>NC_080675.1:79351602-79655175 GCF_030445035.2 Dasypus novemcinctus
GGCCTAAGAGCAAAACAAAGTAGAAAACTATGTCAGGATATTTTTACTTCAATATATTAAACTTGATAATTACATAGTACTTGAGGTTTTATTCCTGTAACCTTTGTAGAAATGTCAAATGAAATAAGTTTTCTTATTTCCCTCAAAATAGCCAACAGACTTCATCCTTAATTGTTTTAAGTAGTATCTGAAATGGATGTTTAACAGTCCTTTATCATAACAGAACAAATTTTGGAAATATCAGCACCATTTAAGAATTCTCAAATGATTGAGTTTTAATTGAAATTCTATCCTAAAATGGCAAAAGTTTTAAGTACTGAATTTATTAGAGAATTTTGAGGGATTAAATTTTGAACACCAATAGTTTGTTTCATATATAGTATAGAAAGTTTTTTTTCCCTTTAAGCTAGTTAATGCAACATTTAAAAATCATTTGGTAATTTACCAAGTGAAAAAGTCCCAACTATTTTTTCCAATTATTTAATAAGGAGAAAGAATTCAGGCAATTACATAACATAATATTTCAAGTGTTTAGATATTGAGATATCAGAAGTGTTCTCACTTTTTAAAATGTAAGCATTTGTTCATAATTTTTTAAAAGTTTATGATACAAGCATGTGTATTATTTTCACTGTTAAAATAATTGCACCTGATTATTATTAAAGAAAATTAACCAGACTACATAAGATTTTTTACTTAAAGGAATTTAAAGGGTTTTTTGGTGTGTATGCGCTTTTTTTAAAAATTAATTTATTGAAATATATAACCCACACACAAACATCCAAAAACAATAAGTGTATAATAATAGTTGTGAACTTACAAAACAAACATATATAACATCATACAGGACTCTCATAACTCACCCTACCACCAATACCTTACATTGTTGTTAAACCTTTTACGCTAATGATTAAGGAGCATTGTCAAAATATTACTACTAACCAAAGTATTTTCCCCAACCCTCCCTATTATTATTATCTTTATATCATTTATATATAAACATATTATAAACAAGTGTATAGTAAAATTTGTGAACCTACAAAGCATACATGCATAACCTCATACAGGAGTCCCATACATCAACCCTCCACTAACACTTTGCATTGTCGTGAAATGTTTGTTACAAATTATGAAAGAATATTGTCAAAATCTTGCTACTAATCATAGTCCTTATCTTATATTTGGTGGGTTTTTCCCCCAACCCGCCCTATTATTATTTTTTAAATATATTTTTTATGACAGAAGTTGTAAACTTATAAAACAATCATGCACATGTGCAGAATTCCCAAACAACACCCCTGTATCAACACACCACACTGTGGTGGAATGTTTGTTACAGATAAGATAATATCATCTGATTGTTACCATGTCCATAGTATATGTTTGGCTAACATTTTCCATACTGCCCCATTATCAACACAGTGCATCTTTGGCATAGATGCAAGAATATTATTCCTGCTAAACAGAGTCCATAGATAATCCCAGTTTATTTTTCCCATGCGTTCCCAACACCCTGCAGTAGTGATATACATTTGCTCTAGCTCACAAAGGACACTCTTGCATCTGTACCATCAACTACAGTTCTCATCCACCTCTTGGTTTACTGTGCTATTCAGTTCCTAGATTATTCTCTAGCATACTGTCAGTTGGCATTTAAATACCTAGACTACCATTTTCAGCCACATCCCCATTTATAAATTAGCTATTCCTCACTATTTGTTACCATCCATTCTATACATTGCCATTTTCCTACAGTTTTTCTAGAAGTTTTGTGGTTCTTGCTTTTATTTTTAGGTTTTGATCCATTTTGAGTTAATTTTTGGATAAGGTGTGAGATAGAGGTCCTCTTTCCTTCTTTCAGCTATGGATATCCAGTTCTTTCAGCACCATTTTGCTGATTAGACTGTTCTGCCTGAGCTGTGTGGGTTTGACAGGTTAGTCAAAAATCACTTGACCATACATGTGAGGGTCTGTTTCTGAACCATGAATTTGGTTCCTTTTTCTATATGTCTGTCTGTATGCCAGTACCATGCTGCCTTTACACTATAGCTTGGTAGTATGATGTACAGGCTGGAGATGAGGGTTTTCTTTTCCTTTCATGATGTTTCTGGCTATTCAGGACCCCTTACACTTCCAAATAAATTTGATAATTGTGTTTTCAGGGTTTTTTTTAAATGCTGTTGGAATTATTATCAGGACTGCATTGTATCTGTATATCAGTTTGAGTAGAATTGATGTCTTACTGATATTTAGTCTTCCAATCCATGAGCATGGGATGTTCTTCCAGCTATTCAGGACTTTTTTGATTTCTTTTAACATTGGGTTGCAGTTTTCTCAATACGAGTGCTTTACATCGTTGGTTAAGTTTATTCCTGTTTGGGTTTTTTCTGTCATATTTTATTTTCACCACTCTTTTGACACTTTTAGTTACTTTTATGGATATGATCTTCATTTCTAGACTCTCTTCCAGGCCTCTCTCTCCTGTCTTTTCTTTTCAGGCTCTAGCACACCCTTTAGTATTTCCTGAAAATCTGGTCTCTTGCTTAGAAATTCTCTCGGTTTCTGTTTATCTGTGAATATTCTAATCTTAATCTCATTTTTGAAAGACTGTCTTGCTGGATATAAAATTCTTGGCTGGAAGTTTTTCTCTCGTAGTTTCTTAAATATATCAGACCACTGCCTTCTTGCCTCCATGGTTTCTGGTGAGAAATCAGCACTCAGTCTTATTGGGTATCCCTTGTATGTCATGCATTGCTTTTCTCTTGCTCTTCTCAGAGTTCTCTCCTTATCTTTGGCATTTGACATTCTGATTAGTATGTGTCTCGGAGTTGGTCTATTCAGATTTTTTCAAGGGAATATGTTGTGCTTCTTGGACATGGATATCTATGTCCTTCAATAGCGATGGGAAATTTTCTAACATTATTTAAATATTCCTTCTGCCCCCTTTCCTTTCTCTTCTCCTTCTGGGACACCCATGACATGTGTGTTTGCACATATCTGGTTGTCATTTAGTTCCTTGAGACTTTATTCAGTTTTTTCCATTCTTCATCTGTTATTTTATATGTTCATTTTTAGAGGCCATTTCTTCAAGCTCACCAATCCTTTCTTCTGCCTCCTCAAAATCTGCTCTTATATATATATAATTATTGTTATATTATTTATATTATATATTATATTTTAATTTCATTTATTGTGCCTTTCATTCCCATAAGATCTGCTATTTTTCTGTGCATGCTTTCAAATTCTTCTTTGTACTCATCCAATGTCTTCTTAATATCCTTAATCTCTTTAGCCATCTCATTGAATTTTTTAAGGAGATTTGTTTGAACATGTATGATTAGTTGTCTTGACTCCTTTATGTTATCTGGAGGCTTATCTTGTTCCTTTAACTGGGCCATATCTTCTGTTTCTTGGTGTGGTTGTAATTTTTTGTTGGTGTCTTGGCATCTGGCTTACTAGAGTATTTATTCTTGTTGCAGGTTTTCTCTTTAGTTTAGGGCTTCCTACCCTTTCTCCCTTGCTGGTTGTGTAGTAGGAGCCAAGGTTGTAATTGGCGCTATAAACTGTGGAGGCTCAAGCTGCCCTTATTGCCCCAGGGACCGATAAATCTTCTCCCAACTTTCTCCGTTCCCAGAGGTAGGGACAGAGTCACAATTGTGTAGAATAATCCAAGTCATGCAGTTCTAGACTGTGGTTGTCCAGAGAAACTTACGAAGCTTCACACCCCTTTCTCTCCTCCCTGGGGCAGGGGTGGAGCTGCAGGTGTGGGCAGCAATGTATGCAGTACAGGTCCGAGATGACCACAGTTGCCCTGGTAGACTTAAGATTATTCTGTTTGTTATAGCCAAAGGTACCCAACATTACCTGGATAGACTGGTGCAGAGCTAGCCTCCCTCCTCCCTGCTAGAGATGGGGCTGAAGCCTAGGCTAGGGCTGCAGGCTGATCTGGGTGAAAGAAACCAGTTCCTACCCTCACTTTGATTTTTGGTCAGTCCAGCTTCTCCTCAGACTGGGGACGGAGTCAAAATGGCGACCACTGGCCTTTTTCCTTTCCAACTTGGACACATTCACATCCCAGCTGTTCTTTGGGTTATTCCTTAGCCATCGGAGTCTACCAATCAGCTGAAATCAACATCCAATCGTCTCCTCCTCCCCTGTTTTTGGGAAATGGAGCTTCCAATTTCAATCACAGAATAGCTCCAGGGCGGCTTGTGCTACCAGAGGAGGACAATCACCAGCGTCCACGGTTTGGCCGGAAATTTCCTGGAGAGGCTGGTGCAGGTCCCCCAGCTTCCTCCCCATCGGAGGTGGCACTGGGCCTTAGGCTAGACCTGCAATCTGACCTGGATGGAAAGAAGCCAGTCCCCACCACCACTGTGATTCTCAGTCCACCCGCTTCCCCTCATGCCAGGCACAGAGTTAAGATGGCGGCTCCCGGCCTCTTCTTGGACAGGCTCAAACTTTAGCTGTTCTCAGGATTATACTTTAGCCGGCTGAATTTACTCATCAGTAGCTGAAGTTGGTGCCCAACCATCTCTTTCTCCCCCATTTTTGGGAAGTGGAGCTTTCAATTCGAGTCACAGAACAGCTCCTGAGGCAGCTTGTGCCTCCAGTGGAGGATGGGCACCAACCTTCGTGGTGTAGAGCATTCTACTTATGAGTCTTCTCTGCAAATGGGCAGTCTCCTCCTTCCATTCCTTCAAGGATGTTGCAGGATGCCCTTCTGGCCTCCTGAAGCCCCCAAACAGGTTCTTCAGCTAGCTCAGATAGCTCTGGGTGTTTACTAACTGCCCTGTAGCAGGAGTTGCCTCTAGGATCTCCTTACTCTGCCGCCATCTTGCTGGTTGTTCTTTAAAGGGTTTTTGTTTGGTTGGTTGATTGGTTGGGTTTTTTTTAAGATTTATTTTATTTATTTCTCTCCCCTTCCCTTCCTCCCCCTGTTGTCTGTTCTCTGTGTCCATTCGCTATGTGTTCTTCTGTGTTCATTTATATTCTTGTCAGGCGGCACCGGGAATCTTTGTCTCTTTTTGTTGCGTCATCTTACTGTGTCAGCAATCCGTGTGTGTGGTGCCATTCCTGGGCAGGCTGCGTTTTTTTGCATGGGGCGGCTCCCCTTGCGGGCCACACTCCTTGTGCGTGGGGCACCCCTATGCAGAGGGGCACCCCTGCGTGGCACAGCACTCCTTGCATGCTGCAGCACTGCACGTGGGCCAGCTCACCACACAGGCCAGGAGGCCCTGGGTATCAAACCCTGGACCTCCTATATGGTAGGCAGATGCTCTTTCAGTTGAGCCACATCCACTTCCTTGTTTGTTATTTTAGGATGTATAGTATCTACCATAGAAAAGTAAAACCTGTCAAAATTGTGAACAATATGTAGTAAAGCAACTGTCAGTGTGGAAAAGATATTTCTTCTATTTTCTCAAATAATTTAAATCAATTTAAAGTAAAATCTACTCTGTCAAGGTTGGGACTAAATTCAAGCCAGGTTTCACTTAATTCTATATATTTGAAGAATATAAGTCATGTAATACTTCCTTGATACTTTCACTGCCATTTTCCATTAAAAAAATAATAGCAACTTTTAAGTCCAGCAGAAAGGGTAGATTTACCTGACCTAATACATCATCATAGTTAGTAGAAAACCTTCTTTTAGTAGAAATCAAAAAAGCTTGTGAACATTAGTTTTGCTATATTCTGATTTTCTTTTTTCTCTATTCTCTGACTCTTACCCTTAATGTGCTTTATAAGACTTTTCTATATAACAAACAGGCTTATGTTTTAGTTCTCTTAGGGTATTAGTTTCTCTTTAATAAAAGGTTAAATGTTTAAACTTAATCATAGAAACCAGTTGTCTTATACCAGTTCACCTTTTTTAAAAAAATCACTTTCTGTATTGGTATTTTTTCTCCTGAATTTAATAAATTCCACATTAGTGGTAATAAGTTGAGGCCTCGAACATGTGTCCTCTTACAAATGAACAATTGGATATCATTAGGTCGTCCTCCCTTTCCTTTGTACATATATCTTTAGGTGTGTTAATCCATTCAGTAGACACATTAATGAGCACCAGTTGAAGTGTAATATTGGAAGAAGCAAGGCTTGTTGACCTCAGCATAGAGTTTAATACCTCTAATTAAATTAGATAGTCAGCAGTCAGTATAAAGAAATAGCCATGCCTCTGGCAAGCTAGAATTATTTATAACTCTAGTTATTTGTTTTAAACTTGGTAGGAGAAAATCATTTATATCCATTTTATAGAAACTAATTTTAGTTTTTACTTTTATTTAAGATATCATGTGGTGATTTTATAAATTATTTTTAAATATTTTCTCCCAGTGAAAGGTAAATATCCTTGGATTTATTTAAGTGGAACAATTTTATTTCTTGTAAAGAGAAGCTTTTTCAAGTCTGAAGACAATTATCATAGAATTTTCATAACTTTTTAAACAGATAACCAAAGATTTAGTCTAGGAGGGTAGTTTCTATTAGAAATATTATACCACCGTATCATAAATCCTGGTAGAACCCAGTCCAGCCATCTGTTTCTACAAATTATCTCTACCTGAGGAAGACTGATGGAAAATAGTTAAAAATAATTTCCACTTAGCTGAGTTTATTCACCCCTAAAAATCAAAAGTGCTGCAAGCATTGGTATAAAGTGTTCACAGAAGCCTCTCTCATTTCCTCTGTCTCCTTGTTCTAGCCACTTACTGATACTTTGCTGAATATCATCCTTTTAAGAGTTTGATGAAGATCAAGTTGAGATAATGGTAACATACTTAGTTAGACTCTCTAGTCTATCTTTCATTTCCTGGACCCCCAAAAGAGGGGAAAGAAGCACTTTATTTAAGTCAGTTTCCTCTGAAATACTTTTAGTGTAATAGATAGCATTTCACTTTCTTTCTTGAAATTTGGTCACAATAGTTTCATAAATAAATGAGCCTTCCTGGCCTACATAGTCCTATTTTAATCTTAAATCTTTTTTCTTTATTTTATATAGAAATAAAATTAAAATATACTTTCCAAAGAGATGTACTAAATGCAGCCTGGAGAACGAATTTTTTTAAAAATTTAAGGAATAATACCAAAAAATTTTTCATTGTTTTGGTAAAATTGTAGCTGATATAATAGTTAATAAAATATTTAGGGAAGCTATGCTTTTGGTCCAAAATAAAATAACCTTTCACTAAATAATACCATTGTCATATGGATTCTACCCAGTACCCCAATTTCTACAAGTATTTGCCTGGTAACAAGAATAGAAGATAGAGAAACCAGGAAATATAAACAGTTGAGAGGAAATTTATCTCATCACTGTCAGTGATATAATTTGGATGGGATAGCAGTGTCTTCTTGTTACATGTAGAATAAAATTCTAATTCCTCACTTTAGTCTTCAGTCTACTGCATGATTTGGCCACCTACCTACCTGCCTACATCTCTGATCTCATCTCCCATCACTTAACATTTACCACATTTGGCCACAGTGGCTGTCATTCTGCTTTCCAACATGTCAAGCTCATTCCCATCTCAGGAACTATGCACTTACTGTTCCCTCTGTTTGAAATGTTCTTTCTCTACATCATCAGGCTTCCTCATTTTCGTTGTTCTAGTCTCAATATGACAATTCCTCCAAGGGACCTTTGCAGACCATTCTAGCTAAAGAAGCCCCTACACCACTAGAATGTAAGGTTGTAAGGAAGAAGGATTTTTTGTCTCTGTTTTGTTTACTGATATATCCCCAACTCCTAGTACCAGGCCTATTGGTAATTAATAAATATTTGTTGAATGAAATACTGTAACTATCACATCCATAAATCAGAAGAACTGTCTCTAAATAAAGATAGCTTTATCATTATCAAAGTAACATAAAAACATAAATGCCATAATTGCAGATCATTCTATTTTTTATGCTATGTATGTAATATAGGAAAAAATTTCCAAGGTAAATATGTTATATTATCTTTTTAATAGTCAATAGTATTTATTGACTGCCTTCTCTGCTAAGGCACAGTACTAGATGTTACACTTAATGCCTTCAAGAAACTTTCCTTAATTACTAAATATGAATGATTCACACAGCAAGTAAATGTATGAAAATGTATATGTTTATAAGAATGTGTATGTAAGTATGTATTTTCTCATGACTGAGGGTATATGATAGTGTATATTTCCCTAAGTGTATGAGTGTCTGTGAAGTGGAGAAAGAATGTGGGCTTAGAGCAGGATTAATACTCGGGTTATTCTCCCAAAGTAACTAACTTCTACACATTCTATAGCTATTCAGGCACCATTTTAGATTAGTTTTCTTAGCTGCTTGCATTCAGAGAAGTATATTTAGAGTATGTATCTGCATTTGTAATTACTCATTTATTGTTTGCTTATTTTAGTCAGTCTCCTCCACTGAGATCGAAGATTTGTGAAAACAGAGACCATGTCTGTTTTTCCTCATCACTGTGTCTGCAGGAGCTACCTCAGTGCATTTAATCAGCTCTAAATTCATATTTGCTAATGTATGAAAAAATACTTAGGAAGGCAGGAGGGAGGAAGGATAGAAGAAGGCCTTTTAAGAATTCACTGACCTAGCCCAGGTATATACAATGATGACTTGCGTTTGACCTAGTCCAACAATAGAGGAAATAGAAAGGAATATACAAAAAAGGAATATACTTTTTTTAAAAAATTAAAAATATATTATTAGAGGTATAGAAAGGAAAACATTAGAATCAGAGAAAACTTTCAGGTTTTCACCTTGAGTAATTATGATTAGTTGTTAAATGCTATAACAGAAATGGGGAAATCAGGAGAGTAAGCTGATTTTTTTGAGAGAGATGATATAGTTTCTTTAAATAAAATCTAATGTCCTGCCCTAGATGAATAATACTTGATGGCACTGAGGAAATCTAGAATTAACTCTGGAGTCACTGCTGATAATCATAGAAAATTAGAACACTTACATAAGATGAGCAAACATCCTGATTTTACAAAAGGACATAGACTGGAGAAATTACCAACATTCATGAGCTCCATATCAATGCCTGGCAAAACAGGATTATTAAACAGATGGTTTGTGAGCACTTAAATAATGAAGTAGTGATCACTAGGAGCCAACATGAGTTCACCATAACAAATAACGTCAAAGTAACTTCATTTGTTTTAATAGGATTACTAGTTCAGGGAGCCATGATAGTATAAAGCATTTTGTTGTGGACAGGTTGAAGAAATGTGGTCTTATGATAGTTCAGCACGTACATTCATAACTGACTGTATAACCATACCCAGAGCAGATAAATTATTTAATGAGAGGCAACATTAGTGTGGGTTTTGTTTTTGTTTTTGTGTTTTGGTTGGGTTTTTTTTTGGCGTAATCTGTATTTCTTTTTGTTGGCGTCATGTTGTGTCAGCTCTCCATGTGTGCGGCACCATTTTTGGGCAGGCTGCACCTTCTTTTGCGCTGGGTGGCTCTCCTTACGGGATGCACTCCTTGCGCGTGGGGCTCCCCTACGCAGGGGACACCCCTGCATAGCAGGGCACTCCTTGCGCGCACAGCACTGCACGTGGGCCAGCCCCACACGGGTCAAGGAGGCCCGAGGTTTGAACCGCAGACCTCCCATGTAGTAGGCAGATACCCTATCCACTGGGCCAAGTCCACTTCCCTAGTATGAGTTTTGGGACCAGCCTGCCTACCTGGGTTTGAAAATTTAAATGAGTTGATTATCCCAAAGACCTTAGAACAGTAAGCACTCAATAAATGTTGGGTATTTTTTTCAACCAGGGGGAAGGTATATAATGACTTGCTATAAGGCTCCTAACTAACTTGTCCAATTTGACATTTTTATACAAAACCTAAATGAAGATCCAAGAATTTGAATTTGAGATAACCCATAGCTAGGAAAGAGAGCCAACATGTTGAACAGCAGTCAGGCTAACAAAGTAGGCTCAAAGATAATCTGAACTTCAAAGTAAAACTTAAGAATAAATATAAAATCCTATCTTTAGTAGCATGTGGTTGTACCTGCTTTTATAAGAACTTTGTTAGTAAAAGACCCAGAAATTTGAATTGAATACAAGTTCAGTTTGAGCCAACCTTGTAAAAATGCAGAAACTAATGTAGTGAACAGAACAAAGGAAGGTATAACCCTACTATGGGTGGCTGTATTAGTCAAAACATGTATTAATATTGCATTCTATTCCAGAATTTAAAAGAAACATCAGTAAACTGAGTCAATAATCCAGGATAGTGAATGGGTTTGTTAAGAGAAACTAAGGACACTTTGAATCTGGAAAAGTTGAAATGTATATTAGATTGATCTTAAAGTTATCTGAAAAGATAATACATGGAATGGTAATGGGATTTATTTTGTAAGGCTCATTTTGGAAGAACCAGCTTCAAGACAGCAGGTTTTAGCTAAGTATAAAGATTGTTCTTATGAAGATTGTAGCTCTTTAAAAATTGAACAGGCTGATTTGTGAATTAGTAAGCTACCCAACCTTAGAATTTAAGTGGAGATAGGATCACTGTTAGGGATATGGTAGTGAGAGTTCCTGTATTAGATGAGAATTTAGAACTTTAAGGCTTCTATATTCTCTAATGTATTAAGGACTTCAGTTTTAGGCATGTCAAATTTCATTTAAATAACCTGGTGATATTGTTCTGTCTTCATAAATTAATAATGATAATCTGTAGCCTATTATATATACCATGAATTCCAAAATGACTTCAAAAGCAATTCAAGTGAATTTGGAGGAATGGTTTGCCAATCATTTTAACAGGCCTATCCCATGTACAGAAAACTTGTACTCTCAGAAATGAATTGGTATCTGGGTCCAAAAACATGTGAATATATGATGCAATCTGATATGTCCATCAGAGATAAGGCATAAATAAGATAAATATGAAATAGTATGTAAAGTATTTATGTCACATATACACACTTCTGAGATTTCTCTTAACTACTTAAAATTCATTCTGTCAGTAGTCTTTCAAAAATCCCCAAGATACATAGCAGTGATTAACAATTTCTCAACTTGTGCTTAATTATTCTATAACACATTTTAAATATATAAAGATATAAAAACATGCCTCATCATGACAGCATAAAATAATTACTTTTTCAGCATTTGAATATAAATAAGGGATTTTCTTGAAGCTTTTTCCTTAAAATGTTCGAACATGTTTAGAATGACTTTATTATTATGCACATGGTTCTGTGCCAGAAATCATTACAACATCTTGGCAAAAATGTATTGTTCTTTTCCCTTAAACTTCTATAAGACTTTTAATATTCTGTGGTAGATATTTGAAGGAAAACTTCAGTTATAAGATAAAAGTGCAGTTGCCCTTTCCCCTCATTTCTTTAGATAAGTGGGCACTAGAAATTATAGATAGTTTTGGCAAGAGTTCAAGGGTTAATGTAGCAGATAAATAAAAGGAATTTTCTGTAAATTGAGACCTGCATTATTTCAGTTGTCTTGGCTTTCCTAACCTAACTCATTTAATTTTAAAAAAGTAAATACTTAAATTCTTCCTGACAGTGTGCTCAGCTTTTACTATCGTTTATTACTTCAATTATACTTGATATCACTTAAAACAATCTGCCATTTGGAAATCTCAGTATAGCCTGGAGCTTAGTATTAGATCTGGCTGCTATTGTAACATGTACAGCATATGACATTAATGTATCAAAATTAGATTGGATCATCCCTCCTGGTTAAATTTATTTCACATTTCTTTTGTATTCAGTTAACTTAAACTTATTAGGGAAGCTGACACATGGGTATGGCTGTATAGGAAGGATATTTTTAAAGTATTTTGATTAAAAAATGAAATTATAGAGCCATGCCTTTTCTGAGTTGCAGTCTTTTTTGCTTTTTAAAAATGTCACAAAGCCCAAGCCCCACAATTTATGTCATTCGAGTTGTGTATATATTTATTGTTCAAGTTAATGAGAATTAAAACTTTCAAAATAAACTATTTTTAATGTTTGAAGCCGACCATCATGTATTTAAACCAGCAAAAAAATATATATATATATGGTTTCAATGAAAATAGTCTACTTTTTAAAAAAGTCTTCCTTTAAAAAAATAAAATCTTTGTACTATACTTCTAAAATAATTGATTCTTCTTTATAGATTTAGCTGGGCAATATCTTTAGGGTATTATCTGCTTCAATCCTATAATCTTTCGAAACATCCGAGAAGGAGAAGGTATTTCTTGCTTAGGAATGCAAATTTTAAAGTTTGGAATTTAGCTGTATCTCAAATACTGGCATTCATTGTGATTAAGATTTTCTAGGTAGATTTGTGTTTGGGACTTTAAAAACCATCAGAATATGGTTCTTAGCTTTTTTTTTTTTTTTTTTTGGTTAATATACTCCTATTTGATACATCCTCTCTCAGAAAAATATGAACACAGTGGTATTTTGAGTATTCAGACCCCTTCAGCTCAGGTTAAGAATCCAGGGTTAAAGAGTGACACTAATTGGATTTAACTTCCTTTCTTATTTAAATTATGCATTGTTTTTCCTATTTGTGGTCTTTAAGCCAAAATAAATTGCATGTTTCAAAAACGAAAACTGCCTGTTAGCTCATAGTGTATATATTGATGATACTTATCCTTATTTTTCTCTTCCAAACTTTCCCACCCACGATATGCCTGTTTGTTTGAATGGAAAAGCCTTGTCAGATAAGCAGCAAAAATTGACTCAAATGTTTGCAATGTTTGCAGTGGCAGAATCAGTAAATGTACTAGTCTAACCAAACTTTATATTAAAATACATGTTTATTCATAGTCTCTATGAAAAAAACTCAAGACTAATGGATATTAATTTCATTTTTCTAATAATTTATTAGAAATCCAACTTTAGGATGCTTTGCTTTTTTTACAGTTTTAATCATCATAATGTTAACTCTATCTGATTGCCAGAAATACCTTTGTGAACACCACAAATATTTAAATAACATTTTGAGAATATAACAATCTCCAGAAATCTATCTGGAAGAATTTTTAAGTTTCCTAGGCAAAGAAAATCTGAAAATGAATGTGTTAAACCAAATATACTCAACTTTCTTACTCAATAAGTAACTACCCAGTTTATGACTTTTCTATTTATTTTCTTACTCTTCCTGTTGCCTATTTCAGTCCATTTCATGGCTCATTAGCACATCCAGAGAGTCAGAATAAAAAGAAGAATCTAAAATCAGTCAGTTTTCTGATTTGTTTAAACACTCTTTTTAAAGGTTTGGTAGGGGAGAATTAGTGCTCGTTAAGAACAGTGTTTGGACTGTAAGGGGTTCTTTTATATCTAAGTTCTTTTGGTTTCCAGTTGACTATGGAGAATTGGAAATTATCTAATCTTCTGCAGTGTCCCCTAATGTCTTTGAGTATTGGGTTTCATGTGAAAAAGAGCAAATGAAATTTTAAAAAAATTTTTTGATCTATTTACAGTTTCCCTTTTTATAGATTGCTGTCAGTAACTGTATGACTATAGGTTTTTCTAAAGCACTATGTGCCATTTTCTTGGTTTTCCAGTTGAGACATTTAGGAAATGATGAAGTACACATTGTTTGGTCAGAGCATACTAGAGACTACAGGAGAGGAATTATTCCTACAGAATTTGGGGATGTCCTTATTGTAATATATCCAATGAAAAATCACATGTTCAGTATCCAGATACTGAAAAAACCAGAGGTAAGAGTTCTTTATTTTATATTTTAATATTTTTGAGTTGTATATGGAGTTATGAGTTTCTTTTTACCTTACAGAAAAAGATTGGAATAGGCATCCAGTTATGAAAATGAGAGACAGATCCTGCTAGCCATGTGGAATGTATTAACTTGATAGAATGGAGCTAAAACAGGATCAGCAGCAAGAAACTGTGTCCAAAAGGGTGAAGGCTATATAGTGCTAGAGTGAAAGTGCCTTAGTACTAAGCTCACTTACCTTTAATTAAGAGGATAATTACAGTTTCCTGAAAGACAAAAGAAATAATCATTTCCTTTAGAATAGGAATATGTGATTCATGGTTTTTAGTTGATACATTTTATTGAGATTACATAACTAGTTGTGGCACTTAATGAAAATTCTACAATGTAGGCGGTGACCTTGGCCCAGTGGTTAGGGCGTCCATCTACCACATGGGAGGTCTGCGGTTCAAGCCCTGGGCCTCCTTGACCCATGTGGAGCTGGCCCATGCCCAGTGCTGATGCGCGCAAAGAGTGCCCTGCCACGCAGGGTTGTCCCCCGCGTAGGGAAGCCCCACTTGCAAGGAGTATGCCCCATAAGGAGAGCCACCCAGCACGAAAGGAAGCGCAGCCTGCCCAAGAATGGCACTGCACACATGGAGAATGACACAAGACGACGCAACATAAACAAACACAGATTCCCGTGCCACTGACAACAGAAGCAGACAAAGAAGACGCAGCAAATAGACACAGAGAACAGACAGCCAGGGGAGAGAAATAAATAAATCTTAAAAAAAAAAAATTCTGCAATGTACAAGTAGTTCTGTTATCTATCCTATAAGTTAGATGTCTAATACCGTAGGGTTGAAACATGCTACTGCAAAAGTATTTTCTTTCTTTTTTTAAAATTTTTTTATTGTTTTTATTTTTATTTCTCTCCTCTTCCTCCCCACCCCGCCGCAGTTGTCTGTCCTCTGTGTCCATTTGCTGCGTCTTCATTGTCTGCTTCTGTTGTTGTCAGCAGCATGGGAATCTGTGTTTCTTTTTGTTGCATCATCTTGTTGTGTCAGCTCTCTGTGTGTGCGGCACCATTCCTGGACAGGCTACACTTTCTTTTGCGCTGGGCAGCTCTCCTTACGGGGCGCACTCCTTGCGCATGGGGCTCCCCTACGCGGGGGACACCCCTGCATGGCAGGGCACTCCCTGCGCACAGCAGCACTGTGCATGGGCCAGCTCCACACGGGTCAAGGAGGCCCGGGGTTTGAACCGCAGACCTCCCATGTGGTAAACGGACGCCTTATCCACTGGGCCAAGTCCGCTTCCCATTTTCTTTCAAGATAATAAAAATTTGGTGGTATTTTGGAGTCTTTCTCTTTTTTTTAATTGAATATTTTTAGTTTATAGAAAATCTGCTTTTTGACAGTTAAACATGAATCTTCAGGATTCCTTGAATTGGGCTACATTTACCATGTGTGAATTTAGACTTATGGCCAGGCTTGGCCAGGTTTTTTTAGGGTTCATCTAAAGAAAAACACAGATGTTAGCAAACTACAGCCCACAGCCTGTACAGCCTGTGAGCTAAGAATGGTTTGTAAATTTTTAAAGGGTATTTTTTAGAAAATCAAAAATATACAGCAGAGACCAGCTGTGGCCACAAAGCCTGAATATTTACTGTTTTATACACAGCTAATGTCTATGCTGTCAGCTGCCATATGTGCCAACCATATTCAAGTGAAATAACTTTTGAAATTGTCACTCACGTGATAAAATGACATTTAATTATTAAACATGGATTTTTTTTCTGCAATAAGCCAGTAATAAAAGTGTTTTAGATTCTATAATAAGGCTTATTATCATACAAAAGTACGGAAAAAATCTTGCCTGTAAGAATATTTATCTTCCCTGTGTTTGCTCAGTAGAGAATTAACTTACGTTGAATCTTTGTCTACAATTGACTACAAAAATTTGAAAATTGGCAGAGTGTATAAATCATTTAGTCTGTTACACAAAAAGCACAAAGTTCTTGTGAATAGACAGTCCGTAGACTTCTGGCTTTTTGGTTCACTTGTTACATCTAATATGAGTGACCCATCATGAGATAAGAATTGAATTCAAATATTATTTCTACTGAGGAAAAACTAAAGAGGGAGTAAAAAAAAAAAAACGTTTTTAAATGTAAGCAGTATCTTGATTGCTCTTGTTTACAACCTTTCTAGCATGTATTTGACTATAAAATTATTTTCTAATTTGTCAATCAGGTTCCCTTCTTTGGTCCTCTTTTTGATGGTGCTATTGTAAATGGAAAAGTCCTACCCATTATGGTCAGAGCAACAGCTATAAATGCAAGCCGTGCTTTGAAATCATTGATTCCATTATATCAAAACTTGTATCCTTTTTTAACAGTATGGTTTCCACTATTAAGTATATGTCTACTTAAAGATAAGGTTAGTATTTCTTATGGATTGTTAAGATCGTTGAGCTTCTGTTCATTTATATATAGGTAGTAGATTTCCTTCCCAATGTTTGAGCAGTTATGATATTTGAATGATGTGTTTTCTTTTTTATACATTTAATCTGTACTAAACTTATAGTTAATTAATCACATTCCTACTATGTGCCAGGTGTACTCTGCTACTTGGTGGTACAGATAACTGAAACAGTCCTTACAAAGATTCACAATCTTGTTGGGAAAACTCACTATTTTCAGTATATATGCTGTAACAGAGGTATGCATAGGGTGTTCCGAAGTATAATAACAAGGATTCTCTCACTCAGTTGGAGAGGGTGGTGGTGTTGGGAAGCTTCTGAAAAAGTGTTTGGTCGAACTAATCTTGTAGGATGACTAAAAGTTAATCAGGTGGATGAAAGGAAGAAGAATATTCCAAGCAGAGGGAGCAATATAGTCACAAAAGTATAGGAGGACATGGAGTGTTTAAGAATATGGATTCTGGAGCCAGATTGCCGGGACTCAAATCCTGGCCACCTGTTTCTTAACTGAGTAGCCTTGGACATGTTATTTAACTTCTCTGAGTCTCAGTTTCCTTATGATTGATCTTAATCTAGTTCATGAGGTTATGAGCACTAAATGAGTATGTGGTATTTGGTATAATCACATAATGGTGCATTCATTACTTCAGTCGTTATGTATAAGAATAACGCTCTTAGAACGTTCCTGGCACATAGTTTTAAAATTTAAATTGTTTTCTTATATTCCTTTCTAAAATGGATATATGTTTTTGGATACTTTTTTCATATGATTCAAAATATTTAGCCATTATTTTTCTTTTACATAATAACTTCTAGATCAGGGGTTCTTAACCAAGGGGTCTGTGAGCTTAAATTGAAATTCAGAAAAAAACATTCTTCTGGGGACGTGTTGGTGTGTGTGTGATATATTTATTAAATAATATACAGTATAGTGTGTACTTAGTCCATGGTTTTAACCTGACTGGCAAAGGGGTCCATGGAACAAAACAGTTTAAGAACCCCTGCTCTAGATAGTAAAGTTTTAAAGGAAGGTTCCATTCCATATGAAATGGATTTGTCATAACCTGATAGTCTACCACACATTTTCTTCTTTTGATGAAAATTGACTTAAGCAATCAGATTCCTGTGTAATTTCTCATGTATTCCAATACTATAAGATGAATTTACAGGTGGTTCATGGCATGTTAAAATGATTAAGCTTAATGCCACTTATATAGCATTTCTGATTTTTGTCAGTTTTATCTTATTTTAAGTAGAAAACTCATTCAGAATACTCATTTTAACTAGAGAGATGAAAACAGAATAGCAGCTATGTACAGCAAGGGAAGCACTGAGATATTGAGAGGTGATGGGGTTTTTTTGTCTCTTTTTTTGTTATTGTTATTGTAATAATGAAAATGATCTAATAATGATTGAAGGGATGAATACACAACTATGTGATTATACCAAATACAATTGAGATATGTATCAATAAAATTGATTGTTAAAAAAAAAGTACTCATTTTAGTGAAAAGGTAAGGATTTACAGGCCTTGAATTGATTAACCAAAACAAGATTTGGAGGCACCTCTCACCCTCTAGCATGCCTGCACCCATGTCTCAGGTATGTACTTATCTCATTTCTAGTTTTCTTGTTTCTTAATAAAATCTTTACTCCCTTGCCTACCCTATGGCATATCTGAAAAAAAGAAGGGGGGGAAAAAAGAATATTTGGAGAAATCTACTTAATATGAATCTACCAATTGAGGAGAAATTTCAGTGGGGATGTAATACCCTGAGTAGTATAAAATGGAGCAAGATTTGTTTTCTAACACGTCTTTGACTATGCAGTCTGTTGCTCTTTTTTGAAGACTGTAACGGTGTTAAGGATTCAAGAGGGCCTTCTAGAGTTCTTGTGAACCCTGCTGAGCTAACCCAGAAACCAGTTCCTTTACCTTTGGGGCCTAGAACATTGAAAGTACTTCAACGCAGGTATAAGTAAGCTATGAGGAGAGTGATTCATGAAACTGACACTCACAGTTTACATACAACATGCTTTTTAGGAATTACAACTTCTCTCTCCAGATACAGAATCTCTTTCCTTTGTACAAAACAGTATACTTAGTGACAAATTCTTCCTTTCCTAATCTTTGTCTAAAATTTTAATTCTTCTGAGTTTTATCATATTGTGATACTTTCATAAAAGTTTTATAATTTTATTTTATCTCTTCGTGTGTATTTTTCAGACTTATTGTCTCCTGAATGTCTCTAGGAAGGCACTTATCTTACCTGAAGTATACCCATAAATTGATTTTATCCACATTTTTAGTTCCACAGAGGTTGTCTACCTTTTGGCCTTTGCCTCATTTCACAAAAAGTAGAGCACAGAAGTATATATAAAAGTTTTCACTTTACTGAGTAAAAAGTGCATGCCTTGAATATTTTTGGAAAGCAGTGAGAGATCAATTCTAGATTATAATGCACAATTCTATCTGCCACTTGTGTCATATAACAAGAACTCAGATTTACTGAGCAAAGAAAGTGTTTCTGGCTTGAGATACAAACAATATTTAAGATGTACACCTTAACAAGTAGTTTAAAAATACAAAATCAAGAGTGTTGGGAATATGGCGTTTTTTCTGAAGACATTAAAAGAGTTCATACTTTTTAGAACCATTTCAAATTTTCATATTATGCTAGAGGTATGAAAGCTAGATTTGGAGTTAGAAAACTGATTTAGTTTGGATTCGGCCTTGGGATCTTGGACAAGTCACTAAATCTCTGAGTTACACTTTCTTCATCTGCACAAGGAGTGGTAAGATCTAGCTTAGAATTATGGAGATTAAATGAGATGATTTGGATGTGCTTAGTAAATGAAATAATCACTGGATGTAAACTAGCATTATTTTGTGCATTGATTAATTCTGTTATAAAAATTATAGTCAGGAAGTGGCTGTGGCTCAGTCAATTGGGCTCCCATCTATCGTATGGGAGGCCCTGGGTTTGCTTCCTGGGGCCTCCTTGTGAGGGCAGGCTCACCTGCAAGTGCCGCAGAGTGCTGCCCGGCCTGCAAGCACCACAGAGAGCAGACTCAGCAAGGTGATGCAACGAAAAGGGAGACAAAAACACAGAAGAGCGCACAGTGAATGGACAGAGAGAGCAGACAACAAGCAAGCCGCAAGGATGGGAGGAAAAGAAATAAAAAATAAATACAGACACAGAGGAACACCCAGTGAATGGATACAGAGAGCAGACAGCAAGCAAAAAAAAAAAAAAATTACAGTCAGTGTAAAACAACTCTACCCAAATGCCTAATTGGGTTCTTATATTTGGTAGTTTGGTTGGTTGGTTGATTTATTGGGTTGGATTTTCAGAAGTTTTTAATGGCTAGAGACGTTAATAGATACCACATTGGAAGAAATTCTGAGATGAAAACTAAAATTTAAGGTGAAAATAATAAACGTGAACAATTTATTTAAATAGCGAATCTGAAAAGTTCCTGCAGCAAAACTGCTTCTGAGACACCTAAAGTAAAAACGTTAAATTGATCAAACAAAGTTTTCCTGACTTGGGAAGCTTGAATTTTAGAAACTATCTGGAAACTGTTTTCCTGTACTATTTAAGTATCTAGTAGAGATTCTCCTAGGCCTTGCTAATCTTAGGAACATAGTCACCTTCACAAAGATTCATAACACATCTATATATTATTTATAAATTTTTAGGAAAAATAGCCATATAAGTGGATTACTTGATTGTGAAATTAAATTTTTCAAGTGTATATTTTTGACAATCCAAATAAATTCCTATTAAGGAAAAATCATGCATTCTAAAACAAATCAATAAACATAAATTACAACAGAAATTGAGATGGAAGTAATCTTTGAAAACCACTAGAATTAATACTTTAATCCTCATCAGAGGAAATGAAGGATTAAAAAAAACATGTAATAAACTCAATTGTATTTAGATAATTGTATGGCTGTCAGTTATTTTATGCCCAATAAAAGTACCCACTAAGATTCCACAACATACATTGTGCTATTTATGATCATTAAATACAGTTTAAATTTTATCCTAGGAGCATCTTCTCTAACTATGAATCTGATGTTCACTAAATGAGGACAGTATTGATTGTCATATGCTGCTCAAATCGATCATGCTGGCAGTCAGAATTACAGTAATCTGTCAGTATTGATGACTCTCTTTCAAGCTTTGAAACCTCTCCTTCACTTGTCGTTTCTTGCAGTACTTATACTTGCAAAGCATTTCTTTGCGATCTTTCTTTTTTTTTGGTCCCTTAAGCTCGATTTGTTGGTTTGCCCATGCAATTAGAATTGAAATGCAATACTGAGGAAAAAAGATTAGGCAGATTGTAGGTAACGATTAGAACTGAGGGGCATTTCAAGTATGATCTTGGCCATCATTTTTCAGTTACCTGTTGAATGAGTATTTTTGTTGTTGTTTTGTGGTTTCGGTTTTTTGTTTTGTATTTTTTTGTGGGAATAATAATTCTAAAGCATTAATTTTATGATCTGTAGCTCTCATGACTCTATTCCTTAAATAAAAATTTGAAAATAATTATTTCTTTTTGTTCAAGACATTTTTTACTATGACTTTTGAATGTATAAATGTTAAATATGCTATCTTATATGTACAGTTTCTTAATGTAGAGCAGTTTTCAGAAGTTACTGTATATAATCATGACCTATTTTTCTTAATTTTTTCTTTTTACCATTAATTGTAAAATTAATTTAGAAAAGTACATGGATTGCAATGGTGAATAACTACAGTTTAACTATTAATCAGGTCAAGAGATAGAACTCCACTATTGTTTTTCTTTCAAAAATATTTATTGATCACTGACATGGTGGTGCCTTGGTAAAGAAGCAAAGACAAATCAGATGTTAATCTTGCCCTCACTAGGATTGTAATCTATTAGGGGTGAGAGTAATATATACATTAATAATTATAATACAAAGTGAAATATGTATCACAATAAGGTTAATAGGCAAAATGCTATGGTAGTTCCAAAGAAGAAGAAATTACTTTGGAGTAAAATCAGTAGAGCATGTGTAGGAAATGTGGCATTGATCTGGGCCTCAATGGAGTTGGGATATGAGTCAATGAAAAGTAGCATGTCTGTTGTTCTTAAAATTTATGTTTTGGAGCTTTCTGTTTATATAGATATGTATATCATTTATATAATACTTTGAAGTATAAAGTATTAGGGGATGTTTTATGGTTAAATAGCATCTTTAAAGAATGTTTTATTCCTACACTTAATATTCTTTCCTACCACACCAATATTTGATTTCTTTCCTAATATGTTTAGATTTAGCTTTTTCTTAAATGCCAAAATTGGGTTTCCGTTTACCTTTATCAGACAAATTATGAGAAGTCAAGATCATTATTTAGTCACAATTTGTTATCCCTTGAAGTTCTACTGCTCAAATGGAAAAAACCTGTTGCAAAAATATGAGGGCCAAACTAAATGAAATATAATTGATTGGTTATGCTGATGAAGTTTGCCATTCATTATAGCAAAACATTATGAAACCTCTTAGGTGCCCCATCGATATTGCTTCCATTTCACATTAGAAGAAAATGACTTTATTGAGAAACTACATACTTTTAGTGTCTACTGTCTTTTGTAGATCATTTTGTATCAATAAGTATGGGCTATCCTTAATTCATAAGTTAATTATATTTAAAAATGTAGAAGCTGATTGTTTGGAAATCATCATAGACTTCAGTCAAACTCACTTATTAAAGTGTATCACTGTCTTGTAATTTTTTTTAATCAGTAAAAAAGAAGATAATAGTATCAAACGCAGGATTTTTGTAAGGATTAAATGAAATTATCAGCTCGAAGCAGTAAGCAGACTGTCATGTAGCAAGAACTCAGTAGATGTGTAGCTACATGGTAATTGATGATGTTATCAATATTATTATCCTCTACATTGATACTGGAAATGTTTTTCTAAAACACCAATCTAAGCATGCTGAAAGTATTAGAATGGCTCTTGACTGCTTATTGAAACAAGTCTAAATTTTTTGACTACCAGCAAGCAATTACTGTTAGCTTACTCCATCTCTTATTCCTCATTGTAGCTTTATCAAATATACCTGTACTCTTCCCAGTTCCACTCTCATCATCTCCCATTACACTGACACTCAAGTCACTTCATGTGTGTCCAGCTGAACTATATTTATCATCCCTGAATGCCCTTCTCTGTCAGACCCATAATTTTGCCCCAGGAATGCCCATCTCTCTTTTCTAGCTAATATGCTCGTTCTTCATAACCAAATAAGATACCCTTGTAAAAAAAAAAAATCTCTTCACTAAGAAAAATTAATTGCCCACACTGCCTAATAACATTGTGTTATAAGACTTAACCAAGTGTATGCACATACCAACAAGCCTTATTCATCCTTGTTTTACTGTCTTCCAGCATAGTGCGTGGCCCGTAATTAAATGGCTGGTAATTTGTTATAATATTTGGATTCATAGATGGCTATATTTGTAATTATTCATTTTTTTCTCTTTGACAGTTGTACTTCAGTAAGTTCACTCATAATTTTATTATGCATGTTTTTGGGGTTTATGATTATTATAGATAATTTTTAAGAATGAAAAGCCCCCAAGCATTTTGTTTGTTTTAGTATATTTGTAGCTTGCATCAGACTAGGCTATACCTCTTAAACTTAGTGGAAATTGTGTCTTGCACAGAAACAGCCAAAATAGCAAACATTTTATAATTGACTAATAAAGCAGCTTATTTTTATTAGAGGACAAAATAGTTTACTGATGATAATTTTCAGAGATCAATAAGCAGTGGGGTTTTTCTCCCCACTTACAAGGGGGAGAGGAATCTCATAGGATGAAAAGTGAGCTAAGACACCTCTGACCCAGTGATAGTGATAGAGGTTGTTTTGGGGACGATATAGCTGATGTCCCCACACACAAAGAGGCTGTGCATAGCTTTTGTCCTGAAGGCTCACACTTCCTGCTGTAAAGTAATGAAGGTGGTTAGCCACAAGAGAGTAGGAGAGAACAGCTATGGCAGTCTAAATAGATGCTGGTGAGGTCTCCAGTTTTGGTGCTTATGAACATTTCCAACATCTACATTAGTGATTCCTTTAGGAGTTCACAATACTTTCTCATTTGTTCTTTATACTTTATAAATGTAAGTCTTAAACTTCATGGAAAAATTGGTTATTTGTTAAATTCTCCAAGGTCTACAATTAATGGTCATTTGTGCTTCAAAAGAGAAGTTACTTCCTTAACTATCTCACAAGCTAGGTGATCGAAATTTTGTAAACTTTGAAATGCTTGCTGCCATTGTACTCTTGATATTAATCATTAGAGTAAGCCCTCTCCAGGAACAAATATTCTTATTTATCTAACAATCTGCTTTGTAATTAGAGCATTTAAGTCTCTTTTGTTAAAGACATGGGATTACTGTTAAAGAATTTTTTGCTGAAAAGCCTGTGCTAAATATCTCCTTAGATTGTGTTTTCCTGCCAACCCTTAAAATCTGTGTATGACCACAGGATAATTGTTTAAACAGGATGTGCACAATACTTCTGTGATGATTCCCAGTGTATTCTCTACAACATCAGTTTTATTCAATTATTTTCAAGGAATGGCTTATATGCCTGTTGGTGGTGATGTTGACATTTTGAGGGGCGTTCCAAACATTGTAGGAATATTTTTATTGTACACCTTTAAAGATGTCAGTTTTGGTCCAACAAATGTGACTGTCCTGTTGAAAATACATATAAGCAATAAATATACACCTCTGATATGCAGTAAGTTTGTAATGATAATGAAAGAACTTTATTCTGTGTAATTGAACCAAAAACTAATGAAAATATTGCCTAAAGAAATGGAAAGCTAACTACTTTGGAAAAAAGGATTTAATTTGAAGTTAATCTTTAATTCTGCCACAAAAGAATTTGAAATAGAGAATATGTCTGAAAATGGCTTGTCTATCTAGACAGAATCTTTTTTTTTTTTAAAGATTTATTTTATTTATTTCTCTCCCTCCCTCATTGCATGCACTCACTGTCTGCTCATCTTTTTTTTAGGAGGCACTGGTTACTCAACCTGGAATCTACCATGTGGGAGGGAGGTGCCCAATCACTTGACCTACTTCTACTCCCTGCATGTTGTGTCTCTCATTGTGTTTCCTCAGTGTGTTTCCTCATGTGTCTCCTCATTGCATCACCTCATTGCATCAGCTTGCTGTCTTACTTGTCTTCTTTAGGAGGCATTAGGAACGAAACCCAGGACCTCCCTTATGGAAGGCAGGCACCCAACTGCTTGAACCACATCTGCTTCCCAAGATGATCTTTTTTAAGGTTTTACTAATATAGACCAATAATAATTACTTTTCTTATATTAAATGATGGGCACTCACAAAACAACTTCAGTACGTGGCTGACTTCTGTTTCTATCAACACTGTTATTTTAGAGCTAGTTTGAATGTTTACTCTCTACCAAGAATTTAATGCACTAATGACCAATCTAAGTACTAAAAAAACCTATGTATTTCTTCACAAATAAGAAAAGATTACTAAACAATTTTGGATCATTTATTCACCAAATAACTATTGACTACCTACTATATAGACATTGAGAGAAAAGCTATGGATAGAAAAATAGAATTATTTCTTTCAAGGAGTTTACAGTCTAGTGCAGGGGAGAGAGTGCCCTATAGCTGAATGAATGTATAAATAAATAATTGAGGTGCATTTTGATGAAAATCCA
The DNA here is from genome assembly GCF_030445035.2 of Dasypus novemcinctus. Classification (NCBI taxonomy): domain Eukaryota; kingdom Metazoa; phylum Chordata; class Mammalia; order Cingulata; family Dasypodidae; genus Dasypus; species Dasypus novemcinctus. The sequence continues at coordinate 79,376,526 of NC_080675.1, forward strand.
GCAATAGTGATGTATACAAAGCAGAGTGGTAGCAGAGTAGGAAGTGATTACTTTTAAGTGGAGAGGATGGTGAGAAGTAGGAAGTTAGGAATGACTTTATAAGAAGCCTATTCTGCTCATTAATTCAAAGGCATGGAACACTACCAGTTGGATAAGGTCAGAGAAAAGTTTTTCAGGAGTAGGGGAATGGGAATGGTGGCAAAAAAAAGTGTGATTTGGTCAAGAAATAAGAGTTCAGCACTTCTGGGTGGTGTTAGTTAAAGGGAAGAATAGCAAATGAGGATCAAGAAGTAGGTCAAAACCAGAAAATGAGGTCAAGCAGGAAGAAAGTTAACCTAGACTTGGTTTTCTAATGTCACTGCCAATGATATGGCAGCCAGTGTCTAAGATGACAATTTTATATCTGCTTTTATATGATTTTTACCTATTAAATAGAACAGTTACTTTCCAAAGTAAGTTCATTTATTAGATTATTATGTGAATAGTCTTAATTTTTTATTAATTAGCTCTGCAGTAATTGCCAGGCTAAGTTGTTAATCAGCCCTGCTCTTCTTAATGAGACTAAGAAGGTCTCTAAATATTTGCTAATATTTACATGTTTGCCATTTTAAAAAGAGTATTTGAGATTTTCCTAATTCTTAAGTTTCATGATAACTCCTTATTCTTACATAACAATCCTTTTTTACATAAAAATACTTTAAGGTGGATAGGGTACATTTATACATTATTGATATATGAAGTACTTCTCATCATATTTTTAGAGTACATTTTTGGCTTTCAGCAAAAATACCAAAGGAAAAGGACTACCACTATCTTATCTGTTTTGTCAAATCCAGTGTGACAGTATGGTCCACATATGCCATTTGAGACAGTTGGGACATATCACAGTGCAACAGAAGGAAGATAGACAGCTCCATCAGGGCATGGGCAAACTATTCCTAAAATCAACAACGATTGGAGTTTTTTTACTTCTGTCTTTATCAACTTCTCACCTGTGCTAGAACAGGATTTTTTTTCTCTTTTAAACCCCTATGTTGTTGCTGCTTGCGATGAGGTTGCCTTGGCATGCTCACATTATTATTCACTACAGATATTACATAATGTGCAAGTTTTATTCTAGTCTTAGTTTAAATATAAAAACCACAATAGATTCAGATGCTGTTGGGAGATTTCAGAGAGCAAAGAGTAAAGAATATAAAGCTGAAATGAATCTTTAACCTTGTTTAACATAGGAATTGCAGAGCATTTAATCCATTCTTTCTTTTCACTAAATATAGGGACTTTTGCTATTGAATTTTTAATAATTCAATAATTAAAATTAAACTATGGGTCACAAATCTTTCAATTTTCTTCTAACTGCTTTTCCTCTCAAACAGTAGGCCATAGCCTATTTAATTCTTAACTTTTGCTTGCCAAACCACTGTTACAGTCCATCTGTTCATGCCAATTGTAAAGAAGGCTTGGTTTTTAGTGAAGCTTTGCATTTCACATAAGGTATGTGAAGTGAAATTTCACAGGGGACATGATGGATCCTGATTCTTAGTGATAAACCTTTGGGGCCATCAGGGTTGGCATATGGTTCAGTATGATATGAAGGCTTGGGTTCCCTGGCTTCACTTCTTTGGCGTGAAGCTGATAAAACCTGGCTCTTGAGTATTATTTCACTGGACACCAATCATGGGCAGCAGGAACTGCCCATTTAACTCTCTGTGGGAAGGAAGCCCAGAGAGCATTCACAATGGTACCATTGTCGAGTTGCAAACTGCTCTGAACAGCTTGACAGCACTAGGGAGGAGGGGAAGGGGTTGCTTTACTAATTGCTGTTCAGAAAAGAGAAGGAGCAAAAATAGCTGCTGTAGAACTGATGTTTTTACATTTACTTACTCTCTTGATAGGAGTGTTGACTTTTATTTAGCACCTAGCTACTATCAAAAAGAAAGTAAATGAATATAGTTAAGCGACTACCTGTAGTAATTCCTCATTAACATGCCATTATCTATATTCAGCCTATCAGATTATAACAGAATAAAAGTAACTTGCTTTATGATATTTTTTTATGTTTAGAAAACAGTGTATTTTTTGCCTTAAAAATTTTTTAAATGAGGGAAAGAGTGGCTTAAGATCATCCCAATTCACTTATCAGATAAAGACAAATTTGTCTTAATTTCCTTTACACTTTGCTGTTTAGAATTCCCAAATAGAATTGCTTCTTTATATATAAAGCACCATATGCCCTGATGTATAAACGCTCCTCTTGCCTTCCTGTTTTCTTCTGGTTTATCGCACGAGCAAGCAGTTGGTCATTCTGATGCAAAATAAAAAATAAAAAAAGGCAGTGATCTGCAACCTGAAAAAAAAAAAGTTAAAGCTTATTTTCAGTCCCCAGGTATCCTGACCCCACAGTCATATATTTCAATAGATTTTTTTTCCCTGTTGAATTTGGTTTGTCTAAATTATTTTACAATATTGTAATTTATGCACCATAACCTTAAGTAGAACCAGAGAGAGATATTTTAAGGAAACTTTTTTAAATCTGTAAATATTTGTAATGGGGTGCTCTTGGTATATTGGGGGACTATCAAACAAAGTTTTGTAGAATGAGTAACAGTCTGTAAAATTTACTAATATTCCATGTCCTCTCCTCTTAAATGATTTACTAAACAGACACCAGTGCAATATTTCAAAAACAATAATTCATTGAATGCCCATTCTTCCTTTTACTGCAGAATAGATTATATTTAAGTCAAGATTAATGGATAGATTTTAATGTTAAAGTCCAGTCTCTAAGCCTATCATTCCCTGGGGGAATATAGTGCATTAGTTTAAGCCAATATACTGCTTATCATAGGTTCTATGACACTGTCTTAAATGACAGTTTGCTGTACTTTGTTACTACTTACTATGATAATAAAATCACTTTTTTTGTATTCTTGATAATTATAGCATTTAAACAAAGTCTTAATTAAATTAGTGCACATTTATATAGAGATAATGCTTAAGTAATTGTACACTGTAAAATTTCACATAGTTATTTTTTTTCCATTTTGCAATCTATCAGAGCCCAAGTTTTAGTATTTAACTCAAACATATACATTTGCTTCCTCAACTTTAATGTACTCAATTTTTTGCTACCAAAAGGAACAAAACAAAGTGGTTATTTCTGGTATCTCCCAGTGTTTTTTAAACTCCTACTCTAATACTAGTGAGTCTATAGTAGTTCTCTATGGACTATGAAAGTTTCATTATTACTAAATTAATGATTTTTTCAAATAGAACTTGAGTGAAAGGACAAAACTTAAATTTCATTAAATTTGAAATCCATTTAATTTAGTTTTCCTTTTAGATGCTTTGCTTCATACAACTTGCATAAAAGTGGAATAGATACACATATTGCTCATCATATATTGATGCTTTCTGTAAGCCACCAGTGATTATTAGATTATTAAATCAGGAAGGATTTTCAGAACATTTAGGTAGTTTTAAATTTTTAATCCTATTTATTTAAGATTAATCTTTTAAATATATTTACATGAAATTTGGTAAAATTGGGCTTATCAACCTTTTAATGTTTTCATTTTGTAATTGACTGATTTATGAGCAATTATATATGGTCCAAATTTTATTCAATTCCAGCTTTCAATAATAGGGCTATCCTCACACTGCCTTAGCACCTGTTATGGATTTTGAGTCATCTGGCAGCCCATGGGACTTAGATAAAGAAGTACCAGGTGTCCTGCCTGTCTCCTAATTGAGACGCAGTGAAAACAATATAGACTTGGCAATATGTTTAAAAGGGATGGATTAAAGCCCAGCTTTGTCTACTCTGACAAATCACAGCTTTTCCTTCATGATGTAGATAGTATCAAGTATTAAAGAATTTCATTAATATAAGACATCATAAAAATCATAGATAATTTATCTTAACCTGTTGGAGATTTTGAGAAGAATTTCTGAAAAACTGTTAATACCAATATTCATACCATTTGTTTAGGGGAATTTTGTTTTTGCTGCATATGAACCAGAACCAAACCACATCTTTCTTGCAGAAATTAGCTACTATAGGAAAGAAATGGAGTTTCCTCCCCTTTCCCCTTCTCCCCTGAAAATTATTTCTTACCACACCTTGTTTATAAGATAAGCAATATTGTTTACTTTCTGCTTAAAAATGAGCAGCACTTATTAATCCATGATACTTAATTACCCTATATATATATATTGGAAAAATTACTGATAATTATGATAGTCTTGAGGTATAATTGCAAAATCTATCCATTTCTTTTTTCTCAATAAAATTCTTTATTTTTCTTTTTTTTTCCCCAAGTCTTTGTGTAATGATAGTGTCTAAGACTGTTTAGAGATATGTCAAGGCCTTGAAAAATGAAAATGCCAAATGTGGTTTATTTTTTCATACTTATTTTAGAGCTTGCCAAAGTTTTTATTGAGGATTTACAATTTTAGTGTATAGTCTTTCAAAACTTGCTGATTTTAGAATTTAAGCTAATATTCTTTGTTTTGGCCATTTGTGATATAATGAAAATACCTAATATACCTATTTTTCACACATAAACTAGACCCAGATCACTGAATGTGGTTGTAGAAAGAGCATTGAACTAAACCATGATTCTAGTTCCAACTCTGCCAGTCAGCAGTTTTTTTTCTGAGCAAGTATCTGTTTGTATTCTCCATCAAGGAAGGGTTTATTGCTGAATAAACATTTTGCTGACTTTGTGAAGTTTCCTGAAAGTAATGTTGATAGATGTATCCTGCCTCTAGTTCAGACTGTCCTAAATATTCTCAATAAATGATGACTTGTCTTGAATAGTTCTTCTCAAAATGGCCATTGTTTAAAGCCTATTTAAATTTTTCAAGTACTATTTTTGAGAGTATTACTTCCATTCTAATGGTGTACAGAGAAGTTTTTGAAATGTGCCTAATATGGTTTTAAAATTACCCCTCCTTTCATCTATAGAGATTTTCCCAGATACTTCCCTATTCTCCCTTTTTAATACATGTTCACTTAAAGAATAGAATTTGTTTAGCTAAAGTCATGGTCCCATACCATTGTGGAATTTATGAAAAAAAATTAATTTCTTTAAATTAAAAACATTGTCACAGTCAATGGATAAAATGTTTATTCAATGCTGACTTGTAATGAAATGTAATTATTTTCAACATTTAAGAATTTCTTCTTTAGGCAATTACTATAATTCTTTAGAGAAGTAAATATCAGTTTTCTTTTCCTTTAATGTTACACTTTACATATATGTCCATTGTGGTCTATTCAAAATTTCTTGTTTCAAAAAAGATCAGCAAGATCAAGGGAAGAGGTGGAACCACATGTTCTCACAAGTGTGATTCAAAACCTCTCTCTGAATCTATTTCTCTAAATCCCAACTGTATTTGCCCAAAGGAGTTTGCCCAAAGGGAGTCAAATTGAAATTAGAGGCACTGGATTTACTAGTGTAACAGACATCCTAATCTAAAACTTCATTCATTTCTCATTTATAAACAGTCATAAAGTGCTTGATAGGTGCCAGAGATATAAAGATAAAAAAAAATAGGCCCCATGACATTAGTTTCCCCACTATTCTAACCACAGAAATTGGCATTTGAAATTAAATAATATATATATAATTGCTGGATTACTGGTCTCTATAAAGCTAAGTGGCAACATAGAAGGACCACCAAAATCTGCCTCCAAGAATCAGGACAGAAACTATTTCTTAAGAAAATGTAGTTTCTTAAGAGAACAAACATGAGGAAAGATGCACATTTAAAGTTTAACAGTCAGCTTACCAGGGCAGGACCAGGCCCTCATAAGTCAGTCGGCAAAATTTCTAAGTAATTTTTACTATTGGAACTCTCCCTCTTCCCAAAATTATTGTTCTTGGATTCTTCTATGCAGAGAAAGGGAAAGAAATTCCTAAGTGCTAAAACTGCAAAGAAGCTACAGAAATATATGAGTGCAGGCAAGTGCTTTAAATTAGAAATTTCAAAATGGGCCTTAAATCCCTCAGGCTATACCCTTGAGCACAGATATAAACACTTCATACTTTTGTCTTTACTTATAAAAGAAGCCAATAGTTTTTTTTTCTTTTCCTGTTTAAGATATAAAACATTAAGCCTGATTTAAGAGGAAATTAAACAGTAATATGCCTTTGATATCTGTTCACAGTTACAATTTTCATAGTTCTTTTGTCATGGAAAATTATACTATAATTCTATAATCTTTATGGTACATCCTGAAAAGTTGTTAATAAAGCCAAATCTTATCTATTTGTTAAGTCAGTGAAATTCTGGACCTTCTAACTAGCTATGTGATTTAACAGCTCAATTTCCTCATAAAATGAGGAGTTTGACAACCTCTTTTGAATATGGTCCTATAGTTTATTAATTGCATTATAATTTCTGAGATGCTTATGCATTTCCATGTTTAAAAATGTTGCCTCCAGTACTTTAAAAAAATTATTCTTGAGAATACTTATATTCATTTTTGTTGTGTATAGCATATACATATATACACATACATAAAGGAACACATATATATATAGATATATATACAAATGTCCATTTCTTTGAGTCACAGATTACATGTGAGTTAAATGTTTGCACATCCTGCTGGATATGCCATGGACTCAATGATCATAAAACTTTAAATTTTCTGACAGTAAAAGCAGTTCACAATTGTCATATTATACTAGTAAGGAAAATATTGTGGAAAATAAAGGCTCGTTGCACGTTTAAAACCAAATCAACAGAGTCTCTCTGCCTAGAGGGGCCCACACCAAATTCTGGTGTGTATTTCTGTCCTTCTCTCCCATTTCTCAGCAAACTCTGTTCTTTCCCCCATTTCCCAAATAAATTCTTTTTACTGGCCTTAAAAAAAATCTACCTTTCATCTATTCTCCCTATATGTTAGTAAAATTGAAGTCTTGGTACTAATTAACCTGCAGTGTCTTTTCTTCATATGGTGTCTTTGTCCCCATGAAAAATCAGAGTTTTCTCTCCCATCAGAATATGTCAGAAGTTGTTCTGTACTCACCACACTTAAAGAGTTGCACATGAATGCAGGTGTATTTTTTTTAACTGACAATGAAATTGTCCTCCTAGAGACAGCAGCTGCTATTTACAAAGACTTAAGCTGAAGGTCAAAATAAATTATTTTCAATGCAAATATAGCAGGACCTTTGGGTTACCCTCTATCTGTATCCTTTATCTTCAACATCCCTATGAAGTAAATAGGAGCAGGTGATGTCATTGCCATTTAACATATATAGATAAGCTGTGGCACAGAGAATCATGGATATCTTACCAGAACCAGGTTGAAATTAAACCCCAGTTTCTTGACAGCTGGTCTTGACGTAGTAACAGAGTACCATAAATATTTTCATATGTAAGTTTAAAATCTAAAGTAGTTACTTAAAAATGTATAATAATGATAACTTAATATTAGGTGTGAACAATTTATGATACAGAAAATGTTTGTTTCCCTTTATTATTTTTAGAATAGCAATATTCCTTCTCCCCTTCTCTGCTTTTGCAGAAAGTGGAAGGAAGGAGGATTAGTAGATAATTGTAGTGCTGTGATTGCAGCACCTGTGTGTTATTTCTTTTGATTGGCTGATTCTGTATTAAAGATTCCTACCAGCTAAAAGTCTCCCCAAATGATTTTTGTTAGCTATTTGGCTTAGGTGTTTTAAATTTATGACAAAAACCTTAATTCAACTTAGACCTGTACTTTACATTTTTGTTCTAAAATTTTTTTCTTAGTTTACCTTTGCCTTTTATCATCTCACCCATTTTAGTTTTTTTATTTCAATGCCAGTGGCACCACGCACTCACAGTAGGAATACAGCTTGAGTTGGCCTGTTGTTGCTAGCCATCAAGTTTGTATATGCCATTCAATTTATAGGTACTAATAACTCTTCCCTAGAGAGCTGCCTTTTAAAGAATAAGGCTCTAACCTATTATAAGGAGATATAGGAATTAACTGCTTTGGATTAGGGTTACAATTGCAGATGCTAACAGCACTGTTTGGAACTTTATCATTATCACAAAAAGCAACTTGTTCATGGACTTAGGACTATTGTTTAAGTATTTACAGTTCATTGTGTCTCTTTAATTTGTTTTCAAAAAGGGAAAATGGTGTAAGATGGGGTTGATTTGTTTTGTTAAGGTTTTTTATTTATTTGGCTATGTCCAAACTTGGAAAATTATAAAGAATATTTAGCCTTTATAAGTTGTTACCTTAAACTGTAATTATATACTAAACTCTCAGTGTTTTCTGAAGATAACCCCCAAAAAAAGGAAACTCCAGATGTTCTATATATGATGAATACTGCATTTTTCTTCTAAATTAAGTCATTAATGATTGTTTTCTTTCACTCTGCCACCTTTTTTTATGTAATTTTTTTTACTCTTTTAGAAAGCATTGCTCATGAAAGCTTATTGTATTATATTAAATATGTCGTGTTTTATACAAATTGAATACATTATATTGATATCTGAAGTGACTTCATTTGCATAATTTTAGTTTCATAGAGTTGCCTATTAGGATTTTTATGGAGTTTTATAAACCTACTTCTTTGTATAGTGAGGTAGAATTAACCTCAAAACTGTATCCCTTATTTAGAAATTTCATCTTCCTGAATTTATTAATTTTACTACACTGGAAATATCTTCCCTGTTTTAGAGATATTAGCATTTGCTTTCTTTTTGCATAATTTTTGTGTAAACTCTAAATGTAATACGATAAAGTAAAATATTTCATTTATAGGCTTTCTGAAAGTAGAGCATTTTAAAAGCAGGTAGGTGTCTCCACCCTACTTTTCATGAAGCATTTTACCCATTCAAGCAGACTTTTAAAAACAGCTTGTTTTGATAGCAGACTGTTCTCCTGTGGGCCTTCAGCCTTTGCTTCCTGGCAGCACCTTTGGTGCGAAAAGAGAGTGATCAATTGGGAGACTATCAGTGCCAGCATGCATAGAGTGATAAGTTAACACACCACTGGGAATTTCTAGGGCCCACCAAGATACTTCACTTCTAATGTGCTAACAAGCTCATTTTTCTACCTCTTGCCTCTTCAGTTATTTTTTTTCTCAGAAGAGCTTAGAAGTTGAGTGCATCAGGCATAATGAAAAGCTCTGTAGGAGGGAGAAGCAATAACCCCATTTTTCCCTTTTCAGCCAAATAGAAAATTAGTTTCTGGTAATACACAAAGGCCAGTATTTTTTGTACAAGGGGCACTGCTGTGAATCAAAGGACTCTATTAACTGCAGAAAATTCGGCAGCTGTGAATCTCCCCCAATGAAAAAAAGTACTTTCCAACAAGTTGTGAGATATGTGGTATTATTTAGATTGAACCATCAGTTTCATCCTCTTCCATTTTTAATCATATACTGTCTTTTAAAATGTGCTATATTACTTTTCTATGTTAAGATTCAAAAATGCCTGTATTGTCCTCCTATAAAATTCTTGCCATTGATCATTTTAGTATAGTATCTTGTCCTGTTACCTATTTCAAAAGTGAAATTCTTTTGAAGTTCATCCCCAGTGGACAATTGAAAATAATGAATTATGAAGAATTGGGATTCAGGTTATTTCAATATTGAAGCATAAAATAAACCATAATACAAGAAGAGAGTGTGCAAGCCATTTAGAGGGCAAAAGACATTGTAGTCAGATTCATTTTAAAGTCAAGTGCTTAGTGAATATGGTCTCATTTAGTTCTTATGTTTTTTCTTTTCTGAATAACCTTTTGTCATTGTAACTGGCTCAGGTATCTCCTATTGAACTCAGTTATCTTCCTCTAAAATTATTTTTCTTGGTGTTACTTATAGATTTGGTCTACAATTTCTAGAATTGTAGAACTACAGTCATTGAATTGCAATTTTTTTTCCCTAAGAATAAAGAATTTTGAGGGGGGAATATTAAAACGGGTTTTGGAAAAAAATCAGTGGAAAAAGAACTAATCAGCAACTTATGATCCTTTATACTTATTTAAATGTCTTATGTAGAGCCTGTCAACATAGCACACACAGTACAGCAGGAAAACTTTTAAAAGTTGTAGAAGAAAGGTTAACTGATTTCTCAGTTCAGGAACTATAGGACATGAAGTCAGCATGTGAATTTTTCCTGATAATTGTATGTTGCTGCCTGCTGCTCTACATTTTGACAACCATTTCCATAGTTGCTTTCGTGAACAACAGAAATATTCTCTCTCTTTCTCGCCCTCTCTGTGCTAACAGCACAATCAGGCCTGCTGAAACAGGAAGCCTGGAGTGGGTTGTTCAAAAGCAACAACACTTCAAGGGACTGGTTGCTTGTCAATAATATCAGAGAAGAAAATGTGGTGAAAGGGAAGTACAGTATTTTTCTGTCAGTGTCCGTGCCCTGTAGATGCTTTGTTAGCTAGTATTTAGGAGTCCTGTGGACTCTTTGCAAATATTCCTGCTTGTTTCAGTGTTGTAATTGACTAGGTATTTTTTCCTGACATCCAGATTCAGCATGTATTTATCTTAACCACATGGAGTTATTCAGGGATTACAGCAATAGTAGTCTTCTATACAAAATGAGAACAATTGCTGAGAAAATGTAGGTTTTAGAAAAAGAAGAAGATATGCAGGAATTTTTCACAATAAATCTTTACAAATGAAAAATACAGAATTTTGGATACAGTATTTAACTAGCATTATAATATTCATTTTATGGCTTTTGAGAGTAAATCTGCAGACTGAAACTGATTAACAAGATAAGACAAGCCTAGGCTGACCTGATGGCAGTTAAATACATTATCAAGTAAATTGTTACCTTTCTTTCTTCCTACACTTTAGTATTATCATTAGTATTTTCTAATAAATGTCTACCTGTTAAACTGTCATTTATGGTGGGATGCTGAAGAGTAAACTGATATTTAAAATTATATCTTTACTCTTAAAGAGCCTTACTTTTTATGATATTCAAGAATAGTTAGTGAATAATTATATTTAAGAGGCAATAGCTGAGCCATAGTGGCAGTCCTTGTTGATGATATCTGTTCTATTCCAATGTGAACTGCAGTTAAGTTCATCTTTAACCAAAGATAATCAGCTATGAGGAGAGAGCACGATACCTGCAAACGATTGTACAGCACCATTTAGAACCCACAACATTTGAAGATTTTGCAGCACAGGTTTTTTCTCCAGCTCCCTACCATCATTTACCATCTGATGCCGGTAAGATTAAAGCAAGCAGTAGTTACTTGTAGTTATTGGGGCTTGAAATGCAATACCCTTTTGTTCTAAATATTCTTAAAACAATGGCGAAGTTTGCTTGAGTAAAATTCCTATCATTGAAATACAAATTTTATTCATCATTATTTAGTATTTGAATTTGGCTTGTAAATTTGATTTGTACTTTTTTTTCCTAAATGCAGTGCTTTTAAAACTAAAGCAATGTTCATAAAAGTACATGCAGTACATTTTTATCTCAGCTAACAGAGAGCGACTATTATGTCTCATGAGATCGTTACTGAAGTTTCTGCAAAAGAAACAAGTTGGGCATGCACTCTGAACTTAAGAGAATCAAATTGAATTGACCAAGATACTGCTTTGTCATCTCTAGTTTTACAAATAACGATAAAAGAACTGGTCTAGATTTAGTATTATTTAATACAATCATATTAACAATATTAAAAGATTGTAAGAGGGTACTGCATTTTTACTATTAACTAATTGTCAAGACATCAGTAAAAAAAAAAAAGTAACTCATGGCCTTCCTATTCTGTAATACCTTGCACTCTTTATGATTATTTCATTTATTTTCCCTCTTTAGATCATTAAATATCAGTTCTGTTTATCTGAAGGTAAGACAAAGTATCAACCAAAACACCCTCTTTTCTTTCCTCCATTTCCTGTTTTAAAAATGAACAAGCACTAAGCTTGTAACCCTAACCATAAGCAAACTTAACACTGCCCTGGTTCATACTAAACATTTCAGAAATTGTCCTAAATTCTTCCAAAATTGTTCTTACTAACACAGGTCTGCATGAAACACTAACACTGGTTCTGGGATAAAAATAAACCAATAATAGAACCCTTGGTTGAAATGAGTTACATCTTGTTATATTGACCTTTTTGTATCTCAGCATGAAAAAGTAGTATTACTCAACTGAATGGGGCGGTTTTTATTTTGTAATGTGCTACATTATTATTAGATATCTTAACTCATTAGGTTATTCTGTTATATGCCTATCACTGTACTAGGCTTTTAAAATACAAGGTGGCTATTATAATAGTGATAAAGGGAAACAGGAAGAGAATACAATATACTTGAAGTTCATCATCATAAATCTCCAAGTTCTTTTTATGTTAAATAAGTTTTCCTTATATTAAATAAGGTTAAGAGACTCAGCACTCCTTTTCTGGCCTAATTTATTTCAAAAAGAAATTATTGTACTTCTCATTTGAAGTTTAGTCAGTGAAATTAAAGCTTCCACTCCTGCCATCATTAAATTGGCCATTATAAAAATACTTTTACCAAAAACTTTAGAGCCCTTTAATATAAAAATTTAATGAAGAGAAAATTATATTCGACTAGTTTGAATCTTTTGAAACACGGATCCGAAATCTAAGATTTGCTTCCATGTATTGACACTAAACCAAATTATTCAATTTAGCATAAAGTTGGTAAGAATAAACTGATGAGCAACAAAAAGAAAACTAGTAATTTCATTGTTTAATAATAGAGAATATATGATAAAATAGAAGAGTATATTATTAAAATAAATATGAATAGCATTTTTGTGTATCACACTGTGAAGTGATACATTTCTTAACTGAAAATTATTGAAAATAGGACCACATTTGGAATGATTTTTCCCCTTAAAAATATAAAGGTTGTCAATCTTCATGTTGCAGTTATTTACCAGCTATAGTCCTTCCTATTCCTTTTCTTAATATTTTGTATATTATCCTGCATGTTTAGCCAGATATTAAATATGGGAAGTAAGTGCTTTCTGTGACATTAGGTAAAGAATGCTACGCATCCAAGACAAAGTTCTGTTTGCTTCATTTTTTAATGTATCTTGCTATTTTATTTATTTTACAACTTGTCTAAAATAAAACTTAATGATCATCTAAATAGTAATAAAAATGTGAATTTGAACATAATAATACTGTGGTACAAATTTATTTCAGTTAATCTTTAAAAATCTTCACCTTTAGGAACAGTTAGAGGCAGGCCATTTAATTTTTAAAAGGATATTTTTACCTGTAAATAACTGTGCTAATGTTACTGAATACAGTTTGATGTTTTTATAGACTTAAATACTTATTTTAAACATAGAAATTTTTATTAGAATGGTTAATTCAACGCAATAAAATAAAAATGAAATATTCATTCCTCCAGTATAAAAATATTGTATCTGAAAAATGATTTTGTTTTGTTTTGTTCCCAATCATCTCAAGTCTTCATTTTCCTTTTAGAAACCACTCCAGATATATGGCACTCCCTTTAAAGTTATAAGTCAAAGTGGGAGAGAGAAGATGTGAAATGAGCTGTATAATAGTGATAAGGATCTGAGTTCCAGTTTACAAAAATGACATAATAGTGTGGAAACTTCACGGGGCAGGGGGGCAGGGCAGGGGTTCTTTTTTAAATATAATTGCAACATTTATTTGCCACACTGAGAAAATGACTTCATAATTGCAAATGAGAATTATATATCCTGCCATAACCCACTGAATGTACTGGGCAAGAGTGTAAACTACAGGGTAAACTATTATCTGTGTAGTGCAGCAGTGCCCCAAAATGTGTTCACCAAATGCAATGAATGTGCCGCAATGATGAAGGAGGTTTTTGGTATGGGAGGAGTGGGGTGGGGGTGGGGGGTATACTGGAACCTCTTACATTTTTTTAGTGTAACTTTTTTGTATGTGATGTATATATTTTCAAAAAAACACAATTTAAAAAAATGGTGTGGGAGGGGTGAGTTATACAGGAACCTCTTATGTTTTTTGTGTTTTAATGTAACATTCCTTGTGATCTATTAACTTCAATTAAAAAAATAAATGAAGAATGAAAAAAAAAAAAAACCACCAGGATATTCTTTCTAGCCAACCCTATGACATAATTCTATTTGGCATGATAGTATGGAAAAATACTATTTTTTCAAGTTTTCTTATCCTGGTTCAATATTATCTAAAATCCACTTCCTAGTTAGATACCAACCATGATGGCATCTAAATCCAAAAACATATTAAGTCAATACTGTTTAAATAGGTATGAGTAACATTTTTGGTTTATCATTGTTGATTCATAAATTTCATAACTGTATTTTCTCTGTGACAGTAGACTGATACATAAGGGAAATTATTTTTATCCCTAAGGTCACTCAGGAAGATAACATGATGTCACACTTTGTTGATTTTCCATAAGCACATTAAAACATTATTAGATTTTTCTCTTCTTTATGTTTAAAAAAATTACAGGGAAAAAAAATCTTTTTATCTTTGTCAAGTGTGTGTGGAAAATATCAAAAGTTTTACAGTGTCTTTTAAAAAACTTTTTATATTTAAGATCAATTATTTTCTGACTCTAAACTCCAAAATGAAATTACTCCTCTTTTCTTGGCCAGATTACATTGGCAATACAAAAATATACGTATCTTTCCCTGTTACATTGTTTGTTCAACACCAATAGTCTTTTTTTTCTAATTAAGAAAATCTGGACTGCTAACAGCAAAAATAACTATCCTGTTTTGCTGAAAGTACACAGTAAATATTAATTAGTGTGTCCTCTCAATTTCAGCATTAAATATATACCCATATTTTTTTCCAGTATTACGTCTTTTTTATTCATCACCAGCCATACATATTTTTGAATGCCTGTTGTGTAGTTTATCTAGATTTACCTCTAATACTCTATTAACTTAATTGAGCTAGTAGATACCTCCCTTGGGGTTGATTATTTTTTCTCAAATCAAGTTCAAGATCTTAGTACTTTAAAAATTAAAGGATTGATTGCTGTTTGACCACACAGACCCATCCATACAAACACATCCATACAAACACACATATAACTATACATTCATACCACTTTGTGAAATTACTTTTCTTTTAAAAATGTATAGATTCCTATTTAAAGGAATAATAAAAATTAGTAATAATGATTCAAATATATTTCTCTGCCTCAAAAATCAGATATCATCTAGATAGAGTGATTATGAAGACCTACAATAGCATCTAATCTGCCTTTATTCTGACCTTAGTTTTACGATTAATTCATATGTGAATGGCATAATGTTTATCATATTCATATCCACATCTTTGACTCTTTGATAGAGATGTATCACCAAAATTTAGTCATTGCTTTAGATAATTTTTTAGTCTGGCATCCTTCTTTAGTTATTTTAAACTTGCTTCCTCTTCCCAGGCCTGGAAATGATCTGAGAGAGAAAATGTTTTAGACAACTTTAGAAGAGAGTTGTTTTATAAGTAGCCTAAATACTGTTGCTGATAGGATAATCAGTTTCCTTCGACATATAGCATAAGCTATAAATTTATTTAATCTTTTAAAATACATATTCTTACTTATATTTGTCACTAGATGTTAGTCTGAAATCATAAGCAGCCAAATGTGTTGTTTTCAGTCCTTTGAACTAGAAAATTTGACCTATGTTTTTAACCAAGAGGCAAATAACATCCATCTTAGGTTCATTAACCTTTTGTGATAATAATTACTGTATTCAATTTCCACATATAGCATTCATTCAAGTATGAAATTTTTTAATGAAAATAAAATAATATTTGAGCAGTTACTTAATGCTAGGCACTGTGGTAAATACTGTATGTGCATTCTCTCATTTAATCTTTTTTTTTTTTAAGAAACTTAGATTACATAAAAAATGTAGGGGATTCCCGTATGCCCCACTCCCTACCCCTCCCGCACTTTCCCATATTAACAACATCTTCATTAGTGTGGTGCATTTGTTACAATTGGTGAACATGTATTGGAGCATTGCCACTAAGTGTGGATTATAGTTTAAACTCTCTCCCACACAATTTTGTAAGTTATGACAAGATATAGAATGGCCTCTATCTGTCATTGCAACATCATTCAGGACAATTCCATGTCCTAAAAATGCCCCCCATATTACACCTATTTTCCCTAGAACCTCCAGTGGCCACTGCCTCCACATCAATGATAGAAGTTCTTCCATTGCTAGAATAACAATAAGTCTATATTAGAATAACATCGTTCATTCCCCAGTCCTGAGAATTCTGGATGGTGATGCCCACTCTGCCTCTGATTGAGAGATGGCTTAGATCCCATGGGGCAAATGGATGGGACTGTCTTGTTTGCAGTTGTAGACTCTCTCAGTTCCTTGGGTTGGACATTGCCCATTATCATTTCCTTGTTAGTTGTCCTGGGTGAGTCCAATGACCTGGAGAGTAGGTGTTGTGACTCTATTGAGATTCAGGGCCTGGCTGGTACATGGAAAGCCCCAAATTTTAAGTCTCTTGAACATAAACCTATCAACTCTACTAACTGTAGGTCCAAATATAAGGCACAGAAGGGCCATGTGTAGGGAAACTGCAACTGAGTCCAACTCTTGTCACACTGGGGAGCATAAATTCCAAAGTAGGGCCCACTGACAGGGTGCCAAATTCGAGCTGTCAGCCCTGCCTATAGTGTTTAGATGAATCCAGAACCCTCATGAGCCCTGCTATAAATGTAGCAGAACTCCCCAGAATGTAAATTGGATATTCTTTTGGTTATTGTGTGGATCTCCTACCCACCACAGCAGTGCCCCATGAGCACTTGAATTCTTTCATATGCCTTATAGATATACCCCAGGTAAACCTCCTCCCATGCATCTCCCTCACTGACACCTCACACCAATGATCCTCCCTGCCACAGTAGTAACCCTTCTGTGATCTAAAATATCTTCAGAAATGAAGCCAACAAAATAACCAAAGAAAATTAATAAGAAAATGAAATAATGATAGTTTAAAAAATGATAAATACAAATAGTTAAAAAGAATTTGTAATAATAATAAAATTTAATTTAAAAACTTTTGGCAGTATGTCTTTCATCACTATAAGATCTGATGTCTTCAAAAGAACAAACAGTATAAGATTGTGTTACTGTGAACCTAATACATTGTGTAACATTGTATGATTCAATAATTTATATGTATATCCAGTAAAAAACCTGTTGTCTTATATGTACAGTGACATTTTCTTCCATTTATGCCCCCAGTGTCTTATCTAAATGGCAGGTCTACGAAGAGGAAAACAGAACTTAGCCAGAGTTACCAAGTACTTGATAAAGCCAGTATTCCAACCAAGAGCTGACTTCAGAGTGCATGATCTTAACTATTACAATTACCCATTTAGTCTAAATATTTTCAACCTCTTCTTATTGTTGAGAGAGAGAGAAATGCCCAAAAAACAATCATATTTTCGAATTAGAAATTGCTAAAAGATTTTTGAGGGCTCTACTTCTCCCACGTTTTTTTAAAAATAGGTTTAAGGTTGCCGTGGAAGAAGTATGGACTTCAGAATCAGACTGTCTGCATTATTATCCGCATGAACTCAAATAAATTAATCTGTCCTACACCCAGTTTTCTCATATGTAAGAAGGAGATAACATCTGACAAGTTTAGCCTGATTTGTTCAAGTCTGCAACGATGGTAGTTCTTGAAAATCTTAAAATGAAACTGCTCATTTGCCTGACTCTCTCTTCTATGTTATTTTATATTACGTTTTACTATTTCCTTTCTGACAGTCTCCAGTGTATCTGTTCTGATCATAATCACTTAAACTCCTTAACAATATTAAAGCAGTAAGAATATTTGAGTAATCTGTAGGCTTTAATATATGGCTATATTTTGTAGGAATATCAGCATAAGAGAGGATAAAGTCTTAGATTTTCCTAAAATTAAACTTAACAGTATATTGTATCCTCCACATTCAAATGGTTATACTCCATAGGTGCTCATTTTCTTCAAAAATGTTTCTAATTTCTCCCTAATCCTCATCTGTTCTGATTCAAAGTCTATTTAACTTTTACTCATCTCTTGTTAATAGATTATTTTGTAGCTACACTTATTGTACACTTCTGTGTGCCAAGATCTTTGCATATATCATCATTAATCTCCGTAAGAGCTTTGCATAATAACTGGTATTGTCTCCCCTTTACAAATAAGGAAACTGGCTGAGGTCAGTTGCCCAAAATCAAACAGCTAGTGAAGTGACAGACTTAGCATTTAACCTAGGTTTGTCTAACCCATCATATTTCCTCTTAGTTCAGTATTAACTGAAATTGCTTTCAAAATCAAATATTTTTAAAGACTGTATTTACCCAATAACATAAGCAGTTTAAAATGGTCATTCCTGTCAGCAAATAATACTAACAAAACCACAATAAATAACAGTTCTCTGAGTTCCCCTTTAAAATCTGTATAAATCCCCAAAGTCATATTCATCATGTTATTTATAATTTTACTATAATCATTGCAATATGTGAATTAGTTTATTAAATCATCAAGATATAGACACAATCTGTGTGAGCCTTGGAAGAGTCTTGGTAACACAAACAACATGTACAAATATAGGAGCCTATAGATAATTTTTAAACTTTATCCTTGAAGATACACAGATTATTGAAATAATTAAATAAATCATCATTCTTTATAAGTCAAGTGTATAAAAATCAGTATTTAGGAAGAATAGGAGAATAGGATTTGAAATCACATACAGGTATCACTGTATTCTTTACATGTAAAATTGAGATCTATCCACGGTAAATTATTTATAGTGTTTGGCTAGGCCAAGTACATACCACAAATATCATTTGCTAAAACATGATGAGATACTGATAACTGTATACCACACATGCTCAAGAGTTTGATTTGACTCTTAGTTATCTGAAGGGGGATTTCAGTTTAGAGACATAGAAGAATTGCTATTTTTGAGGAAAATATTTGAGTTGACATACAATAAAGCAGTGCTCTTCAATAAAACTTTGTATGATGATGAGAATGTTCTTTATCTGCACTGTCCAATATGGTGGCCACTCATCTCATGTAGCTCTTAAAACACTTGAAATATGGCTAGTGCACCTAAAAAGTGAATTATTTTTATTTAATTTTAACTAATGTGAATTTAGATAGTCACCTGTAACTATGTCTGCAATATTGGACAGCACAGCTCAAGAGTTTTATGAGTGAGTGGTTAGGATAACATGCTACCAGTAAAATGGGCATTTTAAAAGGTAAATGTTTATAGAATCTCTCATAGATTTTTTTTCCTTTCCTTTTTTCCTATAAAACTATTAGTTGGTAAGTATAACATTTTTAATTTATGAAGCCTTGTCCATTGTGAAATGTCATCACCCTAACACATTGCATGTCCAACTGTATTTCATAATAAAAACATGATTAATTCTCTCTGCTACTCAGTTAACACCTGTAAAATTCTGCACTGTGCCTCTCACATCTGTTACCTATCTTCTCTTTTGTTTTCTCACTTCTGCTCGCTACTCCATTTCTTCATTCACAACAAAGAAAGAAATGCAGTGATAGTTCTCTTCCTCCCAAAACCTCCACTAGAAAACATTGGCCATCTCAAGGTAAACAGCCATGGGAAGGCCCCTTATGATGATGGGAATAGTATGCATTACTAGAAAAGCATGAGCTACTGCTCTTCACCTGCCTTCTGCCATCCATCTGCAGTGCTTCCTAAAGAGGGCCATGGATTCATACTCTTCTCTAGGTTTTCCATTGTGGGGCTAAGCCAATTTAGATCTTCAGAAAGAGTAAAGGTGAACAGAAATATATTTTCTTCTTGTATTTTGAAGGCCAACCTCACTTGATTAGGAAAAAAAAAATTTGAGGAGACAATCGACCTGGATGCCGAGTGACAAAAGTATTTTGCCCTTGGCGATGTATATTTGTTCTTAAGTATAATTATAGCATTTGGCCTTAAAAACACTTTGAAGTGTTCTGCAGAGATACATTCTTAAGATAATAGGACCTGTACCCCATACGAACATTTTTGTTTTTCTTTATTAATATCCATGCCTTTAATTTAAGCATAAACATTTCATTTTATGAAAGTACTAGCATAATTATTTTCAAACTTGATATGTCAGTCAGATGCTGCATTGTCTAACAGATATACCAGAAGTCTCCCTACAAAGTAAATAGATGTGTAAGTTTAAGCCTGCAACTTGTGGTTTGGGTTTTTTGTTTTTGTTTTTTGAGACACCCAAAGAAAATTTTCATGTACATAAAACCCATAAAATCAGGATAAAATTGCCTTAAAAATAGAGAATTTTTTTTGTTATTCTGATTTGTTTACCTATTTTCTTTGTTTTTTAATGTAATTTCTTATTCATTCAGAAAATAAAATTTGAGAGCCTACAATATACAAGGTTCTGTACTATTGCTGTATATTAGACAATTCTTAGAATACAGAGGTGAAAAACTTCTTTGTAAATTACACAAAGAATTTTTCTTATATGAACTTGTTTTTTGTTGTTGCTGTTAGTTTGTTGTGTTTTTTTTTTTGAGGTACCAGGGGCCAGGGATTGAACCCTGGACCTCCTAAGTGGGAAGCCGGTACTCAACCATTGAGCCATATAGGCTTCACTGAGTTAGTTTTTTCATTTCTTTATTGTTTGTTCTTTTGTTTTTAGGAGGCACCAGGAACTGAACCCAGGACTCCCATATGGGAAGCAGGCGTTTAACTGCTTGAGCCATATCTGCTCCCCTTGTTTTGCTTTTTAAGATTTTTATATCAACTAATTTTACTGATTACCTTCTTGCTGTGACTGAATAGTGTATCTAGGAAAGTTTAAGTTAAGGAAAGCGAACACATTGCTTATCTTTTCTAAAGCAAGACATTTTCTGGGGTCAGTTTGTCTTTTGTTGCTGACTTTCAAATGAGAGTTCTTGCCCTTCCCCTTAGGAATTTATCTTACACCTTCTTAAAAGTATATTTGAATGTCTTTCATGTATAATAGTCTCACAGTGCTGAGTTCCTTTTTGGAGAGTGCTATTATTTTCATGTTTTGAGCAGTGAAGGCCCTGTTCTTGATTATACCTTGAAGCCCAGAGATAGGAATTGGTCCTTCTCACCTGCTTCTTGACTCTTTCCCTGCATGCCAATGGTGCTTTAGATCCTGTCCATTCTGGCCCAAAGAATTTGCGTCCCATTGCTTTTTCTGGGGAGCTCACTGGTTGGTTCTGGCTCTGGAGGTGATGTTTGGCGCTTTCTTGCTAATATGATGAAATAGCCACCAGGTCCTGGGTTTTAAATACCAGGCTGTTATAGCGAGCAGGTTTGGGGCTTGTTCTTTTGTCTCAAATGACCTCTTTAGGGTTGGGATCCACACTACAAGTCAATAGCGGAAAGGTTATTTCTTACAGGATGAGAGTCTGAATGATTAGTACTAATGTTCTTGCTGTTTTCCACAGGCTCCTACACAGAGATTGTATCCAGTGAAACTTCAACAGCAACGCAGGTAGATGGGGCTGATCTAGCCTCTCCAATGTCCCCTCGAACTAGCAAGAGCCGCATGTCCATGAAGCTCCGTCGTTCCTCCGGCTCAGCCAATAAATCCTAAGGAGACAAGCAGCTCTGCAGTGATAACAGTATCCACTTTAGCATGAACATAGTGTTAACTCTTTCAGACCCTCATGTCTGCCATAACATGCATGGGGGATTTTTTGTTTTTGTTTTTGTTTTTTTTTAGGAGACACTGGATTTAAATATGTAATTTAATATTTTAGATTTGGGTTGTTTATTTGGTTGGATATTTCCCCCCACACTCCAGGCTGCCTTATCTTTGGGAGTGGAGTTTTATTCTATACCCTGTACCTTCCTTGATAATTATGTCTAAGTAGTTTTACTTTTAATTTCATGGTTAACTTTGAGCCAAAATGTAATTGGACAGAGAGTCTCATTATTTTATTTATTGTGCCCACATTGCAACTTTATGGCTCAATAAATATGTAACTTTTTATGAATGTAAAATTTTAAATTTAAGCATTTGTAAAGTTATAGCAAAAGTTGCAAATTTATTAACACACAGGATATGTACAGATTATTTATGTTATGAAAATAAAATACTTAAATGGTCTTTTGGCATCTAGAATTCCAACTGAAATAATTTTAGCTGCAAGATTTTCTTTTCAAAGCAATGTCTCATTTCTTGGCTGTGCAGGTGATGCCATGACATACTGATAACCAGAAAAATCACTGTGCTGAACTTTGATTTATGTTTAGCTTCCAAATATTTTCTAATGTTTTTCTTTTTAAGTAGGATCACTGTTAAATGCCATTTCCATTTTGAGATTGTGGCCTTTTATTATCAGCTACTGGATCCTAGTGTATTTATGTTCTTTCAAAAGGGGGAGAATGAGAGAAGAAAGAAAAAATGTTCTAATATAAATGTGTTGTTCAAATTATGTGAATTATTAAAAATTAAAGGGAGTGGGGCAGACATAGCTCAGTGATTGAGCACCTGCTTCACATATACAAGGTCCACGGTTCACATATACAAGGTTCAGTGTCCCTGGTACCTCCTTAAAAAAATAATACGTAAAGGGAACACGACCCACAAACCTAAGTTAAATCTAATATTGATAATACTGAACTTGCATGGTGCAGGCCAGTATACATTCCACCCTCCAAAAATATTTTCCTAAAGTACAAAAGCTGCTCACATTTCGCTCACATTTTATTTTTAATGGGCATCTCCTAAGGAAATATAGCATGACATTGGTATTAACTGCATGTGTAAATATATCATACCTGCAAACCATAGAATAAAATTATGTATAATTCATCATATTTGTAACAGTGAAAAAATGACATGATATTTAATAATACAATAAAAATATTCTTACGACTTTCTGTCCATGATTGTTGATTCATCTTCTATATTTCATATATTTCCAAACTTAAGCAGAGCTGTATGATTAATGGGGCAATGTAATGCATGAATCTAGATTATTTTAGCTAATCACTAAAAATAAATTTGATTCCCTTCTCAGAATATACCCCAATTTATTTCTTAGTGATCCTACCACAGCCATTAAAAGCATAGGAAATTTTAAGCCTTCATAAAGATTGGTCAAAACCTCACCCAGTGCACTTGGATAAAGTACCAATTTATCTCAGCCTCATGTCCTTTTGATTTCTTAAATTTCACTTTGTTTTATAATATACTTTGAAGAACAAAACTTTCTACAGCAAGTTTTTCAAAAACAACCTTTCAGAGTTCCTGTGCACTTAATTTTTTGTTTTCTTATAAATAAAATTAAAACAAATTCCTTTGAAACTATTTAAAGCATGTAGAAGATAAGTCAATGGGTAAAGAGAGTACTGGGAGCAAGATTAAACAATATAGACAGTTTCCCACAGCCAAGGTGAATTACAAAATGGAAAATCAAAATAACTGCATGTTTCTGAGGATTTTTTTAACTAAACATCTAATGGTGTGGTAAGTAACAAAATGGAGTGAAAACACCAATTTGAAATAGTGAAATTACTAGCACAATTAACATGAGTTTTTTTTTTCTCTTCAAATAACATTATTCACTGGCTTCTGGTTTATTTTGTAATATAAAATATGTTTTCTGTTAGGACACTTGTTGGAGAAAAGGTGTCTTTTCAGATTTCCATACTTCAAAGGAAAATTTCCCGTAGCATTTCGGCACCATTACATTCATTTGCAAAATATAATTTCTCCTGTCTTTGTATTCTATCTAAATGGGTCACTAATATTCTACTGGCATTAGTGAGATAAGAAATGTGGCTTTGAAAGTAGGCTGTGTTCAACGGGATTCTTAAGACAAACGCAGAACACAACAAAGCATGTACATTTATTTGGTGGAAAGTATATTACAAATACGGGCTATCAAGCAGTGCTCAGCCACTGTCCCATGGGTACAGAATGAATATGGCTTACAAAAAGCAATTCAAAAACAAGTTGCTGCTGAAAAGAAACTATTGAATATAGAATTGCCATTCAATTCCATAGCGCATTGTAGATATTAACATTTACCTTAAACTGGACATAGTTTCATATGCAATACACAGTATGAGATTTATAACAGAAGCATTAAACAATTTCGGTGAAATTCTAAAACAGTCAAACTTCAGAAAGGAGTTCGATATGTCCAAAAAGCTATTAAAGGAAAGGTTTAAAGTAGCTCTTCCTGAATACTGCACACAAGATAGCTAAAGGTGAGAAATTGGGGCGTGTCTCAGTCTTAACTCCCTTCAGTAATGTAGCATCTTCCCTATCTTCATTCACTAAAGAATAGACGTACATATAATTGGGGAAAGGAAAGTTTACCGGGGATATCAGGGCTTTTCCCCACACCCCTATAAACAGCAAACATCCTCTTAGCATTTCCTGCCCACAGGACACAGGTCTGTCTCCCCTGTAAGTTTGGCACCAATCACATAACTTAATTCACAGAATATACAATGCAAGATAATCTGACCCTATTGAGACAGAAACTACATAGGTGCCTGCGATGGCAAGAGAAAAAAAACATTGGTGACTACCACTTTAGGTAGGTAGAATCCTTTGTAGACATTGAGACATGCACGCATTCACTGCGACTTTCCATAGGAATTACAAGTCATATAGGATTCGTTTAGGGTCTCCAGAGTTTGGGGGAGGGGGAAATCCTATTTTAGTGGGGAAAGTGAGGATTTAAAGTTGACAGTCTGAATGCGAATACTTACCTGCTTTATTGAGAGATTTTACAGTTTGCTGTCCGCTCCTCTGGCAGAACATTGACTACCGGGAGAGTTTTTGTAGAGTAAACATAATAAGGAAAGAGAGGGTAAACGTGTAAATTGAAGAAAGCCCTACAGAAGGACCCACTATCTGTTTGCTCCAAAGCCAACCTCACAATCTTCCGGCTCTAGTTTCTCGGGCCTCAGCAACCAGGCCGCAGTGGCATCTGCAGCAACAGTACCTGCCGATTTTCTGAGGGATGGCACTTATTGATGTGCCGGGTCAGGCCGGGGGAGCTAAAAAAAGTGGACGGACAGTGCTTACAAGAGAAAATTTGCTGAGGACTCTCGTCGGATACTGCGCCTGGACTTAGTGTCTCAGGGGGCGTCCCCGCCAGAGCCGGCAGGAGCAGCTCCTCGCGGACAGCGTGCCACAGCCGGTGCTTGTCCCTGATGTCTGCGGACGGGAAGTGTGCCCCGCACAGAGGGCAAGCGAAAGCGAGTGAGGAGCCAAAGCCTGGGGCGAGCGCGCGGGCCGGGCCCGCCTCGTGAGTTCCGAGGTGCTTGCGCAGATAGGCTTGGCGACGGAACTTTTTATGGCAATATGGGCACACGAAGATCTCAGACCCTCCGACACCGCCAGCACTGCCTGGCAAAGGCACTCGGCGCCCCAACCCTCTCTCGGTGTAGGGGATCTGTGGAAGTGGCGGCTCGGGATGTGACAGCACCTGGAGGCTGGGGCGCGGGGCGCTGTCCGGGTGCTGATCTGCCCTGGAACTGTCCCTGGCCTGCTGGTGCTGATCCTGAGTCCGTTCGGCCCGGCTATTCTCCTTCCCCTGCGCCAGGAAAGGTGCGATGGCCCTGGAGTCCGAGGAGGACGATGACGACGAAGGAGGCGGCTTCCCGTCCGCAGAGCAGGCTGCGGCGGCGTCTGGCGCTGCGGGACGCGGTTTATGCCAACGGCGGTGGGAGGCGAGATTCGCAGGGCAACTGAAGACCTTGTCGCACTCGGGGCAGCGGTACTCGACGCGCACGATGCGGGAGCAGCGGTGCTGGGCCAGCGCAAAGGGGTCCGCATACTGCTCCTTGCACAGCTGGCAGATGAACTCACCCAGCGGCGTGCGGCTGCCCCCCAACCCCCGGGACGGCGCTCCGGGCTCCTCCTCCTTGATCTTCAGCCCCAGAACAGGGGACGTGGTCACCTCATCCGCGAAGCTCAACTTCCTCATGGCCTTTGGCTTCTTGACTCCGGCGGCTGCAGGTGCCGACGCACAGCCTGGGGGTGCTTTGGCGCGGCGCTCGCAGGCGGCCGCGCGCTTGGGGCCGTGCAGGGTGGCGGAGAGCGGCGCGATGTCCGGCTGGAGTGCGGGCTCTGGGAACGGTGCCCGGAGCGGCATCAGGAACTGCTCTCCTGAGGTAGAGGCTGCTGCTGGAGCCACCGAGCAAGAGAAAGCGGCCACGGCAGCGGCGCCCCCGGGGAAGGACTCGGCGGAAACCGGCGAGCTGAGGCAGCGCTCCAGGAACACTCGGCGCAGCTCCGCACCCGCCGGCTTCGCGGGGCTGGGGCTGGGTCCCGGACCCTCGCTGCCGTCCGCCCTCCACTCCGCGCCTTCCCGCCCGTCCGGCCCCACGCTCACCCAAGGCACCCGATAGGGCGACCCCGGCAGTCCCCGGGCCGCCAGCCCCTTTCCCGGCTCCTCTACGGCGTCGGAGAACGCCCGCTCGACACCCGGCAGGGAGGCGCTCTGAGGCTCCTCGGGAAAGGGCGGCGCCCCCTGCGGCCCCAGCAGAGGAAAGACCCTCTCGGCTAGGCGCACTCGGTACGAGCCGCCAGCCCGTTTAGTTCGCTTCACCAGGAAGCCCCTCGGCATAGTGGAATCGAGAGCGCTTCAGGACCAGGAGGAATAAGGGTGCCACCGAGTCTGAGAGCCCAAAAGCGCGGCAGCAGCAAGAACCTCGCGGCAGCGGTCATGCCCTGCCGGCTTTTATAGCTGAGACGCGAACCCGCGGAGAGCCAGGCCACCTCGGAATGGAACGGCCAATCAGGAGTGAGAGCGGGCGCCGGGGGCGGGGCTTCCGCCTGGAGGAACGCGCCCTAGTCGACCTCGCGGGCGGCGGCGCGTGTCCCATCCCAGCCACCCACAGGCCTCTGCGCGGCCCCCGCGCAAGTTGAGGGGCCGCCCGGGGCCGCCTTTCCAGGTCACCCACCCAGCCAGGAGGCGCGAAGGTAAGGTCCGGAGTGCGAGAAAACTTGGCACTCCCCGTCTCAGCCGCCTCCAGGGGCTGTCCGACTAGGGAAAGGGCAGGCGAGGCCACCTCACGCGCCCTCCGCACGGCCGGGACCCTGCTGACAGAAAAGCCCCCGCCCGGAGGCAGGACGCTGAGGGGAGGGGGCGGGCGCCGGTGCCCGCGCAGACTGCCAGGTGGGTGTCAGCGGGGGACGGGTTAACATCTTCTGCCGATATTGAGCTGATGAAAAGCTGCGACCGAGTGGCCGGGCGGCTAAATCCACCGCCCTGTGCCTACACTCGGTGGCGGGAGCACGTCTGCCATCCAGTATCGATCGCGCCTGTGCGCGTCTGTGATACTATGAGAATTCATCTGGGAAGAAGGGCTCTCAGCGAGGGAGATCGTGCGTGCTGGCAAGCGTCTGGAGCTCAGGAGCCAGCACGTTTCTGGGCCCTGGTCCTCGGGGCTTATAGATGCCTGGTCATTGATGGGAGCAGGAGTGGGGAGGGAAAAGTAGGATCTAATTTTCGTCTGTCTTCGAATAAAGTGGTTTCTCTGTTCACATCTTCTCCTTGTACCACCCAGAGACATGACTTATTGCCTAACTGACCTGTTTAGCATGGAGTTGAGTGAGAAATACTGGTGGAATCAGCACTGCATCTGCTTCCCCTTGCATAACGAATTATACTTTGCAAAAGGTGTGCGATGGACCAAAAGCAAATTTTTATCAAGCATCAGCAATATGCGCAGTACTGTTTTAAGTACTAGAAGAGATCTGAAAGTTTATAGTACTGGCTGAACCATGAAATAATTAGATAATATATGACAGATTTATAATAAAGTTGCAAAAATCCAAAATGCAGGTAAGTACAATGTAAGATCAGGAAGGGGAGAGCGCTATATGTTTCAGTCTCCTTACTAAAACCAAAGTGGAGAAAAAAGACAGAGAGGTGTTTTTAAGCAGACAATAGCATAATAGATCTAGTCATCAATAAAACACGTTGTCTTCCTCCTACTGAATGAAGGTTTTTTTACATTATTTTTGTATGATTTGGAGGTAATTATACATTTGTTAAACCTTGACAATGTTTTTGGCATTCTGCTAAAGTGATATTTAACCTTCACACACGCAGTAGGAAGTATTACTGCCTCTTTTTAAGATGAGGGAATTGAGTCTTAGAGAAATTACCTAACTGGCAAAACTTACCCAGGGTCCAAATTACAGAAGAGGTTTGGCTAATTCCAAAGCCCAGATTCTTCCCACTACAGCAGTGCCTTCAAACTGTTTTTTTTTTTTCCTAATCACAGACCAAAATAAGAAATACATCTTACAGCACACACACAGGTAACTGAAATTTTTCACAAAATAATGGTTCCCCCTTTCTAGGCATAATGCACTTTGGCATTTTCTATGCAATTCTATTGTATTTCCTTCTTATAAATGCTGGCCATGACAAACAAATTAAGATTAGTACCCAAAGTTTGAAAAACACTGCCATTATGTTGTTTCCCATTAAATAGCAAGAATTCATACAAAATTAAATAAAGTAAATAAATGTGGTACTTATAATAAAAATCAGTACTCTGAGTCACTCCTTAAAATATTTGAGTCCTTTAATTGTGTTGGTAAGCCTAGTTTCCCAAATGGTTCATAACTGACGTGTCAACTTCTGACCGGTGTGGCTTCTAACTCAACTTCTCAATCTTCTGATTTATTCTTTCCCTAATGACCCACACATATTGTGTGGTGTGGAAAATCTGCTGTAAGACTTTTACTACTTTAATCCTTTTCCAGTAGAGTGTCTCCCCAGGTACGCAGTTTGTAAGAACTATTGTCAAACATTTTCTAATAGTTCCAATAGGTCTCTGCTCCTCTTCCCCTCAAGTGTAATTTGATAACATTTCTGGAGCTCATTGTAACAATGTATATCCACAGATTTAAAATATCTTTATACCCTTTGATCCATTAGTTCCTCTTAGAGTAAATCATCCAAAAGAAGGGCAAGGATTTATACACAAGGATGTTTGTCACAATGTTATATATAATTGCAAATAATTAGAAATTGTATTTAGTATATCATGGTGTAGCTATACTATATTTGATTGTAACCATGAAAATACAATGACATGGACAAATACGTATGCAAATAAGTATGCCATAAAGTGAAGCAAAAGCATCAGGATGCAAAGTTGCCTGTATAATAAATAGTTCAATTATGAAAAAAGCAAAATACATTAAAAACTGGGAGGAAATATGCCAAAATGCTATTGGAGTTGCCTCTAGTTGGTAGCAATTTTAGATTGTTGTTGTTGTTGTTGTTGTTTTGGTTAACTTTAACTTTTTAAATAAAATTTTTCTGCATATAGGACTCTCTGTAATAATAAAAAATATAATGTTAAAGCTGCTGTAAATCCTTTCTGGTGTCAGACACGGTGCCCCCTTCCCTATGCATTGTTGTTAGGACATATAGGAAGTCTACCTTCTTGTCCAGTTTCTTTTTCAGAATTTACCTATTCCTTTAAGTGTACAGCATCCCCTGGTAACAGGTGGTACTGAAAGAGAAATAGTGTAACATCAAATGGGAATTGCACAAAACAGCATTCTCCGAGGCCACCAGCTTGAAATCTGGCCCTACAGAATAGGTGAAAAGGCTATTGTGCCACAGCCTTCTAGTTGGAGAACACTTTTAGGAAGAGACTAGGGATCAAGGGTAGAATGCAGGGAGGGGGAGAGAAAGAACTTAGATGCTTAAACCCCACTAGGTATAAGCTTAGATGACCCTTCAAGATATGAACACTGTTTTTCTCATAACGTAGAAATTACGATAAATAAAGCAGTCCCTGGAAAAAAATTATGAGATCTTTGATTTCCTTATCTGTACCCTTTCTTTTGATAATGACATCCTTTCCCTTCTTTTAAATACTCAGAACCTTCATCTTCTCTCAGTTATTCTTTGATAAAATCTCATATACACTAGATTACTGCTCAGACTATTTGCATTTTAAGCCCTCTGTCTATAATTGTGGAATAAATTACCTTAACTTAAAATCAGAAATTTTGGTAGGAGAGAGGTGCCTTCTTCTTGCCTTAAAATCATAGGGTATATAAGACAAGCTCAGATGACTAGACTACTTTTTACTCAGAAGGAACTTTATTTCTTCTGTCTCTCTTCCTCCCACCCAAACTAAAACGTTAACACTGGCTGCAGCTACTAGAGGCATATTCTCCCCCCAAAACTTGGAAGTCTAAAGACCTCTCACAAGTCCAATACTGAACTCTTAGTTTCCTCTCCTAAACCTGATGCCTATCTCAGTTATCCTCATCTCATGTAAATGACACCTCTATTCAACGTGCTGCCTAGGTCAAAAACCTTTTGGCTCAAACCAAACACCCTATATTCAACCCATTAGCAAATTCTATCAGCTCTATCTTCAAAGCATTTCCTGAATCTGACCATTTCTCAGTGTCTCTACCACTGTACTCTATTTGGTCTCCCTGTTTCCACCCTTCTCCTTGCCCCCCCCCCTTATAGTGTATTCTTCACAAAATAGCAAGGTGGGTTCTATTAGAATGTAAATCTGATCATTTCATCCTTTTACTTAAAAAATCTTCCAGTGACTTCCCATTACATTTAGAATAAAATCCAAAGCTCTGGTTGGTCTCTCGCTATTCTCAAACCACATCACCCACCATTTCCTTCCTCATAAAGTTTGTTCCAATCACATTGTCTCCTTATTTTCTTTACACCTACCAAGCATATTCTACCTTAAGGCTGTTTGGGTTTTTTTTCTTTTTTTTCTGCTAGAACATTATTTCTTCAGATATGCTCTCAGCTGGCTCCTTGACTTCATTTGGATCTTTGTTCAAGAATATCACCTCAGAAAGATCTTCCCTGACCACCCTAACTAAAATAGCAACCCTATTCCCACTGCCATCCTTGATCATTTTCTATCCCCTTACTCACCACTTATCACTCTGTCATTATATTATATATTTACTTATTTGTGAATTGTTTGTTGTCCCCCATCAAACTATAAAGTCCCTGAGAGCAGTTCTTTTGTTGTTGTTGTTCACAGTTGTAGTCCAGTCTCTAGAGCAATGCCTGGCATATATGTAAATGAATTGATGAATAGTAATGTACCACTGGATTCAGAAAAGCACCACAGCTTTTTATTGCCTTAGCCTACACACTTGTAACCTACCTGCCTGAGCACAGAGGAAGAAAGACAAAGTCATGTGGAGCTCCAGATCCTAGGCATTTGTAAATCGCCATACAAAGAAATATGAGTCTAGTGTTTTAGTTTCCTGACTACTAAAACAAATACCACACGGTGGTTTGGCCTAACAATGGGAATTTACTGGCTCATAGTTTTGAGGTTGGAAGTCCAATATTGAGGCATCAGCAAGGCAATGCTTTCTTCTGGAAGATTGTGGCATTCTGGGCTGGCTACTGGTGATCCTTGGTTTTTGGTTTTTCTGTCACATGACAATACAAATTGCAGAGTCTTCTTTCTTTTCCAGGTTCCATTGACTTCCACCTTCTGGCTGTTCCCTCTGGCTTCTCTTTCTGTGGCCTTCTCAGAAAGGCATCCAGTAATAGGATTAAGGCCAGCTAGTAGTGTTGCTGGAATATGAACTCAGGACAGCCCAAGGCCTTGACTACTACACTATGCCATCTCCCTTTAAAGCTCCTAGATCCAACTTCTCAGAAACTTGGCTCCTACCTTAAATGCCCCATGCCCGAAATTCCTGTTTTCCTCACATGTAGTCTTTTTCTTAAATCAATTTTATCATTTTAATAAAGTAAACAATCCATCCAAAGTATACAATCATTGGTAATTAGTATAATCACATAGTTGTGCATTCATCACTTTAATCATTTTTAGGGCACTTTCATTATTTCAATAGTAAACAAAAAGTAGACAAACAACAAAAAATTGATCACCTCTCAATCTCTCTGTGCTTCCTCTACTGTACATAGCTGCTATTTCTGGCTATTCTTGCACATTTACTTAATTTTAAAAGCAATTTTATTATAAATATATCTCAATAAATATACATATTTTGAAACCTTGTCACAGGTGCATATAAATTTAAAAGCAATATTTCTTTGTTTAATCAAACCTCTCTTCAGTGTAGAGCGTCCCTTAAATTGTGTTTTATCTGGTGTTTTCCTCTAGGCAGACCAGCTTTGTTGTGGTTGGTGTTTGCAAGGAATGTATTTTCTTTTTGTTAATAATTTCAACCTCTCTGTATCATTGTATTTTAAGTGTGTCTCCTGTTAACAGTATTTGGAAGTTTGTTTGGTATTTTAACTATTTTAGATCATCTTTAACTTTGAACTGGAGCATTTAATCTTTATATTTGTGTATTTACTACATTTTGAATTATATCTTCCATTTTCAAATGTGCTTCCTATTTGTCTGATCTGTTATATTTCTTTGATTTCCCTTTTGTTCTCTTTTAAATTGATTTCTGATTTTATGTATCAATTTTCCTCTCTTTACCAGTTTAGAATTAATTACTTTGTATTCTTTTATTATTGTTTTTAAATCACATCACACATTTTTATTTTATGAAAATTTGTCTTTGATAATATATATAAAGTATTTAAAACACTTTAATTACATTTAACTTTTTTGACTTTATATGCTATTGCTGTATATTTTAATTTTGTATTTTAAAAAGTCACAAGATATTATTTACACAGTTAATATTCATTTAGATTTAACATGTGTTCCACTTTTTTGCTCTTCTTTAATTTTTTTTATTTTTAAAGAAGCTTTTGATTACATAAAATTTACGTAAAAAATATAGGGATTCCCAAACAGTAATACTGTAATATTCTTGCATCGATGCCAAAGATATACTGTGTTGATAATTGGGAGTATGCAAAAAGTGTGCCAAATGTATGCTATGAACTATGGTTGGTGGTAATAGTCTGATGATGATATCTGATAATCCACCACAGTGTGGTGTGTTGGTGTTGTATGGGAATTCTACACACATGCATGATTGTTTTGTAAGTTCCTAACCTCTGTGATAAAAATATATTTTAAAAAATAATACGGTATGTTAAGGGGAAAATACACCAAATATAAGATATGGACTATATTTAGTAGTAATATTTTGAGGATGCTCTTGCATAGTTTGTAACAAATGTTTCATAGCAACGCAAGGTATTTGTAGTGGGATGATGTATGGGAGCATTGTATGATGTTATGCATGTTTATTTTATGAGTTCACAACTTTTACTATACACTTATTGTTCATGAACATTATATATGTTCATGTGTGAATGATATACTTCAATAAAAATATGTATTAAAAATATATAGGGGATTCCCATATACCCCACTCCCTCCGCATGGGTAGAATGCTCCCCTGTGGTAGCCCAGTTTCATTCCACCTTTCCCACATCCAAGCACATGCTTGAGATTTTTTTTTCTTAACTTTATTTTTAAAGTTTTAGATTATAGAAAAGTTACATCGAAAATAAAGGAGGTTCCCATATACCCCTCTTACCTCATACTTTCCAACATTAACAGCATCTTTCATTAGTGTGGTACATTTGTTACAAGTGATAAACACATATTGAAACATTGCTACTAATCATGCACAACAGTTTACATTACAGTTTACATGTTGCCCCGTACAATTTTATAGGTTTTGACAAAATATGTAATGGCCTGTATCCATCATTGCATTGTTGTGCAAGACAATTCCAATCTCCCAGAAATGTCCCCATGTTATACTTATTTTTCCTTCTCCCTCCCCTCAGAAACTCTGGTGGCCATTGCCTTTGTATCAGTGATACTACAAGTTCTTCCACTGCCAGAATAATAATGTCTACTTTAGTTCATAGTTGCATTCCCCCTTTATGTTTGTTCATTCCTCAGTCTTGAAGATTTGGGGATGGTGAGGCCCACCCTGCCTCCAATTGATAGGGGACTCAATTGGAGGCATATCCCAACAGGCAGATGGATGGAACTGTCTTGCTTGCAGTTGCAGAGACTCTCTGCTTCCTGGGATGGGCATTGTCCACCATCATCCTTTTATTAGTTGCCCAGGTGAGTCCATGAAACTGGAGAGTAGGTGTTGCAACTCTTAGATTCAGGGCTCAGCCGGCATATGAACAGACCAAAGATTTAAGTCTCTGGGCTTAATTCCTTCTTGCATCTCTGACTTTCCATGTGGAATCATTTTCCTCCTGCCTAGAATAACATGCTATGGCAGTTTGTTATGTTTATGAATTCCAAAAATAGATATTGGATTGTGTTTGTAAACTGGTCTGTTCCTCTGGGCATATTAGATTGTATTAGATTCAGAGGTTTCACTTTTACTTTATTTATTTATTTCTCCCTCTTCCCCGCTGTTGTCTGCTCTCTGTATCCATTTGCTATGTATTCTTTCTGTGTCTGCTTGTCTTCTCTTTAGGTGGCACTGGGAACCAATCCTGGGAGAGAGTGGAAGAGAGGTGCTCCATCTCTTGTACCACCTCAGCTCCCTGGTCTGCTGCATCTCTTATTGTCTCTCCTCTGAGTCTTTTGTTCTATCATCTTGTTGCTCCAGTTCTCCACTTGGGCCAGCTTGCCACACAGGCCAGTTTGCCTTCACCAGGAAGCCCTGGGAATCGAACCCTGGACCTCCCATACGGTAAATGAGTGCCCAATGGTTTGAGCCACATCTGCTTCCCTACTTTTACTTCATTAAATCAAGATTAGGGCTTTTATTTGACCATGTCATTAGGGTGTGCAGGGTTCAGTCCCCATCCCCTTTAAAGCAGACTTTCATGTGGAAGTAAATACACAGAGAAGAAAAACAAGGAGGAAGAGAGACAGCTTATTAGATGTGGCAGAGGCCCTGGGAGAGAGAGTTGAGCCTAATAGTCTACAGCTGACCTTGTAAAGAGAACGGAACAGTTAAGCCCAGGAAGAAACAAGCCCTAGGGAGAGAGACGAGCCTTATACCAGCCTACAGC
This sequence comes from Dasypus novemcinctus, assembly GCF_030445035.2. Taxonomy (NCBI): domain Eukaryota; kingdom Metazoa; phylum Chordata; class Mammalia; order Cingulata; family Dasypodidae; genus Dasypus; species Dasypus novemcinctus. The sequence continues at coordinate 79,411,481 of NC_080675.1, forward strand.
TGAGATTGGAAGTATCTTGGACCATGGAGCCTTAAGAAGAAAGAAGGCGGAACCCTTGAAGCCGTCATCTGCCATCTTGCTCCAACAGGTAGCCAATGACTTTGGGTGAGAAATTGCCTCTTATGGTACCTTCAGTTGGCCTCCTTAGGGCCTTGTGACTATAAGCTTCTACCCCAAATAAATACCCTTTATAAAAGTCAACAGAGTTCTGGTACCTCTTTGACTGACTAATACACAGGCTTTAATATTTCTATCACTGGACTTGCTAAGTGGCAAAAATATCTCACCTCAAGTGTGTCTGAAATATCTTCATCTATCTACCTATAGGATTGTAGGTTGGTAATTACTTTCAGCACATTGAAAATAACATTCCACAGTTTCCTTTTTTCCATTATTACTAGTGAAAAGTTAGTTGTCAGTTTAAGTGTTCCTTTTTTGAAAGTAATTTATCTTCTTCTCTGGTTACTTCTAATATTTCTTATTTATTTTTCTTTTTTTTTACTACAATTGTGCTTAGATGTTGTTTTCTTTTTATTTATCATGCTTTCAGTTCATGGGACTTCTTTTTTTTTTTTTTTAAAGATTTATTTATTTATTTCTCTTCCCTCCTCCCCCCTTCACCCTGATTGTCTGTTCTCTGTGTCTATTTTGCTGCATCTTCTTTGTCCGCTTCTGTTGTTGCCAGCAGCACAGGAATCTGTTTTTCTTTTTTTGCTGTGTCATCTTGTGGTGTCATTTCTCCATGTGGGCGGTGCCATTCTTAGGTAGGCTGCACTTTCTTTCACGCTGGGCGGCTCTCCTTATGGGGTGCACTCCTTGCGCGTGGGGCTCCCCTACGCGGGGAACACCCCTGCATGGCAGGGCACTCCTTGCGCACATCAGCGCTGCGCGTGGGCCAGCTCCACATGGGTCAAGGAGGCCCGGGGTTTGAACCGCGGACCTCCCATGTGGTAGACGGACGCCCTAACCACTGGGCCAAGTCCGCCGCACATGGGGCTTCTTAAAATCAGTGCCTTAAAGTTATTTGTTAGTTTAGAAAATCCTCAGCTGTTAACTCTTCAAATAGTTGCTTCTGTCTCATTCTCTTTCTCTATCTCCTAGAATACTGATTAAATCTATGTTATACATTATCACTATATCCTGTATGTTTGTTCTCTCCTAAGTATTTTCTGTGGTTTTTTTTTGTTTGTTTTTCTTTTTACCTCTCCATGCTATACTATGGATAAATTCTTGTGAATATGTCTTCAGTTTCACTAAGCATTAAGATGTATTTAATCTACAGTTAAAATCTTGTTGGATTTAAATTCGTTTATAAATCTTAACCTATAGATACAATTAATTTATAAATATTATAATATATAAGTATGTAACAAATTTATTTATAATTAAAAACATGTATATATAATTTATAATATTTAAAATAAAAATTCCAATGTTTAAAGTCCCAATAAAAATTCTGTTTGGTTACTTTTTCAAACTCAAAATTGCTGTTTCCTTTTATCATTTCCTATTTCCTGAGATATCATCAAGCTGATCTTTATTGTCCTTAAATATAGTCATCATAATTGTTTCATAGTCTAGTTTTACAGTTAGACCCTGATAATTCTAGTATCTGTAGTCTTTCATGTTCTGTTTCTGGTGTCTGTTGTTCTTTTGATTCTTGTTCATTTAATCTAGTTTCATGGTATACTTGATTATCTTTGAGAATGTGCTAGGCAATGTACATCTTGACTGGATATGAAAAATTATTTATAGAAATTCTTTGAGGCCTATGTTGAAGGTACCTTACCCAAAGAGAACTTGTATTTGCTCCTGCCAAGCACTTAGAGGCACTACTAATCAGAATTATTTTTGCCCAGATTCAGGACTTGAGATTCATTGACCCAGGCAATTTTAATCAAAGCAGTGAACACTCAAGGGCTTTGGAGTCCCAAGGTCTTTGGGGTAGGTCTTCTATTGGACTTCCTATCTTGAACCAGTTCTGGATTTTGCTTCTCTTTCCCTTGCCTTGCAAGTCTGTTGGGATGAAAATTCCAATTTTCACAACTTAATAAATTATCTTAAGCCAGATACAGGTTCCATATTTGGGTCCCCAGTTTTCCTTCATCTTTAGTCTGATCATTTCTTTTTACCTTTTCTTGTCCTTTTGTGCTTTAAGAATGTTTTTTAATATAGCCTTTTAAATTACTTTCATTGAAAGAATTGATCTGCCTAAGTTAACTTAATATTTGTCAGACCAAAATTTTAAAAATTTGTGATGAATATTGCAAAACTATCCTTCAGGAAAGTTGCCATTTTATACTTCTATCAGTAGGTATGAGAATGCCAGATTCACTGTTCCCTTTTCTGTGTTCTGTCATTTATAAGAAAATATATTTGCAAATTAGATAAGTGGGAAGTATTGTTTTGGTATATCTTATATTTGTTTGTTAATGTTGTTGACCATTTATAATCAATTTCAAGCTTATTGAAATTGTATTTCTCATTTTGTAATTTAGTCTATTCAAATTTTCTGTTTCTTAGGTTTTCTTTTTAAAGATTTATTTATTTATTTCTCCCTCTCCCCCCCCCCCCCCAAGTTTGCCTACTCTCTGTGTCCATTTGCTGTGTGTTCTTCTGTGTCTGCTTGTATTCTTATTAGACAGCTCCAGGAACTGATCCTGGAACCTTCTGGAGCAGGAGAGAGGCAATTACTCTCTTGCACCACCTCAGCTCCCTGTTCTGCTATGTATTCTTATTTTCTCTCCTCTGTGTCTCTTGTTGTGTCATCTTGCTGTACCAGCTTTCTGCTTTGGGCAGCACTCCTGTGTGGTGCAGCATTCCCACGTGGGCTGGCACTCTATGTGGGCCAGCTTGGCACACAGGCCAGTTTGCCTTCAACAGGAGGCCCTGGGCATCAAACCCTGGACCTCATATATGGTAAACAGGAGCCCAACTGCTTGAGCCACATCTGTTTCCCTGTTTCTTAGTTTTATGAGTCCTTTGGCCGTTAAAAAGCTGATACCCATCAGAAAAGCTATATCAGTTGTTAAAATATTGCAATATTCCCATATCTATTAGTAAATAGTCACTACTCTTCCAAATGTTTCCCCTTAGATTCTCCTAGTCACTCTAGCCTCTCCTCAACAACACCCACCTCCCTATAATCCATCAACTAAAGAGTTAACATCCAAGGCACCAAAAGGCCTTCCCCACTTCCAATATCATTTCTGATTGGCAGTAGCTATTTTATAGATAATGTTAAATCTTTAAATGTAACTCCTATGAATATATATTGAAAGTATTTTTTCCCATTTGACAATAAGGCTTTTAAAATATATCACACTTCATTCCTTTTTCCTTCTATGTCCTCTTTAATTTTTATTTCTAATTGGCTAATGTTTCTCAAAAATATTACCATCACTGTAGTTATTTTCCTGTAAATTATCTCTTAGCCCTTAAAAATATACAAATAAATTTATTCACAAGCCTACTTTAGATTTTTACTGAATTTTGCTATATTTTGGAAACCTTTCAAACTTATGGTTATCTATTTTAATGCTTTTGGCAGGCACCACAAATTCTGAATTTTGTAAATATCACTAGAAGTTCTAATAGAGTAATAGCTCATTTTGGACAAGTAGTAAAGTACTTTTTTTTTTTTTTTAAAGATTTATTTATTTAATTCCCCCCCCTCCGCTGGTTGTCTGTTCTTGGTGTCTGTTTGCTGTGTCTTGTTTCTTTATCCGCTTCTGTTGTCGTCAGCGGCACGGGAAGTGTGGGTGGCGCCATTCCTGGGCAGGCTGCACTTTCTTTTCACGCTGGGCGGCTTTCCTCACGGGCACACTCCTTGCGCGTGGGGCTCCCCCACGCGGGGGTCACCTTTGCGTGGCACGGCACTCCTTGCGCGCATCAGCACTGCGCATGGCCAGCTCCACACGGGTCAACGAGGCCCGGGGTTTGAACCACAGACCTCCCATATGGTAGACGGACGCCCTAACCACTGGGCCAAAGTCCATTTCCCATAAAGTACTTTTAACTAATATTTTGTTTTAATATGTGTGCCTACTGAAGAAAGAATAAACTGATTTTTGTGGACCAAATCATTTTCATACTCACTTATAATGTTGATCTATAATGATACTCTTTTATGGTCTTCTGTCAAATATACCAATCACATATTATGATCTATTGTTTACAATTACTCTATTTTAAATCTGATAACCATACCATTGCATTGTTATCTAGACAACATCTTCCTAGCATTTCAATTATTTTAATCTCATGCAGACCCACATCAAAGGCTTTTTACAAACATTTAGATATATGGCATATTGCTTGTTCATGTAGTTTTCTTTATCCACAAATATGTTGAGTAATTTTATCAGATTAAATCAGATTTGCCTGACATAATCTATCTTCATAAACATATGTTGTCCACTGCCCATCACATTGTTATCTAAATGATTTGAGATCAATTTGGTTCACTCTGACTTGGGCAATTGCATTCTGCCAGCCCCAAACTCCCTCTGTTTTTCAATTGGAGACATTATTCTTCCTTTCACTTAATAAAATGTTCCGTAAAGCAAGCAGGCAAGTATCTGAGTCAATAAAGTCCACTTTCTGGATTGGCTAGCTGAAACTATGTATTATATCCATGTCATTGCTTTAACTAGTAACATCATTACATAAATCATTGTACTAGATGTCATGAGTAGTGTTTTGTGTTACATCAACAGGAATTGTAGACAAAACAAAGAATGTCTTCCCCTCATGTGTACCTGCAGTATATACCAATACCTGATTCCCTACTACATAATTAGATTTAATTGAAATTGAGTTTTTTTATATCAGAAGTAAATAATGAGATACACTGTATGTGAAATGATTTTGCTGGAAAACTTACTATATATTGTACCAAGACAAAATAATCATTGCACCTTGTCCAAGAAAAAAATGATAGTTGTTCTATATTTCAAAGTAAATGAGCAAACCCTATTTGTTACTTACCATGTCGTTACATAAAATGTATATATTTGTTAATACTGTTCTTCTTATTCACATTTATATGATGTCTTTTAAACACTGTGGTTTATCTTTATAAGTGACATTGGCCTAAAACTTTAGGTTGATTTGGAGTTGAAAGAGGCAGTAGGTTAACAAATTTAATGGGCTTACAAAACACATTTCCTGAACGAGGAGTGATGAGCAACCTTCCTCTTACCTTGGTGTTCCCATATCTTAACTTTAACCAGACCCAGCTTGAACTTGAGTATACAGTTTCCTTGATGCTCTAGTTTTATTGTTAGAAATGTTTAAAACAAACAAACCAAAATTCCAAAATTCAGTTATAACTCCCAGGGCCTAATTCACACATTGGGAGATTGTAAGTGTAATTTTTTTCTCAGGAGACATTTGATCAGCATTTATAGCACACCAAATCCAAATATCCCAAAATAACAATAATTTGTAAGAACATAGCACAAAACAGCACAGGTAGAATAAATAGAAAAATTGTCATTATATACTCACAAAAACTATCTCCTTTATTAGTATAGAGTTTCTCTACCCATTAATGAATTAATCAAAACCCAAGAGAAACATCAGCAAAGACTAGAAGAAATATCTATAACATTGTATTAGTCATCCAAAGGGGTGCTGATGCAAAATACCAGAAATTGGTTGGTCTTTATAAAGGGTATTTGTTTGGGGTAGGCGCTTACACATACCAGGCCATAAGTATAAGTTACTTCCCTCACCAAAGTCTATTTTCACGCGTTGGAGCAAGATGGTTCAGGCTTCCTGGGTTCCTCTCTTCCTGGGTCTTGCTTCTCTCTGGGTTCAGGGTTCCTCTCTTCCAGGGCTTGCTTCTTCCTGGGCTCAGGGTTCTTCTCTTCCTGGGGCTTTCTTCTGCTTCGTCTGTGAACTTACTTCCCAGGACTTCAGCTTAAGGCTTCAGCATCAAACTCCAGCATTAAAACCCCAACATCAAAAACCCTCAACTCTGTTCTTTGCCATGCCTTTTACCTGTGAGTCCCCACCCACTAAGGGATGAGGACTCAACACCCTAATCATAATTCAGTCATGCCCAGGTACAGATCAGGTTAGAAACATAATCCAATATCTATTTTTGGAATTCATAACCATATCAAACTGGTACAAACATGAAATTATTATATCCTCTAGTATTCATTGTCCTTGTTGGTAAGTTGTCTTTTTTTTTTAAACTTATGGATGTAATAGCTAATGGGAGCAATTATAACATCTTTTCTTGGTTTTTGGTTCTCTGTTGTATAAATATCAACCATGCTTGTTTAGTGGAAGACATGAAATATTGTGTGTGTGTACTGAAAATGATTGTTAAAGAGGATAATCTTATTGTGAGAGAGCAGGATAGGATGTCTCAGAGTTTGCTACCTTTGCTTTATTTCCTTTATATCACTTTAGGGACCTCACAGAAGGATCATTAGAGTATTGGCTGGGATGCTATCATCTAACAGAGTTGCCTGTCATTAATAAACTTTTACCTGCCTTGGTACATTGTAACTACAGTGCTTATATATGAAGGAGTGCTATGCTTTCCAATAAAGCAGATTTCCCCAAAGGCTTATTTATTATTAATGTTTTGCCACAGAGGGGAGTTCTTAGGGAGGGTGAAAATGCAAAGACGACTAAACTAAGAGAACTTTAACATTGTTAATCAAGATTTCTCATCTGAACTACAGTACACAGAAAATTACATGGGTGACTATTTTCTCAATTTTTCCAAGGATGGTACATAACTAGAGTCATTCTAGGTACACAGGAAAGAAGTTAATTCATTATATACAATGGATCCTTGGGGTATTAAGGTTTAATTCTCTGAAAAACCATTTGCGAAAGGTTTACAGCTATATTTAATTATAATTCCTTAAACGTTACATTGTAACTTCAAAATATAGTTGAAACTCAGATATAAGCAGCTTAGATCATTTCAATCTCTTATGAATAATGAGATTCATTTGTTCCCCCAAAAAAGTTAATTGTGATTAATTCTTTGAAATTAATTTAACAGTGAAAGAATTAGGATACCAGTTAATTAAAGCAACAACCACATAGTGCAGTCATTAGCACTGTTTGAAAAGTCCTAGGTTGGTGTCAAGATCAATAGGTTTTATTCCTAGTTTGGTAAGGAATTTATTAGTAGATGGTCTAAACTTGTAAATGTTTCCATTTAAAACACCCCATTGAAAAATATATAAAACATATAACTTTCTCAATGGAAATATTGGAACTTGAAGTCTTTACTTAAAAGAAATCCATATGTATATGTGTTTTAAAGATTTTTTAATAAATAAGAAAACCAGGACTATAGTATTTATTCTTCATGAGTGGCTACATCTATCTTCCCTGGGCAGAAATCCTTTAAAAAATTTCCAAGATGAAAGAAAACACAGAAAAGTAATATATAAAAAGGCAAGGAGGGGAAAGAAATCTGTGAAAAATAACACAGTAGAGCCAAAACATATTAGATATCCATTAGTATATTTCAAAGAATCTACACAATGCCCCATAAATATTTAATACTTCAATTGAGAAAGTTTTTTGTAGATATATTTTGTAGACAAATATATATATATATAAAGTAGCAATATGGACATACTTTGGACAATTACGTGCAAAATCTTCATCATGACCATTTGCACTGAACAACTTTACTGTAAGTGGAGGATTTCCTGAAACTGAAATTGCTATTTGCACGATGTGATGCATTGAAGCAATTCAAGGCTTTCATGCCACTTCACTGGAAATGAAAATTCAACTATATTAACGTCCTCTAGACACTTACGTGGTGTGAAATTATGCCCTTCAATTACAAATTCTTCCAGCCTTCTCCCTCCTTACTTCTCTATTTTCAAGTCTCATTTCAAATACTCCACAGAATATTTGTCCTCACTTGGCATGAAAGATGCAAACCTTGATGTCTCCTTTCCTCTACCTTTATATGGAGATAATGACACTTGCCTCTCTCATAAAGATACTGTGAGGCATAATATTTTGTAAAGCACTTTAAAAATCTTAGATGTGAAGTCTAATGGAAATAAAAGCTTGTACTGTCATCTCTTCTAACAGTTCCTCTCAAGTTAACCATTTTCTTTTCTTTTTTTCTATTTGGATATTCGGGGAAAAAAATTTTGTTTTTATACTGAATGTTGAAGGTATGTTTTATCTCCTTCAACTTCTTTCCACTTCTATTTTTTTGTGACCCCTTCTGGTTTCACTATCGTAGAACATAGATTGCTTCCAAGAACCCACACAGAACTGACTCAAGTGCTAAAGCACCTGGGTATGGCCTAAATTTACAATCAAGGAGCCTTTCAAAGACTAACTCATAACTTAAGGCTCCATGATGACATTGCTGGACACTGTTGCCACTATATCACCTTACACTCATGCACCCTATTCACCCTTTCTACATTTGTATTTACTGAACCTATTATCTCTCTCATAAATTGTGAGCATCCTTGAGAGAAGTGGCTGGGTCTTTTTTTTTTTTAAAGATTTGTTTTTTATTTCATTTCTCTCCCCTTCCCTGCACCCCACCCCCCACCCCCACCCCCGTTGTCTGCTCTCTGTGTCCATTCGCTGTGTGTTCTTCTGTGACCACTTCTATCCTTCATCAGCCCACCGGGAATCTGTGTTTCTTTTTGTTGCGTCATCTTGTTGTGTCAGCTCTTCGTGTGCGCAGCGCCATTCTTGGGCAGGCGGCACTTTCTTTCGCACTGAGCGGCTCTCCTTACGGGGTGCACTCCTTGAGCATGGGATTTCCCTATGCAGGGGACACCCTGACAGGGCACTCCTTGCACGCATCAGTGCTGCACATGGGCCAGCTTCACACGGGTCAAGAAGGCCTGGGGTTTGAACCGCGGACCTCCCATGTGGTAGGCAGATGCCCTATCCATTGGGCCAAGTCCTCTTCCCACTGGGTCTTTCTATTAATACTAGGTATCTAGCACATTTCACTAATTGTAGCTTTTAAATAAATCTTTTAATTAAATTAAATTGAATTTTATGCTTCTTAAACTAGTAAAACTGAATTTTATGCTTCTTAAACTAATTCTACTGCAGAAGTCTTTGGAGGTAAATTGGGCTGAATCTAGAGGTGCTACTGCCTACTGTTTCCAAATTAAAAGTAATCCAGGTGTTGAGAATATGGGACAGGACTCCAGGAATTAATCTGTATCCTTTTTATGTACCTGCATGCCAAATCCTTACTGACCTCTTTTTGGAAGCTGCTGATAGAGGATTCCATTGTTATATTTAAAGATATAAGAGTTCCCTTGTCTATTTCCTATATATTCATTTTTTCAGAAAGATACTCTTAGAATGTATTGAAGTACGTGACGGAAGGATGATGTTTCCTAAATTAACTATAGAGGCATTGGAGGTGGACAGACTCCCATAGTTTCTGCCCTGGCTGTGCAACTTTGTTAACTGTGTTACATTGAGCAATTTACCTAGCCTTTCTGAATCTCTATTTTCTCATCCTTGAAATGAAATTTACCTTGGAAAGTTGAAAAGATAGTTTTATTGTAAATAATCCTAGAACATGCTGATAGAATGTAGCAGCTCAATAAATTATACTTATTAACATTAAAACACCCCATGGAAAATTATGAAAATGAACAACAGAAGAGTCACTTTAACCGAAGTAACAATGAAACATTTACTATTGAAAGTAGCCTAGTGAAAGCCTAGTAGACTGAACATCAGGGAGTCTCTCTATTGACTAGGTAAGAAATGAGAACTTTCTCTCTTTCCTCGTTTTTAGTTGAGTTCACAGGGAGAAGAATTATAATTCAGGAATATAGAACCACTGAGTTTGAATAAAATTATTTCCAATTTCCTCATAGGATTGTTCCCTGAGAAAGAAGAACTCTAGATATCATCAAGCCCTTTGATTACCTAGCCAGGTTTAATAAAATAGGGAAAGATGGGGAAGCGAATGTGGCCCAAGCGATTGGGCTCTTGTCTACCATATGGGAGGTCTAGGGTTCGTTTCCCAGGGCCTCCTGGTGAGGGCAAGCTGGCCCAAGTAGAGAGCTGGCCCATGTGGAGTGCTGGCCCACACAGAAGATGATGCAACAAAAAGATACACAGAAGAGAGACAACAAGAGATGCAGCAGACCAGGGAGCTGAGGTGGTGCAAGAGATTGAGCACCTCTCTCCTACTCTGGAGGGTCCCAGGATCATTTCCCAGTGCTGCCTAAAGAGAAGACAAACAGAACAGAAGAGTGCACAGTGAATGGACACAGAGAGCAGACAATGGAGGGGAGTAGAAAGAGAAATAAATCTCTTTTAAAAATAAAAATAAATAAAATAAAATAGGGAAAGAATGCAATGAGGTAAACATTTGATCTAATTATAAAATTCCCAAGTCCTATTCTTGAAAATGGGACAAATCCCAGGCAGATAAAAGAGTGGATTGTGGGGAGCAAATGTAGCTCAAGTGGTTAAGTGCCTGCCTCCCATGTACAAGGTCCTGGGTTCAATCCCTGATATCTCTGCCTCTGCCTCCTCCAATCCCAGGTTCTATTTAAGAAAACAAACTGGAAAAATATCAGAGAGTATATTTGAGATGCAGTCTCTCAGAAATCTCAGAAGCATATGATCACAAATGTCTGGAAAATATGATCACAAATCACAATAGGAGTAGATCATGTGGCTACTCTATCCCCTTCTAAACTGCATAAGGAACAAAGTCACAAAAGATATCTTGGAAAAATTAAAGATACAGAAAGATAGCTGTATTGATTGACTGACTGATTGACTGACAGATAGTGAAATCCCATCATAGGAGGTCTCTCCAGGTTGAAGGATGTCAAATTTTAAAAACATATTTGAAGTGATAGCTCATGACCAATAAGTAAAAGAAATTGGTGAAGTTTGCCAGTGGAGAGAAGTATAAAGCATTTTGTCTGTCTTTGACCTGCCTGAGCCAATATAAATAATTAAATTTTCCAGACAGAAGCACTGACAACTTGAATTTCTAAGGGTAGACAATATACCCATTTAATAAGAGATTGGACAAATAAATGGGATAAATGAGATACTTCAGTACAGCAGTGGCATTTTTTTGCCATATATAAAATGTGGACACTGAAATAACTGACCTGAACTAAATGTTTTGGGAAGGCCTAAGTCAGCAATATTGCGTGAGGCTTTCTTTCTAGTTATATTCTTAATATATCTCTAGGATTCAAGAGGTCATAATTGGAAAAAGAATTCTTTGGTTGGTAGACTATAATTAATGGTTATATTCCGGGCCAAGTAGTTTTCTTTCCCTTTTTTCTTTCCCTTTTTGATATGGGAGTAAATTAAGAAGGGAAAGAATTTCAGCCTATTATAAAAGCTATCAACTAATTTAGCCTAAAAATGTGTTGTGCAATTTCATATGTGAAAAGTACTTGGAAATACATTCAATTTTTAAAAATGTCTCCATAAAAGAGCAAAACACAATTCAAAAATTTTTCTGTAATGCTTAATTCTTTTAAATCATATTTCTTATTATCAAGCGAATTAAAGAGCTTAAATGCAACCTTCCCCCACTATTTTAGTTATTCTCTGATATTCTACAACTTAAAAAAATCTGTACTTTCCCTTCGACTACTTGAATATATCATAGATTGTGGTGTTCTTTCGTTTGTTATTGCTATTACTGTTTTTTCCTTTGTGTTGTTTTGATGGATAGAATATTATAAACTCCTATATTTCATACTTGCTACCAACCGTAGCATCTTCAACAGTTGGGTACTTCCTAGATATTCATTGAGTTTAATTGAATAAAATATCAAAAAGGACTTGGAAGATCTTACGTCCATTTCTCTTTTTCAGAATCACTTACATCAGTCTAGAGAGATAAAATCTTTTGCTGAGCCCTAGGAACAAGTGGCTTCTACCACCTCTAAAGGCAACCCTGTCTAATATTCAAAGTACTTAAAGAAGGGAAGTTCTTTTATAAATTTTTTGTTTATATATTTAAGAAAGTATATAATATAAACAAAAATCCTTCATCCTTGTTTGTTTTATCAAAAAAGCTACAAATGTTATTTGCTGTAACATAATATATATGTTATTATTATGATATTAATTTTATACTTTAATATGATGTAGAAATTGTACTTTATAAGCTTTCTTTCTATAGAATATCAGGATAAAACCAATGAGATAATTAGTGAAGAGAAGATAGAACTATTCATGAATCTAGATGGTAAGAACAACTATTAAAAATAACATTTTAATTTTTGAGATTTTAAAGCCCAATATATAAAGTTAACTCCTCTTTTAATATTATTTTTTTAATATGGCAACACCTTTTCACTCAAGAAATGTGTACCTCAAAGTAAATGCATTGGGGTTCAAAGAAACATCAAGCCACTCAAAACCTGAAGATACCGAGTGACTGTAAATTACTAAACTTCTAACAGTCTGTCTCTTTTCCTGATATCTGATTACAGTTTTATCATATATTAATTATTGTTTTGAGCATAGCCCCGAATTTCACTGAGTTCACCAGCTCTAGACACCCACAAATATGTTTTGCTATAAATTACTGGCACTGTTTCTGTTGATATTCAGCATAATCAAACATTTGTAAGCATGCTGTCTTTTCAATCTGTTCAGCTGATGCACTTTACCTGATCTTTCATTAAAGTAATCAAAACACTTGCTGTGTCGCATCTAATGAATGTTGCATGTATGATTAAGTGCTTTCATTCATATTGCAAGTTTGATTTAATGTAATCTGCCTTTCAGACAGCCATTAGCCCAGCTCCTACGTGAATTCGATTAATTGGCTGAATTCTTCCAGATGTCCATTAAGCATTACAGGAATTTCTATGTAGAAACAGCAGGAGCTGTCTAGCACAGAACCAAACAATGAAATGTTATATTGCTGCCATGACTTACAAAAAGCTGGATTCATTTTCATTAATAAAACATCTGTACTCCTGCACAGCTATGCATTGAGATGCATTTATTTTATATGTTTATTTCTTTTATGATTGTAAATAGATAAACAGAAGCACATTTACTGATAGTATGTAGGCCCAGGGTTTAGCAGATGCTCATTGGCAGAACAGCTCAATTTTTGAAGTTCACAGTAGATCCTAAGCAGATGAAAATATACTAAAAGACAACCTGTGTGAAATAGAATTAGAGAATGTCTAGGATTATAATAATAGAAGTAAAAGTATTAAAATGACATTAGAGACCTGTTTTGAAAATGGTTTGTTTGCCCTATATATTCCCAAACCAATGGATCTCTTTAAGAGAAAATGGCAAATGTGGCTCTTGCAGGGATGACTTGTATTGTTGTTTTTAATAGCTCTCTGTGTCTTTCTACTTGTTTTGTTGTTTTTTGTTCTTGTTTTGGTTTTGTATTGTAAGTTTTTAGAGAGCAGAATGAGGGTTAGCCTTGTACAATCCTAGCTCAATGCATTTACCACTTACTAAATTCTATTTGCCAGTGATTCAAGAGGTATATCATAACTAGTAAAATGAAACAAAAAATAAGTTCAAAATGAAGGCAGTATTATATAGAGACAATTATTAATACATATTTTCTAACACCAAGTATTCATCTTAAAATTAAGAAAGTCCACAAAAATGTCTTTTTAATTCTCTTTTACAAGAACCTACAAATTTGTTTTACCAATTGAAGCTGAAAATATTTCCTTATGCCCATAACTTTTTGAAATAATTATTTCATAACCATGCATCACCATTCCTCCTATAAAGACATACGGTATTGGATTTTTAAGACCAAGATGTCTTTTACCCTTTCTTTACACAATTAGAGAATATAAGTAAACTTGGAAAGGAGAAAAGTAATATTCTCCTAATGAAATATAAATATAAATCATTATTAATAATAATATAAACTTTTCTAAAGTAATGAACTTTGAAATTTTAAGTTTTGCCTGAAGGAGATTCTCTATTAGTACTTTCTACTTTGTTGAGCCTTTTTAAAAAGTGATTATTACCTAGTAGTTTATTTTAATTTTGAGTAGGGGAAATTATAATAACTGGAAAAGAGCATCTTTTGATTGTTTGACTAGAGCACCAGTCATATATGTCATTTCAATAAAATGATGCAAGTGGGATTGCTAAGGTGGAATTTGACTAGGTAATATCTGCCTTAACCAGGAGTTTATTAGCAAAATTTTGGAGAACAGAAACTCCTATAAAGTAAAATAATCCTTAGTCTTTTTATAGGTCTTAGTGCTAAAATACACACTTGAAAATACTGAGCTTTAAAACTATTTGACTTTACCATCTTTTTAACAATCATTCTGCAAAAATTCACTGAACCTACTATGAAATTCACTGAACCTACTATGAAGATATAGACATGTAAGTCACAGTCCCTGCACTCACAAGGGAAAGGAAACATATAAGTACATTACATGACAAATACTGTAATAAAAGTTGTTCAAAGTCCTATGACAGCCTAAAGGTAGGAGTGTTCTCTTCAATTCCTTCACTGAAAAGTTAATGTTTGAGCTACATCTTGAAAGATGGGTAAGAGTAGGCAGGCAAAATAAGGAGATGGAGACAGGAGTGGAAAGTAATAAGGTATATCAGGCACCAAGAATAGTACATGTTTTCAGAGTCAGCATTTACTCCCCACTCCTGATGTTTCCTTTCATGTCAAGGATCATCCATTAGGGTGACACTCCTGGGCTCTTTCCATTCCATCACTCATTCATTCCTACCCAAGGAAAAAGGAGTGTCTTAATTGGATTAGGGAATTTGGAATCAGGAATTTATTATACTTAGGTCAACCACCTCCTTCCTCCCTCCCTTCTCTGATCTACCTGGTCTGCTCTTGGCCTTATATACACTTAGATTGGTTGTCTCAGTGATAAGAGACCAGTAGTTATCCAGTTCTTCCTGGGACAGGGTGGGTAACTGTGTCAAATTCTGGAGTTCAGAATTAAGTTCTTATTTTCCACACTTAAGCCACATTCTTCAAATTAGTTATCATCAATAATAAAAGTAGTATTTTGTTCCCCATCTGCCTCATTTGTCTTTCTAAGTTAGTTTGGAACTCAGGAAGGGAATTGGGATGCTATTTATTGCCCATCTCTGCCACCAACAAACATCAAGACATGCATAGACACAGAGCCATTAAAGTCATGTGTATCAGTCTGCCAAAGGGGTGCTAATGCAAAGTATCAGAAATCTGTTGGTTTTTATAAAGGGTATTTATTTTGGATAAAAGCTTACAGTTACAAGGCCCTAAAGAATCCAACTCAAGGCTGATTTCTCACTAAATTCAGTTGCCACATGTTGAAGCAAAAGGGTTGCTGAGTGCTCCCCTCTGGGCTTCCTCTCTCTCAGCTACAGGTTGGCATAGGGTTTTTCAGGGCTTCTCTCTCCTTGCATAAGACTCATGTCTTTCTGGACTTCCTCTATCAGGCTCAGCTCTCTTCCCAAGATCAGCTGTAAGCTATTAGGCAAATGTTCATCACTCCCTAGGGCCTTGGCTGTTTGAGCCTTCTCCTTTCCACCATATGGCAAGATCAGAATGACAAAATTCTCTCCTCTTTTGTGTGTTCTTGAGTGAGTATCTATTTATATTGGCCCACCAAGGGGGTAGGGACTCTATCTGAGTTACACCTTGCTGACATAGCCCAATTAGAAGCCCTAAATTGATTTTATCAAGTAAACTTATTCAAAGGCACCTCACTGAATTTAGTACAATAAAAGGGTATCACACCTAGAGGAATAATTAGTTTACAAACATGATCTTTCTCTCTTTGGCATTCATAAAATAATCTCCAACTGCCACATCATGTATTCAGAGTATTGAAGCATAGAGTGCTTGAGGGGAGAGGGGAGAAATGAGACTGGAAAGGTAAGGAAGCCAGAGGGTGAAAGCATCGAGCCTGAATAAGAGTTCACTTTGCTGAAGTTATAAGGATGGTTATGTTATCTAGGAAAGGCTAAATGCCCAAATAGCGCTTCATGGACAGTTATCTTGGGCTTCGCTGTTTCCCTGACTCCCAAGCTTTAATGTGCAACAGAATAATTTTGAGGCCTTAGTAAAATGTAGATCTTGAGCCCCATCCTCAAAGATTCTGATTCAGTAGGTACAGTATGAGTCCCAGGAATCTCTATAATTTACAAACTCCCTAGGTAATTCTTATGTCAGAAATTTTAAAACTAGCCTTAGAGTAACACCACTTTAGGGTCTGAGCTTCAGCTTATATTCTAGAAATTTAATGTTGTCCACATACCCAGAGATGTTCAGATTCATGATAACCAAACTCCCAATATACTAAAATATAAACCAGAATGCTATTTTTTTTTTGTAATGAGAATTACTTTTTTTTTTGAGGTACTAGGAATTGAACCAGGGACCTTGTACATGAGAAGCAGGTACTCAACCACTGAGCTACACCCACTACCCTAGAACTACAATTTCAAAAGGACTAGAGTCCTTGGGACTATAGAGAGCACATTCACTCCCTGAAAGAAAATCCATATGGGAAGCCACATTATAAAAGAAGGTTGCTTGATCACCTTGAATCACAGCTTGAGAGTTAGTTGGATTAACTTTACTACAAACTAACCTGATGCATCATCTCCACTGTGAGGATAGACTTGTAAAGGGGATTGAAAGCTGCTAGTGGGAAGCAGACTTGGCCCAGCAGTTAGGGTGTCTGTCTACCACATGAGAGGTCTGCGGTTCAAACCCCGGGTCTCCTTGACCTGTGTGGAGCTGGCCCATGTGCAGTGCTGATGTGCGCAAGGAGTGCCATGCCACACAGGGGTGTCCCCCGCGTAGAGGAGCCCCACGCGCCCGTAAGGAGAGCCGCCCAGCGCAAAAGAAAGTGCAGCCTGCCTAAGAATGGCGCCACCCACACAGAGAGCTGACACAACAAGATGATGCAACCAAAAGAAACAGATTCCTGTGCCGCTGACAGCAACAGAAGTGATCGAAGAAGATGCAGCAAATAAACACAGAAAACAGACAACGGGGGGGGGGGGGGGGGGGGAGAAATAAATAAATAAAAATAAATCTTTATGTTTTGTTGAGTTCCCAACTGATTAAAAGGAGTAGGAAATCTCTGCTTTCTCAAAAATTAAAAAGAGTAATAGAGATGACTAACTGCCAGTTCTTTTAGTGTTTGTAATAGACAGCTAACGCTAAGAATTTTTCTTTGGTTTGTAAGTGAATGTCACCAAATACTCCATGTACCTTCTTCACAACAAATGTGAGGAGGAGCTTAAGAAATGCTGATAAATATTGTGAAACTTCAGCTAATTAAAAATGAAATGCAGCCAGCCAAGCTTCAGCCATTTTTAATTTACAATATTGCTTTGCTTCTGAGGCAAATGTAAAAGTCACAACTTTTTTGATGCCTAAGGGATAGAAAAAATTAAATCAGCAGGATTGGCTATTGATGTTTTCTAGCAAATGTTTTGAAATCTCTGCCTTTCATCCATCTTGCAGAAGAGTAAGATTGCCTTGTGAGCCTTCAAAGACCTTAATTCCTTTAATAAATCCTTGCTTGTGAGTTGAAAACTTCCAGCAGTTATGTTTCTGTAGCAAACTTTACACCACGGGTAAATGTTGCCCGCAGGCAGACTCATTTTTTTTCCCCAAGTATCATTGCTCTTGGTCTGAAACTGGGGCTAACCAACTCTACAACAGGATTAAACACACCTTCTGTCCAGCCACTTTTTAGAATATTTCTTTGTTATATTCTTTGCAAGCAAATTTCATGAGAGGTTATTTGCTTTTCTGGTGGTCAGCACTTAATAAGATAAAGCACAAACATAAGCAGTGACTATCCCAGTTCTAAGCTTTGATCCCTGCCCTCTAACCAATGTGAAAAAAAGTTGGAGAGCAACTTGAGATTCTAAAAATACTGTTACTATTTGTCAGATAGTAATTAGCCAATTAGAGCTGCAGCCAATAAAAAGAATAAAAATCAAGTAAGTAAATTAAGACTCAAATGTACAGAGATACCAACGTGTATACAAAAAAGGAGGGCTTGAGGGTGGAGGGAAGTTTACCATACTGTGACAATTCTGCATACAGCATCTATTTCTCTATTTTTCACCACAAATGATTATACAAATTAGTAGAAATGAGGATAGTACCCAAACTATCAATGGCACTTAAGGACAGGATTGTTCCTAAAGGTTTCTTTTGAGAGGAAGTATTGTGACATTTGTTTAAAATGTTCTTCTGAGACATTCTCCTTGAAATTCCTGCTTAAGGGAATAACAGTAATATATCTCTGCTGGAGAAAAAAACAGTATAACATTTTCTCTTTTTTGTTCAAGCATTTTTTAAAAAGATTCAGAGAAGGATAGATAGCCTGGCACTGGTGAGAATGACAGAAGATGAAAAGCAATGAATAAATGAGCTAAAACCTTTTCACTGGAGACTAAACTATACTAAAGAAGGAGGGTTTAGATAGCTTTGACTATGGAAAGGGAGATGATACATAGAAAGGGGAAAAAAAGCTAGCACAGAGAGTAGTATAGGAAAATACTGAAGGACAGTTGGAGAGCCTGCAACCCAGCAGGGTCCAGAATTTCTTTTTTATCATTTGTGAATTAATGATTTACTTTAGGCTGATATTACTTGAAAATTAAAAGTCCAAAACAGATTAACCCTACATAATTAAACAAATTTGTCACAATACTGATGACCATGGAACTATATATATTGAGAAAGACCTATTATTGTACTGATTTTCCTATTAAGGTATAATAATTAAGAATTAATTTTTGGCGGCGGACTTGGCCCAGTGGTTAGGGCATCCGTCTACCACATGGGAGGTCCGTGGTTCAAACCCCGGGCCTCCTTGACCCATGTGGAGGTGGCCCATGCGCAGTGCTAATGCGCGCAAGGAGTGCCCTGCCACGCAGGAGTGTCCCCCGTGTAGGGGAGCCCCACGTGCAAGGAGTGCACCCCAGAAGGAGAGCCACCCAGTGCAAAAGAAAGTGCGGCTTGCCCAGGAATGGTGCCGCACACATGGAGAGCTGACACAACAAAAAGAAACACAGATTCCCGTGCCGCTGACAACAACAGAAGCAGACAAAGAAGATGCAGCAAATAGACACAGAGAACAGAAAACCGGGGTGGGGGTGGGGAGAAAGGGGTGAGAAATAAATAAATAAATAAATCTTTAAAAAAAAAAAACAAAAAGAAGCAACAATAAGGAGCAGATGAAAGCTCCATTTTCGGGGGGGGGGAATTAATTGTTACATTAAATTAACACTCTAAACATACTATTTTTTAGAGCATAACCATCTACCTTCTAATTGTATATATGTATAAATAGAAATTTATATATGTATAAATTTATATATGTATAAATTTAAATAAATTTATATATGTATAAAATATATATGTATAAAATAAATATATATGTATAAATAAAATTTATATATGTATATTTATATATGTATAAATAGAAATACACATATATGCAATAAATACACAACTAGAAATACTAATTCAGGTGTTGTATTAGTCAGCCAAAGTGGTGCTGATGCAAAATACCAGAAATTGGTTGGTTTTTATAAAGGGTATTTATTTGGGGTAGGAGCTTACAGATACCAGGCCATAAGCATAAGTTACTTCCCTCTCCAAAGTCTATTTTCATGTGTTGAGCAAGATGGCTGCTGACGTCTGCCAGGGAAACTCCAATATCAAAACTCCAACATCAAAACCCCTCAACTCTGTCCTTCGCCATGCCTTTTATCTGTGAGTCCCCAACCACCAAGGGGTGGGACTCAACACCCTAATGACATGGCCCAATCAAAGCCCTAATGATAACTTAATCATGCCCAGGTACAGACCAGATTACAAACAAAATCCAATATCTATTTTTGGAATTCATAACCATATCAAACTGCTATAGGTGTGTACATTACCTTTGTCAAATTTAATATTTTTTTACCTTTAAAAAGCATATTCCACCTTTATTGAAGCCAAGTACTTAATAAAAACGTTAGATTTTTCATAAATGAATTTGAATTTCAATATTCAGGAAGGAGCTATATTTGTACTTTACTATAGTGACATCATAGTAGTTTAATTTACTCAGTGTTAAAATCATATTATTATCCTTCACAATAGAACTCTAAGAGAATTCTAGTTGCCTCATTTGTTCATTATGCTTCTCACCTTTAAGGTTTCTGATTCGCCAGGTCTAGGGAGGATTCTGAGCATTATTACTTTTAAAAACTCCATAAGTGAGTCTAGCCAGGGTTGAGAACTACCGATTAGAGGAATCTAAATGTAGAAATTAGTGGTCATTAAGAGTGGAAATAAACTGGACATAGCAGAGGACAGTTTGGCAGTTCCTAAGGAAGCTAACTATAGAACTGCCATTTGATCCTATAATCCCACTTCTGGGTGTATACCAGAATTGAAAGCAGGGACATGAACAGATATATGCACACCAATGTTCATAGTGGCGTTTTTCACAGTTGCCAAGAAATGGAAGCAACCCAAGGGTCCACCAACAGATGAATGGATAAACAATCCTATAAAGTAGATTCTTTTTTTTCATGGAGAGAGAAACCTCAGGTCACTTCATGTGACATGCAAAAGTATTATAGAAAGGCATATAATCAGATTTCTTGGTCCAGGGTTTTTTCCAGGCTTTCTGTAATTGGTTTTCTGAGAATTCCCTCAGTTTCCCAACTAAATACGTAAGGATCATAATGCATGAGAAACATGAGAATTAACAAAAAAATTTTTTTGATTATTTGACTCTTGGGAAGCAAAATAGGCTAGATATATCATTAGTTAATTGAGAAAAGATGTAACAAACCACATAGTCCTAGTCAGAACGTGGGAATCAAGTTTTTGCTTCTTTCTCCCTACTGTTTGGTATTATAGTCTCATCAAAAGGTTAATTGTTTTAACTGTAACTGCAGCCCCAAAGGAAAACAAAGAATTGAATGGTAGGCATTTTGATAACCTTTGTATGAGAGAAAAGGCACAGCCTCTTCTAAATTAGCTCCCAGTCATTTGGAGTGAAGCAGCTGGGGAAGAAACAGTCTTATCTCTCAGGACACACCAACCATTAAAATAATCTGAGGGTTATTGGTGTTTATACCTGAGTGCTTGTGAAGTTAACAAATAGGTTGTGTGTACACTGCTTGTATGAATGGAAAAAAGAAAGAAAAGTCTTAAGAAAAAAGAGTGACCCTTCCCAGGAGACCAATTATGATACAAGGTCATCATCAGCCCAATGATTCCCACATACACAAAAACCAATTTTTTTTAAATTTTTTTATTTTTTTTATTTTAAAGATTTATTTATTTATTTATTTATTTCTCTTCCCCCCGCCACCACCCCAATTGTCTGCTCTCTGTGTCCATCCGCTGCACCTTGTTTCTTTGTCTGCTTCTGTTGTTGTCAGCGGCATGGGAATCCGTGTTTCTTCTTGTTGCATCATCTTGTCAGTTCTCTGTGTGTGCGGCTCCATCTCTGGACAGGCTGCACTTTCTTTCACGCTGGGCTGCTCTCCTTACGGGGCGCACTCCCTGCGTGTGGGGCTCCCCTGCGCGGGGACACCCCTGCGTGGCACCGCACTCCTTGCACGCATCAGTACTGTGCATGGGCCAGCTCCACACGGGTCAAGGAGGCCCGGGGTTTGAACCGTAGACCTCCCATGTGGTAGATGGACGCCCTAACCACTGGGCCAAGTCCGTTTCCCCCAATTATTTTATTAACACCACGGGATTCTATTAAATATCTGCCTAACAGAGTAGTAAGGAAAGTGGATTTCCTTTTGTTTTCCTCTTAGATCTGTGCTCCACTTTGCAAAATATCTGTTTCTGCCAGTTGTGACAAAAGGGCCAATGGGACAATTATAAACACTAATCTTGCCCTTCATGGAAATGGAAACAGTTGCTATATTAATGCAGAATAAGTGGAAGCCTGTCTGGAAAGACCACTTAGAAAGAACAGGTTTTTACCTTCCTTACCAAAGAGAAAAGTAATAATAGCACCAATAGTTGAAATTCATATTACATTTAACAATTTTCAAAGTTCTCAAATGTTATTGCATCTGATCTTCAAAATATTTCTCTTCTGTGTAATCTGTAACCTCTCAGGAATTCAGTTTCTGCATCTGTTAAAAAAAAAAAGGGATGATACCATTTACTTTACAAAATGTTGTGAAGATAAAGAATGCATGTAAAGTGTTTATCACCTTGTCTGGAGTGAGAGCACAATGAATGCTAGTTCTCAGTTCTTTGCCATACCACCCTTCAACCCATGTCTTTCCATTTGTAAGGACAAGATCTGGGTCCAGAACTCATTTCTTCTGATTGTCCTGTTGTGCAAAGGAAAGCAAGAGAGAAGAAGAGTATTTCAATTTAGACCTGATTCCCATGCCTCATTGGATTGAACTATTTAAACAGTAAAAGGATTGATACAAATCAATGGAAAGAGGCTCATTTCAGTTCAACTTTACGTTCTCAACCTTCCCACATCTTGTCTTTAAGTTTCCTTTATTCTGGTTTTGTTTCTGAAACAGTATATGAAGTAAAAAATAGTTCTACATTAAATTCTTAATGAGAAAGAGATTATCTTTAAAACAATCACATAAATAAAGGGACTATGAAAATAGCCAACCTCATTACTGAAACTAGAATAAATCAAAGTAAAAAAAATTATTACTGTGTTTTATTCTTGACATCAGTTAAGTAACTATGTGCAAACTGCAAAACCTTCACTTGTTGGTTTCTAAGACTAAAATAAATAAAATGGTCCGTAACCAGGAAGCAGATGTAGCTCAAGTGGTGAATGCCTACTTTCCATGTAAGAGGTCGTGGTTTTAATCCCCAGTACCACCTAAAAAAAAAAAAAAAGTGGTCCATATCCTTTACCTCCCAGGTTTTTCTCTCTATAGTAGATCGGAGAAGAGTAATTAAAATTAAATTTCTGCTTGACTACCAAGATGAGAAAACTGTTCCATTTTGGATCAAAATCTTTCTAGTGGGAGCAGATGTGGCTCAAGTGGACCAAGAGGGAGGTCCCCAGTTCAGTTCCCAGTGCCTCCTTAAAGCAAAACAAAACAAAACAAACAGCAAGCAAGCAAACAAAAAAATCAACTCAGGGGAGCCAATGTGGCTCAGTGGCTCAGCACCAGCTTCCCACATATGAGGTTCCAGGTTCAATCGCCGGCCCCAGTACCTCAAAAAATAATAATAATTCTTTCTAGTGAATTGGATTACACTTTTCTTTCCTTTACCTATCAACACTTAGCAATTGCTTCTATTTGCTTTATTTACTTCAGACTATCAAAATGTTATCTTATAATTTTCAGTGAAAAGGACTCCAGAGTTTGATTCTCACTCTAGATTTAAGGATTGTTCTTCCCATTTCACTTTCTTCCAAAGTTTTGTTTGGTATCATTTTAAATGTGATAATATTTACACTTTTTACTCCCACAAAAGAAAAATGAATCTGTTTTGAAGCCCTAATCCACTAAAAGTCAAATCACAATTTATTATTGATTTAGAATACAGAACCAGACAAGCTATCATCTGACTTTGGCCTATCTGTGTTCTATATTCAAATGAGACTGATACTATTGAATATATTTTTATCTGATAACAATAATTTCACCAGATGTTATTACCTGAAATAAGATTAGAGTTTTACACAACTCTATTTATTCTTATGTTAAACTAGGCACCTTCAACCAACTCCTATATTTCATCCCATAGGCTACTACTCTCACCCCAACAAGCACTGCTTTCCAGTTACTTCAGCAGAG
Organism: Dasypus novemcinctus; assembly: GCF_030445035.2. Lineage (NCBI taxonomy): Eukaryota > Metazoa > Chordata > Mammalia > Cingulata > Dasypodidae > Dasypus > Dasypus novemcinctus. The sequence continues at coordinate 79,435,271 of NC_080675.1, forward strand.
GACAGTAGGAAGGATAGTTATGGCCATGTCTGCTTTAAGATTAGTTCATCCACATTTGGATCTATAGTTCTTACAACTGAGAACACAAAATTATAACATGAAAAAAGTCCTGGCTACAACTTTACCTATAAGAGATAAATCAACTGGGGAAAAAAAGACAGTGGTTTCAGTTCTCAATGTGTTGTTTTAAGTAACACTGAAATGTTGTGCTTGAGGGCCTGAGCTCTAGAACACTGCCAGGAGATGATGGAAAAAAACCTTCAGAATTTCTGAAGAGAGAAAAACTGGATGTTTTTGCAGGAAGGTAACACTTTTTTTATTTTTTAGGGTAGCTGCTGGTTTATTTTTCTGTTGACTATGATTTCTTAAAGCAACAAGAACTGTCACAGTAGGACATTTCAGCCTACACTATATGAATTTATTTGTGTCCCTCTGTTGATGGACATTTAAGCTATTTCCATTTCTTATTTTGCTCTTATAAGCTGTACTATAATGAAAATGTAGGATACAGTCCTAAAAGTATTATTGTATTAGAGAGTATTCCAATTTTAAATTATGATACATATTGCCATACAGAAATGGTCCAACTTGTACTCAGGTTGACAGGCATGTTCCAATTTGTACCCATGTTGAAGGCAAATTTTCCCACACTCTAATTGGTATCAGGTTTCGTCAAATAACTTTTTTTTAGATTTTTATTTTTATTTTTAAAATTTCTTTCTCTCCCCTTCTCCCCCCCTCCCAGTTGTCTGCTCTCTGTGTCCATTTGCTGTGTGTTCTTCTGTGACCACTTCTATCCTTATCAGCGGCACCGGGATTCTGTGTTTATTTTTGTTGCATCATCTTGTTGTGTCAGCTCTCCGTGTGTGCGGCACCGTTCTTGGGCAGACTGCACTTTTTTTCACGCTGGGCGGCGGCTCTCCTTACGGGGTGCACTCCTTGCACGTGGGGCTTCCCTACGTGGGGGACACCTCTGCGTGGCAGGGCACTCCTTGCGCGCATCAGCACTGCTCATGGGCCAGCTCCACACCAGTCAAGGAGGTCCATGTGGTAGACGGACGCCCAAACAGCTGGGCCAAGTCCGCTTCCCTGTCAAATAATTGTTATCATTGTCCATTTGAAAAATGAGAACTATCTCACTATTTTCATTTGCATAGCTTTGATAATTAGTGATAACAAATATATTTTATATGCTTATTGGTAATTTTCATTTTTTCATTTGTGACTTCTCTTTATATGTTCCTTGCCTACTTTTCCACAGGGATATACATTTTTATTAATTAATAGAAACATTTCATAGCAGAAATAACAATGCTTGTCCTTTATATGTTGCAAATGTTTTATCCTTTTTCACTTGTATTTTACATTGTTCAATATATTTCTTGCTCCCCAAAAGGGTTTAGTTTTTACTTTCAGGTAATCAAATACATGAATCTTTTCCTCTGTAGTTTCTTTTCTATCATTCTTGGAAAAGTCTTCTCCACACCTAGATTGTAAAAACATTCATCCAAGTTTTTTTTCTTAAGACCTCTCAGATTTCTTTTTTGCATTTTGCTCCTTCATCAACCTGGGATTTACTTTAGTAATATGAGGGAGACAGTAAGAAGCAGCTTCTTTTTTATTTTCCAGAGTTGCTAATGTACATTTATCTCTTTACTTTCTATTTTGAAACTATTTATCTGTCTATATCTATATCTATCCCACACTACTATAATTATTACTGTAATTTAAAAATATATTTACTATTTGGTAGTCAAGAATTCCCTTATCACTTTTCTTTTACATGAATTTTCTGTATGTTCCCATGTTTTTAGTTTTCCAAATGATTAAATTCATTTTGCCAACTCACATTGGTTTCATTACATTTCTGAATTGTTAGGAAGAATTGCTTTCTATAACATTAAACCTAGAAAATGCTTAAATCTTCATCAATAGGGAGTGGTTATGCCAAGTATGTTCATCCATACTTATAGAATAACATGCAGTCATTAAAAAGAATGGGAGAGACTTATATGCATGGAAGAATCAGTAAAACATAATTTAGTTTTTTAAAAGCAAGTTATGGGACTTCTGCTTCTGGTAAAATTGAGTAAGCATACTTATCCCTATTCTTCCCACTAAATATAACTAAAAACCCCAGACGTTATGCATAAAACAAACATAAGAAGACTCTAAAAAAGTCTTTTGTGGAAAAAAGACAGACCAGCTAGAGTCCATGACACAATGATGAGTTCCTGAGTTTTCTTTTTGCCTCATATATCCCAGACTTGGAACCTGGATGTCAGCAACCAGAAACAAAAACAGGTACAAACAAAAAAGGCCAACAAGAGCTTTTTCTCTCTAGTCAAAATGCCAGACAAGAGGCAGCCTTGCAAGACAAAAATCTTTTAGACAAGAACCTCTTTTCTCCAGCCAGACACCACAGAAAAAAACTGTGACCCCCACATCTACCAACACCAGCAGAGGCTAAGTGGAGAGCCTACATTTCCACCTTTATGGGGCTTTAACAGAGTGCCCCAACACCCCAGCTGGGGTTGTGTCAGTGGAGGATCAGGACTTTACCTTCACCGAGCCATAAAGCCATCCCGACCACCTTGTCAGTGGAGACGACATGATAAACCAGCTCTTCCATTCCTGCCTGGCAGTAACAAGGACATCCCAGTCTGTGTCTATGAAGACAAGTGGGGAATCTGAACTTTTATCTTTACTTGACAGTACTGAGGCAGTACCTATCCCACCCCCTTCAATTGCTGGAGTAGTGTCAGAGAAAGTCTGATAAAACAGAAGGTTTGAATGTGATTCAGTTTCTCAAAATACAATATAAAAATATTCAGGTTTCAATTGAAAATCACATATCATACCAAAACCAGGAAGAAATCAAACTTAAATGAAAAAAAGACAATAAATGCCAACACTGAGATGACAGAGATGTTAGAGTTATCTAACAAAGATTTTAAAGCAACCATGATAAAAATGCTTCAATGAGCCATTATGACTGCACTTGAAACAAATGAAAAAATTAGAAAACCTCAGCAAAGAAATAGGAGATATAAAGAACCAGGGAGTGAATACGGCTCAAGCAGTTGAGCGCCTACCTCCTACATGGGAGGTCCCAAGTTTGGATCCTGGTTCCTGAAAAAACAAACAAAAAATATAACAATAAGCAAGGCAAATGAAAAACCAACTTAGGGAAGCCAATGTGATGTTGTTTCCCACATACGAGGGCCCAGCTCAGTCCCTGGCCCCCAATACCTAAAAAAAAAAACAAACAAACAAACAAAAAACAAGAACCTTGCTGGAAATTTTAGAACTGACAATGCAATAATTGAAATAGAAAGTTTAGTGAGGGAAGTGGATGTGACTCAAGTGATTGAGCTCCTACCTACCACATGGGAGGTCCTGGGTTCAGTTCCCAGTGCCTCCTGGAGAAGATGAGCAAAACAGCAAGCTGATGCAACAAGATGACGCAACAGAGAGACACAAAGAGGAAAGACAATTAAAGACACAACAAACCAGGTTGCTGAGGTGGCTCAAGTGGTTGAGTACCTCTCTCCCACATGGGAAGTCCCAGATTTGGTTTCCAGTGCCTCCTAAAGGGAAGACAAGCAGACACAGAGAGCACACAATAAGTGGACACAGAATGCAGACAGCAAGCATAAACAATGGGGGAGGGTGGGAATAAATAAATAAAATAAATCTTTAAAAAAAGTTTAGTGAATGAGCTGAACTAGAGAATGGAGGGGACAGAGGAAAAATCAGTGAATTGGAAGATAGAACAATAAAAATCATCCAATATGAAGAGTTTCTGAGGAAAAAAAGCAAATTACAGAGTATAACATATAGTATAATCCAATTTGTAAAAAAAAAATAGTGCAAATATGTGTATGTGTGTGTATAAGTAAATTCATAGAGAGGAGACTAAAAGATTGCACCTGTCTATTTTGGGGAAAGGATTGGGAATGGCAGTTGGCAAAGAGAAATTTTTATCTTTTGCTCTGTGTTCTTTTGCATTATTTGAATCTTTTATATCAACATATTCATGTTACTTGTATAATATTGAATCTTCCTACACAAAAGCAAGATTACCTTTTCATTTATTCTAAGTTCTCATTTATGTCCCTCAGTAGAGTTTTATAGATTTCTTTATAGAGGTACTGAAAAACATTGTAAGACTCTTTTTAAGTAGTATATATTTTTGTTCTGCTCTTGTGAATATCTTTTTTCCCATTATATTTTCTGAATGGTTATTCTTGGTATATAAAAAAGCTATTGATTTTTATGTTTTTAACTACTCAGGTTACTAAAACTGCTGTTGTGTATAGTAATTTTTAGTTGCTTCACTGATCATTCCACATATAATCATATAATCAGCAAATAATTATATTTTCTTCTTTTCCAAATTTTTATATTGTGTTCTCTTGTTTAATTGTATCAACAATACTAGAGTCTTGCTGATAACCTTTATAGGACCAATAAGTGGTTTTACCCTTAGTTGATCCCTGATTCATGCATTCATTTGTTCATTCATTTGCTAAATAGTTTTTAACTGCTTATCATGTGCAAGACATTGTGCTAAACTCTAGATATTCAATGTGATGCTCAAAATCAGACATAATCCCTTCTCTCAAAGAGCCTTTAGTCTAGTGAGGAAGATAGACAGTACCACACTGTCTTGATCATTGCAGCTTTATAGTAAGTTTTGAAATTCATAGTGTAAGTCTTCCAACTTTTTAAAAATTGTTTTGGCTGTTGTAGGTCCTTTGCATATAGCTTTTAGGATCAGTTTATCAATTGCTATAAAAAACCTACTAGATTTTTTATAATGGATGATTTGAATCCATTGGTTAATTTGGGAAGAATTGCCGTCTTAAAAATATTAAGTCTCTCAGGCCATGAAAATGAAATGTCTCTCCATTTATTTAGATCTTTAATTTCTCTCAGTGATGTTTTGCAGTTTTCAGTGTATAAGTCTTGTACTTATTTTTTAAAATGTATTCCTCACTATTTATTCTTTTTGAAGCTATTGTGAATGGAATTGTTTTATTAATTCTAATTTTGGAATGTACATTGATGGTATTTTAAAATACAACTGAGTTGTGTATATTAACCTTCTATCCTGCAAACTTGCTAACCTCAATTATTGGTTATCCATTGTCATGGTGTTCCACACAGCACTGCTTTTGATCAAGGAACCCACTTTGCAACAAACGAAGTGTGATAATGGGTCCATGCTCATGGAATTCACCATTCTTACAGTGTTTTCCATTATTCTGATGCATTTGTCTTGATAGAATGGTAGAAAGGCCTTTTGAAGACTCAGTTACAGTGTCAGGTGACTGTACTTTTCAGGGCTGAGGCAATGTTCTCAAGAGGCTGTATATGCTCTAAATCAGCATCCTCACAATGGTGCTGTTTCTCCCGTAGCCAGGATTCACAGGTCCAAGAATCAAGGGATACAAATGGAAGTGGCATGACTCACTATTACTCCTAGTGATCTAGTAGCAAATTTTTTGCCTCCTGCCCCCAAACCTTATGCTCTGCTGGAGACAGGTCTTAGTTCCAAAGGGAGGAATGCTTCCACAAGGACACAACAGTGATTCCATTGAAGTTAAAGTTAAGACTGCCACATGGACACTCTAAGATCCCCATGCCTCTGAATCAACAGGCAAAGAAGAGAACTTCATTATTGACTGGGTTGAATGATCCTGATTACCAAGAGGAAATTGGACTGCTACTATATAATAGAAAAAGGAAAACTCTGTGTGGAATACAGGAGATCCCATAGGACATCACTTAGTCTTACCATGTTCTATGATTAAAGTCAATGGAAAATGATAAAAATTCAATCCAGGCAGGATTGATAATGATCCAGACCTTTCAAGAATGAAGGTTTGGGCCACCCATTATGCAAAGAACTATAACCAGCTGAAGTACTTGCTGAGGGCAAAGGGAATATGGAATGGATAGTAGAAGGTAGTTCTGAATGCCAGCTACAACCATGTGACTGGTTACCAAAATAAGGCTTATGATTATAATGAGTATTTCTTCTTTATTTTGTTATGAATATGTTTATGTATGGATAGGTGATGAGAAAAATAGATAGAAAGATATAGATATTTTTTGCTTTCCTCCCCCATTATCCCCTTATCATCTACCATAAGATGTATTAATAACAGTAAACTTTACATCACAACAATTTAAGTTACATGCTATCAAGAAAAATGGAGGGAGTGCAAGAGTGGGAGGGAGCGCGAAAGCGGGAGCCACTGGCAGGCAATAGTGCCTGTCCTCAGGGCCAGAGAGGGGACTTTACCATTTACAGTGAGCCAGGCCGGTAGGAGCAGGGACCCCCACCCTGCAGTCCCCCTGCATTCCCAGGAATGCGTGTGCGAGCTGGACGCAGGACCCACCAAGGTCCTGACAGTTGAATAAAAAGCATCCACACAGCTCTCCAAGAAAGACCCACATGGACCCCAGGCCTGGCTGAGTGGTGACGTGATCCTGCCGGAGCTGTTTCGGGAAACTACAAAGCAGGAGGTGGCTGGATGTCGATCTGGAGAGACTGTGACAAAATTAGTGCTTCCTCAAGGTGCTACGGGCAAAAATTCTTATTTGCTGTGCTTCTTTGTCCTTAATTTCCTCTTCCTGCGTGCACTGATTTTGGCTACCAACTCTTTCCATTTTCCTTTACATCTTTCTATCCTCCATCATTTATTGTTTCTCTTACATTCCACCTCTTTTCATTTAGCCCCCAATATTTCTGACTTTTTATCTCTAACCTTCTATTCTGTTTTCTATCTTTTATTCACTTTTCATATTATTGTCCTTTCTTTTCTCTTTATCTCTCTCTGGACCACACTGTCCTTTTTTTTTTTTTTTAAGATTTATTTTGTATTTATTTCTCTCCCCTCCCCACCCCCACCCCAGTTGTCTGCTCTCTGTGTCCATTTGCTGTATGCTCTTCTGGGTCCACTTGTATTCTTGTCAGCAGCACCCAGAATCTGTGTCTTGTTTTTGTTGCGTCATCTTGCTGCATCAGCTCTATGTGTGTGCGGCGCCATTCCTGGGCAGGCTGCCCTTTTTTTGCACTGGGCAGCTCTCCTTACGGGGCGCACTCCTTGCACATGGGGCTCCCCTATGTGGGGGACACCCCTGCAAGGCACGGCACTCCTTGTGTGCATCAGCACTGCATGTTGACCAGCTCATCACATGGGTCAGGTGGCCCTGGGTGAACATTGGACCTCCCTGTGGTAGGCGGACACCCTATCAATTGGGCCAAATCTGCTTCCCCACAGTAGCCTTTTAATTCATACTGTATTCCTCCCCATATTCAGTTTACTATCCCATTATAGGTACTCCATTTTTTTACTGTTATAACCCCACACAGCTCACATGAGTTCAATATCCATTCCCCTAGATCTCACATGGTTCTTCTGCTAACATCCACTATCAATACTACTATTATCTTTTTCTTTTCTTACCCCCTTTGCTGTCTCTGGCCCTAATATTTTCCTTCAAGGGAACTTAGCCAATAACAAGGAAATAGAATAAGAAGAACAAAGTGACAAATGGAAGATTTAACATGCACACAAAAACACAACTAATTGAACCCCAATATGAAAAAACTAATCAACTGAATAAACCCATCAAGATACAATGATGACCAGACAGCAACAAAAAATTACAAACCATACCGATAATCAGGAAAACATGACCTAATCCAATGAACAAACTAAAAACCAGGAAGAGGAGTGAAACACTGAACAACTAATTAAAGCCCTCAAAACATGTATCATGGACCAATTTAATGAAATGAAGGAAGAGATTAAGGATATTAAGAAAACACTTGGGGAGCATACAGAAGAAATTGTAATCATGCACAAAAAGATAACGGATATGATGGGGATGAACAGCACAATCCAAGAAATCAAAAACACATTCTCAGCAAATAACAGCAGATTTGAAGAGGCAGAGGAAAGAATTAGTGATTTGGAAGACAGTACATCTGAAATCAAACAGATAGTAGAATTGATCAATTAAAAAAATAGAAAAAATCCAGCAGGGACTTAGGGACCTGAATGACAATTGACAATACAAAATGCACTAATGTACATATCATAGGCATCCCAGAAGGAGAAGAGAATGGAAAGGGAACAGAAGGGGTGTTGGAGGAAATAATGGCTGAAAACTTCTCAAACCTACTGAGGAAGAGGCATATACATGTCCAGGAAACCCAACACACCCCAAATAGCATAAATCCCAACAGGCCTACCCCAAAACATATACTTGTCAAATTATCCAATGCACAAGACAAAGAGAAAATACTAGAATCAGCAAGAGAAAAGAGAATCATCACTTACAAAGGAGGCTCCATAAGATTAAGTGCTGATTTCTCATCTGAAACCATGGAGGCAAGAAGGCAGTGGTTAAGACATAGTCAAGGTATTAAAAGAAAAGAATTTCCAACCAAGAATACTCTATCCAGTAAAGCAAGCTTTCAAAAGTGACATATTACATATGACAAACACAAATCCAAAGAAAATATGGCTGATATAAGTAATTCCTTGAAAGTAATAACTCTGAATGTCAATGGATTAAACTCACCTGTTAAGAGAGACAGTTTGGAAGATTGGATAAGGAAATAATGACCCATCTATATGCTGTCTACAAGAAACACATCTTAGACCCAAGGATTCAAGGAGATTGAAAGTGAATGGCTGGAAAACAATCTTACAGGCAAACAATAACCAAAAAAGTGCAGGAGTAGCTATATTAATATCAAAAAAATAACTTTAAATGCAAAACAATTGTGAGAGACAACGATGGACACTACTAGTAGTAAAAGGGATAATATTTCAAGAAGAAAGAACAATCATAAATATTTATGCCCCTAACAAGGACATCATTTACATATGTGAGGCAAACACTGCAAAAACTAAGGGAAGGAATAGATGCCTTGACAATTATAGTGGGGGACTTTAACACACCACTTTCACCATTGGACAGAACATCTCAAAAGAGAATCAATACAGAAACAAAGACTTTGAACAATATGGTTGAGGATCTGGACATCATAGACATATACAGAACATTACAACCAAATACAGCAGGATATACATTCTTCTCAAGTGCACATGGATCATTCTCCAAGATAGACCACATGCTAGGCCACAGAGAAAGTCTCAATGAATTCAGAAAGATTGAAATCATACAAAACAATTTCTCTGACCATAGTGGAATGAAGCTGGAAATTTGCAACCCAGATTTGGCACCAAAATATGGAAGTTTAACAACACACTCTTAGGAAAACAGTGGGTCAAGGAAGAAATCTCAACAGAAATCAGTAACTACCTTGAAACTAATGAAAATGATAACACAACATATCAAAACTTATGGGATGCAGCAAAAGCTGTACTGTGAGGGAAATTCATAGCCATAAATTCATACTTCAAAAAAGAAGAAAACATTAAGATTGAAGAACTAACTGCACAATTGGAGGAATTAGTAAAAAAAAAAAAAAAAACCCCAACAAACTAACCCCAAAGAAAGAAGAAAGAAAGAAAGAACAAATGTCAGAGCAGAGCCAAATGAAATAGAAAATAAGAAAGCACTTGAAAAAATAAACAAAGCAAAGAGCTGGTTCTTTGAGAAGATCAATAAAATTGACAAACCCTTAGCTAAACTAACAAAGAAAAAAGGAGAGAAGATGCAAATACACAAAATAAGAACGGAGAAAGTGGGTATCACCACTGACCCCACTGAAATAAAGACTACCATAAGAGGATACTTTGAAAAACTACACTCCAAGAAGAAAGACAATTTAGAGGAAATGGACAAATTCCTAGAAACACATAAGAAACTGACATTGATGAAAGAAGAAATCAATGATCTCAACAAACCAATCACAATTAAAGAGATAGAATTAGTCATTAAAAACCTCCCAAATATGAAGAGCCCTGGGCCAGATGGTTTCACAGGTGAATTCTATCAAACATTCCAGAAAGAACTAACACCAATCTTACTCAAACTTTTCCAAAAAATCGAAATAGAAGGAACATTGCCTAACTCATTTTATGATGCCAACATTACCCTAATATCAAAGCCAAACAAAGACACCACAAGAAAGGAAAATTACAGACCAATCTCTCTAATGAACCTAGATGTGAAAATCCTTAACAAAATACTTACTAATCACATTCAACAACATATTAAATAAAGTATACACCATGACTAAGTGGGTTTCATTCCTGATATGCAAGGATGGTTCAGCATAAGAAAATCAATTAATATAATACACCACATAAACAGATTGAAGGAAAAAAAACCACATGATCACATCTATAGATGCAGAAAAAGCATTTGATAAAATACAGCACCCTTTCTTGATAAAAACACTGCAAAAGATAGGAATAGAAGGAAACTTTCTGAACATGATCAAGGATATATATGAAAAACCCACACCTAATATCATTTACATTGGTGAAATCCTAAAATCTTTCCCTCTAAGATCAGGAACAAAGCAAGGATGCCCACTACCACCCCTTCTATTTAACATTGTGTTAGAAGTACTTGCTTGAGCACTGAGGAAAGAAACAGATATAAAAGGGATCCAAATAGGAAAGGAAGAAGTCAAAATTTCACTATTTGCAGATGACATGATCCTATACATAGAAAGCCCTGAGAAATCTACAACAAAGCTTCTAGAACTTATAAATGAGTTCAGTAAAGTTGCAGGTTATAAGATCAATCCACAAAAATCAGTGGCATTTCTGTACACTGAGGATAAGCAATCTGAGGAGGAAATCAAAAAACAAATACCATTTACAATAGTAAATTAATAAATCAAATACCTGGGAATAAATTTAACTAAAGATGTAAAAGACTTATACACAGAAAAATATACAACACTGTTCAAGGAAATCAAAGAAGACCTAAATAAATGGAAGAATATTCCCTGTTCATGGATAGGAAGACTAAATATTATTAAGATGTCTATCCTCCAAAACTGATCTACAGATTCAATGCAATTCCATTAAATATCAACACAACATTTTTTAATGAACTAGAAAAACTAACTATAAAATTTATTTGGAAAGGAAAGAGGCCCCAAATAGCCAAAGACATATTGAAAATGAAAAATGAAATAGGAGGAATCACACTACCTGACTTCAAAACATATTACAAAGCTAAAGTAGTGAAAACGGCATGGTGTTGGCCCAAGACTAGACACACTGACCAATGGAATGGAATTGAGAGTTCTGATATAGATCCTCACATATACAGTCATCTGATTTTCGACAAGGCCATCAAACCCACTCAACTGGGAGAGAATGGCCTCTTCAACAAATGGTACCTAGAGAATTGGATATCCATATGCAAAAGAAGGAAAAAGGATTACCATCTCACACCTTGTACAAAAAATCAACTCAAAATGGCTGAAAGACCTAAATATAAGAGCCAAGACCATAAAGACCTTAGAAAATAATGTAGGGAAGCATCTACAGGACCTTGTAATAGGAAATGGCTTCATGAACTTCACACCCAAAGCACGAGCAGCAAAAGAATTCCTCAAAATTAAAGCCTTTTGCACCTCAAAGGAATTTGTCAAGAAAGTGAAAAGAGAGCCTACCCAATGGGAGAAAATATTTGGTAACCATATATCTGATAGGAGACTTATATCCTGCATATATAAAGAACTCCGATTATCTTGAAAATAAAAAGACAAACAACCCATTTGAAAAATGGGCAAAAGACCTGAACAGATGCTTCTCCAAAGAAAAAAAAAAAACAAATGGCTAAAAAGCACATGAAAAAATGCTCAAAATCACTAGCTATTAGGGAAATGCAAATCAAAACTACAATGAGATACCATCTTACTCCCATAAGACTTACAGCTATCAAAAAAACAGAAGACTACAAGTGCTGGAGAGGATGTGGAGGAACGGGAACACTTGTCTACTGCTGGTGGGAATGCGGAAGGATCCAGCCATTCTGGAGAACAGTTTGGCAGTTTCTCAAAAAACTGACTATAGATTTGCCATATGACCCAGCAATTCCACTGCTGGGTATATATCCAAAGGAACTGAAAATAAGGACACATGCAGAGAGGAAGATTGTGAGCTGATGCCTACATAGGTGAAATCTATGATAAACTGGAGGTAAGTATTTGCACAGGGAAGAGATAATATGGGGGCATAGGGATACCACTGGGTGGAGCTTTGTGGGCTTGAGAGAGGTCAGGGTTGGGAGGATGGGTCAGATGACCCAAGGAATTGGGGGAAGGGCCGGGAGGAACAGTTGAATATGGGAGAATTTCAGGTATATGGTTGAAACTATAAGGTTGAGAAAACTCTTTAGAAAATATAATAAGGAAGGATTACATGTTTAAGGTGCTTAAGGGGGGGAGCATCTGGCACGGGGGCAGGCTGCTAGGGAGTATGTGAGTGCTCAGTGTGTCATAGTGTGTTAAATCATTGGGTGAGACCATACAATGAGTGTGAAGGTGTACCCATGTCCTGGGGAGACCTGATGTTCTCAAACAGAGAGAATTGTGTCCCTCAAGAGAATCGGTGGCTCCCAATGGGTTACGGCAGTCTAGTATGTCAAGCTCTCAGCATTGTTGCAAGTATCTGTAAATCTGGTCCCTCAAGATTGATTGTCACTGTGGGCCCCGAGTGCCTGTGGACTGTAGTGTCAGCTCCTGTCCAAGAGTTTCCAGCCTGCAGGCCTGCCCTACAGATTTCAGACTTGCCTAACCTGTCCCCCCACAATTATATAAGCCAATACTTGCAATAAATTTGTATTTATTACATATGTGTGTATGTGTGTGTCCATCACCATTCCCTGGGCATGACTAGCCAGCTGGTTGATGGCAGGTTGATTACACTGAACTGCTTCCATCATGGTATGGGCAGTTCTTTTGTATGAGGCAGATACGTGTGTGTGTGTGTGTGTGTGTGTGTGTATCCTATTGGTTCTTTTCTCTGGTAGAACACTGATAGAAGATATAATTCACATATTTAAAATGTACAAGTGCTTTTTTAGCATATTCACATATATTTAGCATATCCATATATTGTACAATCACCACTATCTAATATCAGGATATTTTCATCATCCCCAAAAGAAACTCTACTCATTAACAGTTCACTCCCCATTTTCTCTGCCCTCAGCCCATGGCAACTACTAATGTGCTGTCTGTTTCTGTGGATTTGCCTACTTCATATAAATGAAATCATATTTCATATAAATGATATTTCATATAAATGAATTCATATAATATGGGGCCTTTTTTTTATTGACTTTGTAATAATATTACATTAAAAATATATATATATGAGGTCCCATTCAACCCCACCACCCCCACCCCACCTCTCCCCCCCCCAGCAACACTCATTCCCATCATCATGACACATCCATTGCATTTGGTAAGTACATCTTTGGGCACCTCTGCACCTCATGGTCAATGGTCCACATCATGGAATATGGGGCTTTTGTACCTGACTTCTTTCACTTAGCATGTTTTCAAAGCTCACCAAGGTGTAGCAAGTATCAGTACTTCATTTCTTTTTATGGCTGAATAATATTCCATTGTATGGATATACCACAACTGGTTTTATCCATTCATCAGTTGATGGACATTTGGGTAGTTTCCATTTTTCTGCTATTATGTATAAGGATGCTATAAACATTCAAAAACAAGTTTTTGTGTGAGCATATGTTTTCACTTCTCTTAGGTATATAACCAAGAGTGGCATTGCTGGGTCATCTCCTTCATTTTTGACGAATAGTGTTGCTGGATATAGAATTCTTGATTGATAAATGTTTTTCTTCAACACTTTGAATATGTCATTCCACTGTGTTGTGGCCTCTCTTGTTTTTGATGAGAAGTTAGTCATTAATTGTATTGTTGTTGCCCTTTACTTGATGAAGTTGTTTTTCTTTTGCTGTTTTCAGTATCTCCTTTGTCTTTCAACAGTTTTACTATGATGTGTCCAGATCCAGTCTGAGGTTCATTGACTTCTTAGATCTGTAGATTAAAGCTTTTCATCAAATTTGAGAGGTTTTTAGTTATTATTTCATCAAATATTTTCTTCTGCCCTTTTCTTTTTTCTTCTGGGACCCCATTACACGTATGTTGAAAAAATTAATATTGTCCCATAGGTGTTTGAAGTTTTATTTGGTTTTCTTCAGTCATTTTTCCTTCTATTCCTCAGATAAATGAAGGTCTATCTAGTGAATTTTTTCATTCAATTACTGAATTTTTCAACTTTATAATAGTCATTTGGTTCTTTTAAATCAAAGATTTCTATTTAAATATATTCTATTTCTTTACTTATAGTCTATATTTGTAGGGAAATCATTCATATTTTTCAGTTATTTGAATATGATTTCCTTCAATTTTTAAAAGCATATTTATAATAACTGCTTTGAATTCTTTGTCTGCTAAATCCAACATTTGGGCCTACTTAGAAACGGTTTCCATTCACAGATTTATTTTCTTGAATATATGTCACACTTTAATGTGGGTTTTTTGTATGTCTTGTAGTATTGAGATTTGTTTGTTTGTTTGCTTGTTTTTTAAGTTTGACCTTTTAAAATGATATAATGACATAATTCTGGACTCTGATTACTTTTTCCCCCATTGAGGATTTTTGATATTGCTGGTTTTGTTTGTTTGGGTTGTTGTAGTTTTTGTTGCTTTAAGTAATTTGCCTTGAGATAAACTACAGAATCTGTCATCCTAATGGTATGAGGCCACAGATGCCTCTGCTCTGTTGTTTTGTGTGTGTGTGTATGTGTGTGTGTGTTTTAATACTTTAACCTGGAAATTGCATAGCTTGGTGATGAGCCAAAGATTGGTCAGAGGTATTCAACACCTGCAGCTCTTAAAACTTCCATTCTCTTTTGGTAGATCTATGTTTTGTTTGGTTATAAATCTAAAGTTTGGGCACTTTCCATGTATACCCCAGCTTTTGCTTTCTGCTGGACCGTCTAGGTCTCTACTGCATGTGCCTTCAGGCTCCCAGACAGCCAGTCTTATTTCCAGGATCTCCCTATTAAATTTCTGACTAGTCTTCTTCTCTGCCTTTCATCCCAGCAGAGACCTGAGGCTAAGAGAACTGCTTTTCCTATTCATTCCTGGGTATAGGTTTACTGCCCTCGGTTCCAAATCAAGTTAGCCTCCTACAGCAGCAAAGCTAATAGTTTTCACAGACAGCATTCCCCTAATAAAAATACAGCCCCAACAAACTGGGGTGGAGGAGGTGGGCAGCCCCAGGTAAGGACACCACAGACTCCCATTCTTCAGCAGTGTTTCATGAATATACAGTTCTCAATTTATTATCCACCTTTGGTAGATTTCCTGAGCCCTCAAATAATTGATTTTTACAATTTTTTCCAGTTTTAGACTTGTTTATTGGAGAGATTTGTCAACCTCTTTAGTCCTCCCTCCATGACCAGAAGTTTCTTAGAATTTTAAAACTTTTCCCCATAGTTATCTGAACTTTTTGCCTAGAGAGGAATACTTTAATCATGTTTTGCAATCCTTTCCCTTTCCCTTGACTCATTCACTGTAGTTATAAACCCTGGATCTACTCTACTTTGTCACTTTTAGTGATAGGGCTTCCCAATTCTCAAGGATTGTGCAATAATATAGGAACCACTTTTTTTTTTTTTTAATATTTAACAGACACGATCAGACATAATTGTGTTGCATTTAAATGACCACTGGAGAAAGGAAGAAGGGGGCATGAGGAAAGAAATCTCTAAGAGTGAAGAAAATCTTCATACATTAATTTGACAAACAAGTCCATATGTGCAGAATCATTCAAGATGCTCTAAGAAAAAAGGAAAGAGTAAACAAATATTTGCTGAGAGTCTACTTTGTACGAAGCCCTAGGATAGGTGATTTACCTACAATGTCTCATTTAGTTATCTCAATAACCCTAGAAGGTGTGTTTTGCTATCTACATTTCAAAGAAGGAAAAAACTGAGACTAAAGAAGACAGGTTAATTGCTACGGATAGCCCATTAGTAAGCATAGAGCTCAGCTTTAAAACAATTCCATATGATTACAGAGCCATGCAGTGATTATCAAGGAATACTTGTGTTCTATATGTTTCCTATATATAAGGTAGGATCATTGTATGTAAAGTAGGGTGAACATTGAATTTAGAGACAATACTGTGTTAAAAAATACCACTTAACTCTTGGGAGAAGCCGGACAATATTCGCTATATTTAACTATATCTGAATAACAATGAAGTACAACTACTACTGTTGTTTAAGATTTTTCTGTGACTCTACTTTTGCCAAAATGTCTGGGAAAAAGGAACAGAGTTTGTTAGTGTGGTATTGCTCCCTTTTGGTTCCCTGATGTTGTTAACAGTTTCAAATAAACAAAAAGGAAAAATAAATTTTAAAATAAACAACAATAATTTTTTTAAAACTTAAAAATGAAAATAAATTCTCCTCCAGTAGAGGGGAATTTAGAAAACTTTATCCTGCTCCATAGCACTCCCGATAGGGAGAGGAATTCTTTTGGGAGAGTGGTAGAATTACATGTGGTAGAATTTCGAAAGTATGCTACATCAAACTAATATTCATGAGAGAAAGGATAAACAGACAAATGATCCAGGACTCTGAGAGCAACTCCTAACATTTGACTGGCAAGACACCCCATGATTCCCTCAGTGTCCCTGATGCAATTATGATCTTATTTGGGAGGCAAACACCTTTCCTAAATTTGAATAATAAACACAAACACACACACAGAAACTACTAAAAATACTACTAAAGGAAATTCAAAGGCAAACATATTATTCCCTTAGAAAAATATTAATGACTTGAAGGAACTAAAACAAGGTGGTCTTATGGGTAATTTTTCCCCTTCTGCTTTTTATTTATTTTTAAAGATTTATTTTTATTTTTTAATTTATTTCTCTCCCCATTCCCGCCCCCCCCCCCCCAGTTTCCTGCTCTCTGTGTCCATTCACTGTGTGTTCATCTGTGACTGCTTCTATCCTTGTCAGTGGCACAGGAATCTGTGTTTCTTTTTGTGGCATCATCTTGCTGTGTCAGCTCTCCGTGTGTGCGGCACCAATTCTTGGGCAGGCTGCACTTTCTTTTGCGTTGGGCGGCTCTCCTTACGGGGCACACTCCTTGCACGTGGGGCTCCCCTACGTGGGGACACCCCTGCATGGCTGGCACTCCTTGCGCGCATCAGCACTGCGCATGGGCCAGCTCCACACGGGTCAAGGAGGCCTGGGGTTTGAACCGTGAACCTCACATGTAGTAGGCAGACACCCTATCCATTGGGGCAAGTCCACTTCCCTCCTTCTGCTTTTTATATATTTTGTAAATTTCCCATGTTAAGCCTGAAGCATGTAATCCATTTATAATGGAAAAGCTTTTAAAAACATGTAAAGAAGACATTTAAGGACAGTACAGTAAGAGTATGAAGTTAAAGGAAATGAACTATGGGAAGAAGGTAAGAGGCCAGCATGACTGAAGTAGAAGAACAAGAGCAATAGTTGAGAAGTATATATAAGAGAAAATAGTGAACTACTGTAGATTCTTTAACATGGGTATCATAATGAGCACTATAGTAGAGGCAGACCCTTCTGATAGTGATGTATATAAGGATTTAGAAGAGAGAGGGATAAAAAAGCAGAAGGACTAGCCACAGGGCCTATTATAAAATTACATATATAATAGAAAAGAGACTAAGAGTGAAAATGGGGAAACGGACTTTGGCCCAGTGGTTAGGGCGTCCGTCTACCATATGGGAGGTCCGCGGTTCAAACCCCGGGCCTCCTTGACCCGTGTGGAGCTGGCCATGCGCAGTGCTGATGCGCGCAAGGAGTGCCGTGCCACGCAAGGGTGTCCCCCGCGTGGGGGAGCCCCACGTGCAAGGAGTGCGCCTGTGAGGAAAAGCCGCCCAGCGTGAAAAGAAAGAGCAGCCTGCCCAGGAATGGCGCCGCCCACACTTCCCGTGCCGCTGACGACAACAGAAGCGGACAAAGAAACAAGACGCAGCAAATAGACACCAAGAACAGACAACCAGGGGAAGGGGGGAAAGTAAATAAATAAATAAATCTTTAAAAAAAAAAAAAAAAAAAAGAGTGAAAATGATAGCCTGAGAGTGGCAAGAGAGAACAAAATGTGAGACACAGAAAAAGAATTATCAGAATTTAGTTAATGATTGAATGTGGGAGGCTAAGGAAAAGAATGAGTCAAAAACAATGACAAGAATATGATCAAACCAGAAGAATGATGAGACTAGGAAGCCTCTCAGGATGCAGATAATAGAAGAGTTATGTTTTTGAAACTTAAATGATTTTGTGCTGGCATAATATCCAAGTAGAGACATTGTGTGGAATTTAATGTGACCTCTCGAAAGATATGTTGAAGTTCTAACCCCTAGAATCTCTCACTGTGACCTTACATAGAAATAGGGCTGGGAGCAGATGTGGCTCAAGTTGTTGAGCACCTGCTTCCTACATGGGGGGCAGGTTAGTCCCCTGTGCCTCCTTAAAGCAAAACAAAAAATCAACAAGGAAACAAACAAAAAAACCAACTCAAGGAAGCCTATGTGGCTCAGTGGGTGAGCGCAGGCTTCCCACATATGAGGTCTGGGGTTCAATCCTGGCCCCAGTACCAAGGAGGAAAGGAAGGAAGAAAGGGAGGGAAGTAGGAAGGGAGGGAGGAAGGAAGGAAGGAAGGAAGGAAGGAAGGAAGGAAGGAAGGAAGGAAGGAAGGAAGGAAGGAAGGGAGAGATTGAGAGAGAGAAAGTCATTACAAATGGAATTAGGCAAGTTGAAATGAGATTGTACTGGAGTAGGGTGGGCCCTTATTCCAATATAACTGGTGTCCCTAGAAGAAGAGGAAATTCAGACAGATGGAGAGACAGAGACAGATAGTGGGGAGAATGCCATGTAACAACTGCTTCAGAGACACCATGGATTGCCAGCAAAGTCACTGCTAGAAGCTAAAGAGGCATGAAACAGTTCTCCCCTATGAACTTCAAAGGACATATGACTCTGCTGACACCTTGACTTTGAGCTTCTAGCTTCCAGAACAGTGAGACACTAAATTTCTATTATTTCAAGCTACCTAGCTTGTGGTATTTTGTTACAGCAGCCCTAGGAAACCAATAAAGATCCTAAATGGGCAGATAGCTGCCTGCAAATATAGACTTATAAGGTACAAAAATAGTATTTGAAGCTGTGGGAGTATAATAACTTTTCCTAGAAACTAACTACCATATAAAAACTAAGACCTGAGCCTTAGAGAAAACCAGACACAGGTCAGAAATTGTAAGAGCTAAAGAGAAGCAACAAAAATTGATAAACATAACACACATCCAAATTAGGATTTTTAGAAAGAATAGAATAGTCGATCAATGTGAAAGCAAAAGAGAACTTCAAGATTTAAAAAGAGGGAAACGGACTTTGGCCCAGTGGTTAGGGCATCCGTCTACCACATGGGAGGTCCACGGTTCAAGCCCCGGGCCTCCTTGACCCGTGTGGAGCTGGCCCATGCGCAGTGCTGATGCGCGCAAGGAGTGCTGTGCTACACAGGAGTGCTGTGCTACACAGGGGTGTCCCCCATGTAGGGGAGCCCCACGCCCAAGAAGTGCACCCATAAGGAGAGCTGCCCAGCGCGAAGGAGGGAGCAGCCTGCCAAGGAATGGCGCCGCCCACACTTCCCGTGCCGCTGACTGACAACAGAAGCGGACAGAGAAACAAGACGCAGCAAAAAGACACAGAAAACAGACAACCGGGGGAGGGGAGGGAAATTAAATAAATAAAAATAAATCTTTAAAAAAAAAAAAAGACTTAAAAAGACTATTTGTCACACAAAAACCTGTGCCTGAATGTTTATAGTAGCTTTATTCATAATATCCAGAAATTGGAAACAATCCAAATGTTTTTCAGCTGGCGAATGGTTAAGCAAACTGATACATCCATGCCATGGAATACTACTCAGCAATGAAAAGGAATGAACTACTGATACATGTAATAACTTGGGTGAATCTCAAAGAAATTATGCTGAGTGAAAAAGAGCCAGTCTCAAAAGGTTACATACTGCATTATTCTATTTATGTAATATTGTCTAAAATTTAGAGTCTAAATGATACAGGGATGGAGAACAGATTAGTCTTTGCCAGGGGTTGGAGGAGGGATGGGAATGAAGGTTACTATAAAGGAGTAATACAAGGGATCTTTGTGATGATGGAACAGTTCTGTATCTTCATGGTGGGAGTGATTAAACAAACCTACACATGTGATAAAATTGCATAGAACTATACTTACACACATAAATGAGTGCTTTTAAAACTGGTGAAATCTGAATAAGGTTTATGGATTGCGTCAATGTCATGTTCTAGTTTTGATATTGTACCGTAGTTATGTACTATAGTTACGTAAGATGTTACCATTGAGGGAAATTGTGTGAAGGGTACACAGAACCTCTCTATACTATTTTTCACAACTTCCTGTAAATCTATAATTATTACAAAATTAAAAAATGAAAGAAGAAGAGCAAGCAGTAGCAGCTGTGTCTAGGGAAAAAAAAAGGTTTATTCAGGATCAGTTAATTTTAGGATATTTTTAATAGAGTGTTGAGGACAGAATGCCAAAAAAGCCAAGAGATCGAAGAAGGAAATGGATGATGAATAATCTCTTCTTCCAACTGAACTCAAGTAACTCATAAAATTTGCTTAACATAATAATGCATGCCACCCAAAATGGACAAGACTTTTGTAATAAAGGAAAAACAAAATGATTCTTTAGGGTATACCAAACAAAAGCAAGCACAGCTGAGAAAATTTTGGAGGTGCTATGTCTGGTTTTTTAAATCAGATTGCAAAAGGAATATTAATAGAAGACTCCCTGCCTTTCTCAGACTCACTGTCCTGCAGGGGAATCAGTTTTTCAACCAAGAATCAACATCCTGCAAGGCTAAGTTTGGGGCCTATCAAGTTCTTCTTACTAACCATTTTATCACTGAGCAGAGACTATAATCGTTATATTATTGACAAATAGTTACATTTTCATTTCTGATCCTTTCATGTTATACTCAGGGTTAGGAAGGCAGGAAGGTATTTTTCAGAACAACTTAAGTGATAGGAAGTAACCAGGGGGTTTATTTACAGCTCAGCATGGGGGACTGAAGAAGTTCAAATCATTGTCTGAACTAAAAATAATCACCCCTGATGCAAAATCCTTTCAGGTTCAGAGTTTAATACGTAAGACAAAATGTTTCTTCCTATCTCACTAGCCCCCATTCTAAACAAAATTTTTTTAAAACCTTATATCTGCAAACCGTGCAATTTTTAAAATTTCTATCCAACTCTCTCTTCGCATGTACTCATTGAAGAAAGAATATATATATTCTCCAAATCTCCAAATCTAATCATGATCAATTAGCTGTTTCTGCTTTGCTCTAGAATAGTTTGTTTCCAACTTCATGATAGAAAGCTTTCCTTTGCCTTTTGATAATATCAATGGCATCTCATGAATAAATGCACTTTCCTTACTAAATGGGGACAAATCCTGGAAAATCTTGCTCATCTGTTTTAGTTTCAGGTGAATTGGAATTACTGTTTCAGAAGAAAAATGGAAACTTAAAACTTTAGAAACAGAAAGGAACTTAAAAGAGTCTCTATCCAGCCCCCTTATTTGATTTTTTATACATGAAGAAATTTAGGCACAAAGAAAAGAAAGTAATTTCCCAAATTCATGAAAACAATAAAGCTAGAGAGATGTCTAATGTTTTTACTCTTAGAAACTACAATCTAGTCTTTTGAAAAAAATGCCTGAATTACTACTACCACTTTTTATTTTTAAGTTAAGGAGACACTTAAAAGTCTCCTAGGTTGTATATGGAACAAGTACTAAAGTCCCAGGGTGGGAGGGCTAGGGAAAGGGATATGGAGTTCTTACTTGACTTGAATGTGCACCTGAGGGTGCTTTGTGTAATATATTGTACACTACAGCATCTTATATTTTTTTGAGTTGAGTTTCAATAAATTACAATTTTTCACCCCCCCCCTCCAAAAAAAAAGTCAACTAGAGAAGCGGACTTGGCCCAATGAATAGGACGTCTGCCTACCACATGGGAGGTCGAGGGTTCAAACCCCGGGCCTCCTTGACCCGTGTGGAGCTGGCCCATGCGCAATGCTGATGCGCATAAGGAGTGCCCTGCCACTCAGGGATGTCCCCCACGTAGGGGAGCCCCACGCACAAGGAGTGCACCCATAAGGAGAGCCACCCAGCGTGAAAGAAACTGCAGCCTGCCCAGGAATGATGCTGCACACATAGAGAGCTGACACAACAAGATTATGCAACAAAAAAAAGAAACACAGATTCCTGGTGCCACTGATAAGGATAAAAGTAGTCACAGAAGAACACACAGTGAATGGACAAAGAGAGCAGACAACTGGGGGGTGGGGGAGAGAAATAAATAAATAAATAAATCTTTGAAAAAAAAGTCAACTATATTTTTCAGTTCAATACTTGATATATAAATATACAGTGTGATGTGAGGTGTTTGTATCTACATATAGCACTTTGTTTGTGGCCATGTTGGAACACTTATCAAACTATCATATAGCCTCTTGTGAACTTAAGTATTCACCTGCCACAATATGAATATCTGAAAACTAGGAACCAAGCATTATTTACCTTTTCCATTTATTTTTCACTTTTAAAGGTATGGGAAGTGGATATGGCTCAACATATAGAGTGTCCGCCTACCATATAGGAGGTCCAAGGATTGGATACTCAGGTCCTCCTGGCTCGTGTGGTGAGCTGGCCCACGCACAGTGCTGCTGTGTGCAAAGAATGCCGACTCCCGCAGGGATGCCCCCACATAAGGGTGCCCCCACGCAAGGAGTGGCCCATGCACAAGGAGAGCCGCCCGGTGTGGAACCACAGCCCACCCAGGAGCGGTGCCACACACATGAAAAATTAGTGCAGCAAGATGACACAACAAAAAGAGACACAGATCCCTACTGCCACCTGATGAGAAAACAAGCAGACACAGAAGAACACACAGCGAATGGACACAGGGAGCAGACAACAGGAGGGGCAGGGGGAGGTGGGGAATAAATTTTTAAAATCTTTAAAAAAAATCACTACTCTGCTTTAGAAAAAAAAAGTATGAGCTATTTCAACATTCTGAAAAATATAGACAACAATACAACGAACACTTATCACTCAGCATTACCAAATATTAGCATTTTTTTATATTTATTGTCTTTGAAAAAAATATTGGAGGATGTGGGGAGTGGGGTATATGGGAACCTATTGTACTTTTTAATGTAACATTTTGTGTAATCTATGTATCTTTTTTAAAAAGCTAATAAAAAAAGAAAAAATACATTAAAAATACTGTTGAACCCTTCCAATTTCACTCTTTTCCCTCCCTTTTCAGGGATAACCAGTATTGTGAATTTGGTGTTATGTCGTTCTCATGCATTTCTTACATATGTATGTATCCATATATATATATATATATATATATATATATGGACATTTATATGTGCATATATATATATGCACATTTATTGTTTTGCATATACTTTAAAACGTTATTTTAAAGATAGCATACTCTAAGTATCCCCCTGCAATTTGCTCCTGCCCACACTTACTATTATGGTTTTAAGATTAATCCATGTTATTAAAATCATTCATTGACTCCTTCATTCGTTCAAACTGCTATATAGTATCCCATTGTACGAACATACCAAAATTAATTTATTCAATTCCTCTATTGGAAAATATGTAGGTAGTTTTCACTTTTTCACTGCTATGAATAATATTACAATGAAAACTCCTTTTTTTGGAGGGGGAATGGTACCAGAGATGCAACCCAGGACCTCGTACATAGGAAGTAGGCGCTCACCCACTGAGTTACAACTGCTCCCCTGAACATTCTTTTTCCTTCTTCTTTTTTTTTCCCTGGACATTCTTTTAATGTATCTTTGTGCACATGTATAAGGGTTTCTTTGGGAAATATTGCTATAAACATTGACAAATTGTTCCCTAAAGTGGTTGTCCAATTTTTAATCCCATCAGAGTTTGAGTTCCCAACTGGCATAGTCAAACTTAAATTTTGGCCAATCTCATGGGTGTGTAATAGTATCTTATTGTTTTAACTTAAATTTTCCTAATTACTAGTCATATTGAACATCTGTTCATATGCTAATTTTCTATATTGGATTTCATCTTCTGTGCGTTGCCTGTTCTTATTTTCTGCCAATTTCTCTGAAATTGTTTGTCTTCTTCTTTTTAATTATAGGAATTCTTTATATATTCTTCATATACCAATTCTTTTTTATGTTATAGATTACAAACATGTCTGCTAGTGTCTTATTCATCTCGAGCAACCAGAAAAGTACCTGGGAGAACTTAAAATAAGAAAATTGTGCAGAAATTTTTTAAAAATAAGAAGGGAGAGAGGGAAAAAATGGAGAGAGCAATATCACACATTGTTCTGACCAGGCTATAAGCATTTGAAGAAGGCCTCACAACAGACTTGACAGGACTAATCATCATCTCATTTAGTTCAGATATCTGATTTATTGGTTTATTAAAATGTTTACCACCTTAACTTCAGAACATTCTGTGTTGTTGGTGGTGATGGTGATGATGATGGTGACTTTTGTATTTGTCATATTGTTTTTTGGTCAATCTGGGCAAATTTTTTTTAAGAAAAGTATATTTTTTTCCTTTGTCCTCTTTTTAGCAAGTCACTATAGTTGAAAAGTCTCATAACTAGATTAATAAATGTTAGCTTATGACCTCTTAAGTTTGTCTCATTGCTGTTTTTTACCTACCCTTCTTTTTCTATAGAAGGCTCAATTAAATAAAAGACACATATAGTACACATTTGCCTTCCTCAGGCATAGGAATTATATTGAGGCTATTTCCATATAGCCAGTATTCTCCTAGACCTTCTCTGTAGATGCCAATTAGAAGATTAGTGTCTTTTCTCTCACCCTCTTTGCTATTAAATAGTCACACAAAAGCGGAGCTGACAAATTACTCTCTCCATGGTGCTCAACAAAGACAGACAATAGATCATCATCATTTACTATACTCAAATCCTATTAATCACAGATTAATGAGAACATGTCTAGTGGGAAAGAAATTACCAGAACGTGGGCCTATTGGCTTGTTACTGATGTAACATCTGTTCTGGCTTTACCTTTAGTGTCATGTCATCTTTTATCACATTGAAATAATGTTTGCTCCAGAAACATAATTAAGATAATGGAGCAGATTCAGAGCCCTTCCCTTAATAATTAAAGAACTGGGGTTATATTTCTTAGTACAGTGGCTTTTTAAAAACTAATTTCCCTCTGTTCTTGATTATTTCCTTTTTCTTTGGCTAATAATGAACTATCAAATCTTGGGGCTTTTTTTTCTCTCTGTTAACTATGTGATTAATCCTCATACTCAAAACTAGGACAAAAATCAGAGTTTGAGTTCATTTTTCTTTCATTGAGATAAAATTCACATAACATAAAATTCACCATTGTAACCATTTTAAAGTGTATAATTCAGTGGAGTTCCTTTTTTGCAATATGAAATATGTAAAATTCAAAATAATATTTAGATGACCCCATAAGCTTTGTAAGGCGCATCAAGTACTGTTTTTGTTTTCCTTAACTCTCATCTACAATTATTTTTTCATAGTTAAGTACTTTTATTTTTTTAAATGTGTGGCTTCATCCATGTTTTAGTCTTCTTTTTGTAAGCTAATTTTATGATTTAATTGAAAACAGAAGCTTCAATTTGGGTACAGATGTTTAACATTCTCAGAGGTCTCCTATTGTCTTCTTGCCCCAAGGGGTATAACTGGGGAAACAAATACAAAAATCAGTTAAAAAAAAAAAAAAAAGGCAATGGCATTTGTAATCAGATAATTAAAATGGAAGAAAAATCACAATTAATGGTGATAAAATTTAAGATGGTAATTGCTCATGTTATTAAAAATTAGAATATGTACTTGTCACTCTTGGAAAGCAGTGGTGATTAGAGCTCAGGCTGGATAAGCTGTGATCTAAAGCTTTGTGATTAAGTCGTGATTCAGCACCACAGGGATAAGAACAGCTCCAAAATTACTTGCTGGCAAGCGCCAGTTGAGGCAGGGGGAGGGGATTGCAAAGAGGTTCTTAATTAAATTTTAATTATTGCTAATTAGAACTACTTTTTTTTCATATCCACAACAAGGAAGACAGAGATGATCTTGCCTTTTTATTATTCTGCTAATTAGTTTCCCAAAGAGAGGTTTGAAAGGGCAGACTGCTTTGACAGTATCCAAGTTGTTGGTTGAGCTCAGACCTGCAGGTAGATCCCATCCTAAAGCTTGAGCAAATTTTATGCTTCCAGGTAGTTTTTTTCTAGTTCTAAGATTTTATTCTAGACACCTCAGGAAATGAACTGTTCCTATCCCATATTTGAAGAAATTCATGGATTTCTTTTCTTTTTATTTATCCTGTTTGCCATATTTTCATGTTTCAAAGATTTTGCTTAATTTTTAAAATATATTGGTGAATTCTAAATACATAATAATATACTTATGTAAACTCTCTGCCTTTATGAATTATTAAATTTTAGAGACCATCTCTGTCAGATTTAAAAGAATAACCAGGCGTACACATAAAAAGTGACTGCTAGTTTTCTCTAGCAGTGAACTTACTGCTTTACAATAGGTTTAAAAATTTTAAATCCCTAACCTGAAGAGCTCCCAAGTTCTATTAAATACCATTTAAGATGAAATGCTCTAAACAACACTTGAGACTACAAAGCAGAAACCCTAATTGCAAGCTTGAGGGCATAATCCCAGAAGGTTTCCAAGATCCATTAGCATTATAAACCAACCCTCTGCAAAATATGAATCCTATTTTATAAGTGCACACATTTCATAATTCTTTTCCCAAGATAATAAAGTTAAGAGTTCTGAGTTGGTCTAACTCCCTGTGTTAATTACAATATCCATCAAATGAAATTACATTTCTGGGATCAACAGCATTTGGCCAAGCACACATACATGCCTTGACAGCCTTCCTTTGCAGTTGGCATTACATTAACACATGTGTTTGTTTCCTCACCTTTTACAGACACAAAGACCCTGTGATATGTTAATTCACACCAAGTTCCAATCTTTTCCCTGTCTTTCTCTTCCCAACTCAATGATGTGATGTGTCAACACTTTTCATATTGGGAAGGAAAAATGCTTAGATAAGATTTTGGTTTTAGTCACTTTAATTAAAATTACATAAACCAGAAAAGAAAGAGTAAATAAATTAAATCTGCCTTTCAGTGCCATTCACCATTTGCCCTGTCAATATCTATTCTGACCTGAATTATTATTAAAGGTCATCTGGGTCTTTCTTGCTCTGATTAGTCCATTAGCCACTTCTCATACTGGCTTAAAATGTGTTTTTTTCAGGTCAGTGAGTTACCTTTACAACTTCAAGTAGTTGACATACCAACAAATAAAGACTTGAGATTCCCCATTAATACTCACAAATATCTCCTTCTTATTTAGCTTATTCTATATTTGAAAACTCTCTAGTACGTTTATAGTTTTTTCTTCAAAATCATAAACATTTCATAGCCATGTTTATTTTTCTTTATAGTATCTTTTTTTGTTAGTTGTGGATAGGTTTATCAACCTCATTCTTAATAGAAAATTTATGTAACTCCAGTTATACTCTTGCTGTGACTGGCTTCTTATCCTGTTGTCACTTGTTCCACAGCCGCCTATATTAGAGAAACTTGGAGTATTCCAAGCCTTTATGATTGACCATGGAAAGAACATCTGATCTGGTACATTTGAGGAGGATGGGAGTGAACGAGGGAATGAAGAAGAGAAAAACAAAACAGGAGAGTCACTTTGCACAGAATAATAATGGTATGCTAAGAATTGAGGAGTCGGATTAATTCTGTTCTGTGCACCTAAGATCCCCTCCCCCCACCCCCGGCCAAATAAAACCTTGTGGTCCAGTTGCATTCAAGGATACCTTGGTACATGTAGTTCTATAATGGTGGAACTAAGTTTGTGATTTCTCAAAACTTGGAATTATGTAATCTTTTATTGTAAACAATGGCAAGTTTAGTGACTTATAAAGTAGAAGTTAAATCACAAATAGTGCATACTCAAGTTAAAACATATGTAGTGGGTATGATTAAAAACTTAGGTATGCAAGAAATATCACTGTATTTCTGTAAAAACAAAATCTGACACTAGCCCCCTATTTTCCTGGTCTAGTAAAAAAAAAAAAAAAAAAGATTAGTTCTCCCTAAAGTCTCCCCCCCACCCCTTCTTCTGAATTGTGACAAGACTCTGATCTTTGCATTGTCCAAGCACTGAGGTGGGACTGGTTCTGATAATTAGTCACCTCTGTACACAGGTCACAGCTCAGCATTCCATGGCCTTGCCTAAATGCCCCCTTCAGTTTCAGCTATTCTCTTCTATTTCATTGACATATTTGGGACTTGAGAATCTTCCTTGAAACTGAGTAAATCCCATATGCCTAGAGGCAACAAGTCCTACTCCCCAGGGTGCTACAGGAAGCCAGGGTTGGGACCATCATACCCTAGAATTCACAGGCCTGTCTCTTCCCTCCCTCTAGCCAGGTAGGATCCCATTCTAGTATGTGTATGTGTGTGTGAGTGTGTGTGTGTTAGAGAAGGGGTTTTTGAAGTAATTAGTGTTTCTACTCCACTTCCACGACATTCTATCTCTGAAAATCTCCTTCTCCCTTTTACATTCTTCACAAACTGTTTAAATTCTCTCAAGGACTTAAACTTTTGAAAACAACGCCAAAAGTCTTGCATAATACCTCTGCTTTCTACCCTCTAGAAACCTTGAGCAGGCTATTTACTTTGACTGAAAGAGGGTTAAGAAAAGAAAAGAAAAAAAAGGAGATAAAAACAAATATCACAAATTATTATCTTTACCATTATTCCAAAAAGATTACAAATCTAAATGTAAAAAGAAGAAAAAGAACCATAAAAGTACTAAAAGAAAGAATTCCTTTATAACCTTAGAGTAGTGAAGAGCCTTTCTAACTATGACTTGAAATTCAGAAGCCATTAAAGAAAAGATTGATAAATTTTGCCACATAATATTTTTGTAATTCTTCATGGCAACAAATATATATACCACATGCAATGTCAAAAGATAAATTACAAATTAGAGGAAAATGTTTGTAATTCTTACCAAAGATAAAAGGCTAATCTCTCTAATCTAGGAGCTAGCTCTTAAAAATAGAAACAGGAAAAAAACCACCAACCCAATTCAGAAGTAAAATGAACTAAATACAAGGATGGTTCACATAAAAGGAAGTAAAAGCATGTCTTGAACACAGGAGAATATATCTAACTTCCCTTATAATAAAAGAAATGCAATAATATCATCAGACTATTACCACTAATCATGGTCCATAGCATATATTTCACACACTCTTTCCATACACCTCCATTATCAACACAGTACAGCTTGGCATTAATGCAAGAATATTATAGCATTGCTGTTAACCACAGTCTATAGGTCACACCAATTGTAGTTTTCCTATGTTTCTCCATATTCTCATCACCCTGCAATGGTGATGTATATCTGCCCTGGCTCACAGAAGGACTCTTTTGCATTTGTACCTTTAACCACAATTCTTAACCACCTCTGGGTTCACTGTGTTATTCAGTGCTTAGATTATTCTTGAGCTTTCTTTCTATTGACATTTACTTCCCCAGACTACCTTTTTCAGTCACAATCCCATTTATAAACCAGTTGTTACTTACTATAATGTGTTACTATCAACTCTATCCATCTCCAGACTGTTACAATTAAGTTAATTAAAACTTCTACGTACATTAAGCATCCATAGTTCTTCACAACCCTCCTCTTATCTCCTTATAACCTATACTCTAGGTTTTAATTCCATGTGTTTATTATTTGTATTTAGTTCATATTAATGAGACTATGCAATATTTGTCCTTTTGTGTCTGGCTTACTTCACCTGGTATAATGTCCTCAAGACTCATCCATGTTATCACATATGTCCCAATTTCATTTCTCCTTATTGCAGCATAGTATTCCATTGTACATATGATATTATTTTATAATCTGTAACAAATATTCCACCAGGGTGTGGAGTTGTATGGGAAATCTACATATCTGTAAGACTGTTTTGCAAGTTCACAATATCTGTAACAAAAATACATTTTAAAAAATAGTATGGCGCAAGGAGTGCCGTGCCACGCAAGGGTGTCCCCCGCGTGGGGGAGCCCCACGCGCAAGGAGTGCGCCCGTGAGGAAAGCCGCCCAGCGTGAAAAGAAAGAGCAGCCTGCCCAGGAATGGCGCCGCCCACACTTCCCGTGCCGCTGACGACAATAGAAGTGGACAAAGAAACAAGATGCAGCAAATAGACACAGAAAACAGACAACCAGGGGAGGGGGGAAAATTAAATAAATAAATAAATCTTTAAAAAAAAAAAAAATAGTATGGGTTAGGGGAAAATACACCAAATGTTAAGATAAGGAATATAGTTGGTAGTAATATTTTGCAGTCTGTAACAAATGTTTCACACTAATGCAAAGAGTTGGTGGAGGGGTGATGTAGGAGACCCCTGTGTGATGTTATGTTTATTTTGTAAGTTCACAATCTTTACTATACAGTTATTGTTTATGTGTGTTCATGTATGAATGACATACTTCAGTAAAAATCAAAATTTTAAAATGCAAATAAAACCACACTGTATCTATGCAGATTGATTTATTTTTTTAATGTTGCTTTGGTGTTCCTTGTCCTTTTTATTTATTATTTATTGTCTTTTTTAAAGATAAATAGATCACATAAAATGTTACATTAAAAAACATGAGGTTCCTATATACCCCACTCCCCACCCCATCCCCTGCTTCTCCCATATCAACATCCCCTTTCATCAGTGAGGCACATTCACTGCATTAGGTGAATACACCTGGAGCACTGCCAAACTGCATGGACCATGGTTTACATTGTAGTTCACACTCTCCCCCAGTCCATCCAGTGGGTTATGACAGGATAACCTGCAATATCGTTCAGGACAGTTCCAGGTCCCGAAAATGCCCCCTATCACACCTCTTCCTCCCTCTCCCAACCCTCAGCAACTCCCGTGGCCACCGTCTCCATATCAATGATACAATTTCTTCCATTGCTAGAGTCACAACAGTTCTATAGTAGAATACCAGCAAGTCCACTCCAGTCCTTATTATATTCCCCCATCTTGTGAACCTGGGATGGTGATGTCCACTCTACCTTTATATTGAGGGGGACTTAGATCCCACATGACTGATGGATGCAATTCTCCTACTTGCAGGTGTAGACACTCTCAGTTCCCTGGTGTGGTGGTTGGCCATTCTCGCCTCCTGATCAATATATTAGGCTTCATTCTTGAAGAAGTTTGGATCACAGTGGGGTTCACCTATGGCAGGGGAGGAGTACTGGTGTGGGGTGTCATTGATGGGTGTGAGTGAACTCTCCAGGGCATGCATATAGGATATATAGATATGTTCAGATGTTCGTTGGATATTGTCATAGTGAATAGAGTTACACATGACAACTAAGGGAGTGCTGAGTTCCTACCCTGGGGAACTCTGTCGCATTCCCAAATGGAGCAGCAACAATCCCCCAAGTGCAAGGACAAAGACCAGTAAAGAAGGATGGTCCAATGATGGGCCCTTGATACTGATGACTATGCTTATGAGCCTGTGTTCATGAAATTTCAACTAGGTCTAGAGCTGCAGTGTACCTAAGAATTACTGAAAGCAGGAACTCAAACAGGTATTTGTTCACCCATGTTCATAGCAGCATTATTCACAATTGTCAAAAGATGGAAGCAACCCAAGTATTCATCAACAGATGAATGGGTAAACAAAATGTGATATATACATACAATGGAATATTATTCAGCTGTAAAAAGGAATGAAGTTCTGATACATGCGACAACATGGATGAACCTTGAAGACATGTTGAGTGAAATAAGCCAGACACAAAAGAATAAATACTGTATGATTTCTCTTAAAAGAAAAACTCCAAATTCATAGAGATAGAAAGCAGAATAGTAGTTACCAGGGGAGTAGTGGGAGGTAAGGAGTTAATGCTTAATGAGTATGAGTTTGTGTTTGGGATGATGAAAATATTCTGAAAATAGATAGTGGAGAAAGTTACATAACACTGTCAATGTACTTATTGCCATAATATTGTACACTTAAAATAGTTTAGAATATTTTTATGTTACATATATTTTCCCACAATAAAAAAAAAAAACTACACTGAAATGTCATTTCTTAGCTATTAGATTGGCAAAATCCAAAAGTTTGAGAATGGACAGTATGGCAAAGCTGTGGGGAAGCAGGTACTTTCATACATTGGTTATGGAAGCATAAATTAGGGCACCCCATATGGAGGACCATTTGAAAAATCTATCAAAATCAAAATTTGTAAGTCTTTTGGTCTATAAAATCCACTTTAGGGATTAATTCTATAGGTTACTCACTAAAACATTGTATTAGTGAAGTATTAGAAAACAATTTAAAATGCCCATTAATAGGAAATTAGCTCAATAAATTATGGCACATCTATATAATGGAATAGTTTGCAGAATAAAAAAAAAAGACATGAGAAAGTTCTATATACTGAAATGGAAAGAAAATTTCTAGGATATATAAAGTTTGGTGGGGTTTTTTTTTATGTGTAAAATAGTGCTACCTTTTTTTTTTTTTTTTTTAAAAGGGAGGAATATATATTCCTACTTATGTATTAGAAACTCTGAAAAGATTCAGAGAAAAACAAATGATAGTGATTATTGTGGGGAGCAGGAACTGGGTAGATGGGGTCAGATATGAGAAAGAGGTTTTACTGTATACCTTTTTAACTTTTTTTACTTTTAAATCATGTAAATGTATAGCTTATTGAAAAAGTACTTTTAAAAATATATTATTCAGTGAAGTGGGTGTAGCTCAGAGGTTGAATGTGTGCTTTACATGTATGAGCTCTGTAGCAGTTTGATATGGTTCTGGAATTCCAAAAATAGATAATTGGATTATGTTTGTAAACTTTCTGTACCTGGGCATGATTAAATTATGATTAGGGCTTTGATTGGGCCTTGTCAGTAGGGTATTGAGTTCCCACCCCTTGGTAGGAGGAAACTCACAGATAAAAAGCATGGCAAAGGACAGAGTTGGAGTTTTGATGTCAAACTTTTGAAGTGAGAGTCTTAAGTAGAACCCTGGGAAGTAAGCACACAGAGGAACTTGGTTGTGAGGAAAGAGAAGAAAGCCCCAGAAAGAGAGGAAACCTGAGCCCAGAGAGAAGCTAACCCTGGGAAGAGAGGAACCCTGAGACCAGAGAGAAGCAAGATCTGGGAAGAGAGGAATCCAGGAAGCCTGAACCCTAGCAGACATCGGCAGTCATCTTGCTCTAACACATGACAAAAGACTGGTGAGGGAAGTAACATGCTTTATGGCCTGGTAACCACAAACTTCTACCCCAAATAAATATCCTTTATAAAAACCAACCGATTTCTGGTATTTTGCATCAACACCCCTTTGGCTGATCAATACAAGGTCCCAGGTCCAATCCCTGGTATCTCCTAAAAAAAAAAGTATATAATTCGGTCACATATACATACATTCTCTGTGATCTTTTCTGCTACTTAACTATGAGATATAAATTATAATGGATTTTTATGATCATTTAATCTATTTTTTAAATATTTTAAATGACTCGATGTTTAAATCCAAAATAATTTTTTTTCACTTTTCAAATTTCCAATTTCTAGGCTTAAAAACAACATTGTAGGGAAATGGATGTGGCTCAAGCAGTTGGGCGCCCATCTACCATACAGGAGGTCCAGGGTTCAATGCCCAGATCTCCTGCTGAGGGCAAGCTGGCCTGCGCAGCAAGCTGGCCCATACAGAGTACCGCCCCATGCGGGAGTGCCACCTCGCATCAGAATGCTCCCCCTTGCAAGAATGCCGCCTCGCACAGGAGTGCCGGCCAACACAGAGAGCTGGCACAATAAGATGACACACCAAGAGATACAGAGGAGAAACAAAAAGAAGACATAGCAGACCCGGGAGCTGAGGTGGTGCAAGAGAATGATCACCACTCTCCCACTCTGGAAGGTCCCATGATCAGTTCCTGGAGCCGCCTAAGGAGAATACAGGCAGACATAGAATAACACATAGCAAATGCACAGAGAGAGCAGACAATGGAGGGAGGGAGAAATAAATCTTTAAAAAACAAAACAAAACATTATGCCTTAAAAAAAATCCCATTAGTGTGAATACCATAATGATGAACAGTTTAGTCATTTTTTTTTTTTTAATTTTTAAAAAGGACAGGGAAGCAGATGAGGCTCGAGCAGTTGGGCACCCACCTACATGGGAGGCTCCAGGTTCTGTTCCCAGTGCCTCCTAAAGAAGACAGACAAGACAGTGAGCTGAGGCGATAGGCTGGTAAGACAAGCTGATACAACAAGATGACACAACAAAGAGACACAACAAGGAAATACATTGAAAGACACAGCAAGTGGGAATGGAGGTGGCTCAAGCCATTGGGCACCTCCCTCCCACATGGGATGTCCTGGGTTTGGTTGCCAGTGCCTTCTAAAAAAAAGATGAGCACACAACAAACAGATACAGAGAGGAGATAGTGAGCACAAACAAGAGGGTAGCAGGGAAGGCACAGAAATAAATTAATTAATTAAATAAGTCTTTTTTTTAAAAAAAAACACAGGTAATTTTTTCCATAATCGATTTTCAAAGAAGTTTATTAGAGTGTTTTACTTTACTAAAGGCAGCTGGGAACAATATAACAGAAATGGGTTGGATTTTAAAATGGGAATTTATTAGGTTAAAAGCTTACAGTTCTGAGGCCTTGGGGGTGTCCAAATCAAGGCACCATCAAGAGATTCCTACTCAGCAAGTTGCAGCTGTGAGCAATCAGGCACATGTTGTCACCATCTAAAAACGCCTTCTCTTCAAGCTCAGCTGTGGGTGTTCAGGCACATGGCAGGACATAATGGCAGTTCTGCCAGTCTCTGCCTTCTCCTCCATGCTAACTTTCTCCCCTAACTCAGCTCAAATCTCCCTTCTCCTCTGGCCTCTTTTCTTTCAGCCTCTAGGGGCCTCTTTCAGTGCCTCTGTGATCTACTTATTCCAACCTCTGGCCCCTGAGACCTCTATCTCAACCTCTGGGGGTTTCTCTTTCTCTGCAGATTTTTTCTTTGTCTGCAGCTTTTTAGTTCTCCTTTATAAAGAACTCCAGTAAGAGGACTAAGGCCTACTCTTAGTCCTGCAAGTTAATCAAAGGCCCTTAACTGAAGCAATTTGTTCAAAAGTGATCTAATCAAAAGGACCCTAAACTGAATCTAATTAAAAGGTCCCATCTACAGTGGGTTTACAGGGACAGGAATGGGTTCTCTTTAAGAATAAGATTTTTCTTGGGCGGTGGACTTGGCCAGTGGTTAGGGCGTCCATCTACCACATGGGAGGTCCACGGTTCAAACCCTGGGCCTCTTTGACCCATGTGGAGCTGGCCTATGTGCAGTTGCTGATGCGCACAAGGAATGCACTGCCACGCAGGGGTGTCCCCCACATAGGGGAGCCCCACGCGCAAGGAGTGCGCCCCGTAAGGAGAGCCACCCAGCACAAAAGAAAGTACAGCCTGCCCAGGAATGGCACTGCACACACGGAGAGCTGACACAGCAAGATGACGCAACAAAAAGAAACACAGATTCCCGTACCGCTGACAACAAAAGAAGCGGACAAAGAAGATGTAGCAAATAGACACAGAGAACAGACAACCAGGGTGGGGGGGATGGGGAGAGAAATAAATAAATAAATAAATCTTTTTTTTAAAAAAAGATTTTTCTGGGGTCCACAAAAGACTCAAATCAGCACGAAGAGTATAGATAGACTCCCCCACACTCCCCCATATAGTTACAGTATATTTCTTACAGCCAAATTCCACTACAAAAAAATTCTAAGAGACTTTCAGCTATTTGATTATATTTCCTATACCAGGAATGCATTTAATTAAATACTACTTGAAATGTATTAGCCTACAACTGGAACTTGAAATTTTTGGTCAGAAAGAGAATATTTGTTTTAATTTTATTTGCACTACTACATTTGCTCCATATTATTAGTGTCAGTACAATGTGTTTTCCTCCAGTTTTGGACCACACAACATAGTGGATAGGACAAAAGCATGAACTCTACGGTCAGACTATATCTGGGTTCATGCCCTGACTCCATCATTTACTAATTGTATAAACTTAGGCAAGTGCTTTCACTTCTGAGTGCCTCTGTTTCTTCATCTGAAAATGGGGGGAATTTTACCTACCTCACAGGATAGTTCTGAGGATTGAACCATTGAGTGCCTGCACATAGAAGGTGTTCAATGAGTTTTAAGTCTTATCATTATTGGTAGTATATATATCAAAAAGAAAAAAAAAATACCACCTGATTTTCTGGTATAGGCTCCAAGGAAGAATATAAAAAACAGGGAACTTAATAAGATATACAACACAACATATACACACAAACACATTCAAAAAACAAAAGAAAAACATTCTTCAAGATAGCATTTTCCAAAGTGAGTTGGGAGGTCATTCCAGAGGTTACACTTATGCATGTCTCAGCAGGATCTTATTGACTGCCAAAGTAAATACTACCTCAAATAGTGGGGCTCATGAGGGCTCTGGAAACATCCAGACACTATAGTCTGGGTAGATAGCTCAGGAGTTTGATGTCTTGCTAGTGGACCCTACTTTGGAATTAATGCTCCTCCATGTGATGGAGCTGAACTCAGTTGTGGTTTTCCTAAACAAGGCTCTTCTGACCCTTCTATTTGACCTACAATTAGTATGAGAGTTGACAGGTGTACATCCTAGAGACTAAAATCTTTGATCTGTCCATGTGCCAGCTGGGCCCTGAATCTCAATGGAATTGCAACACCTACTCTCCAGTCCATTGGACTCACTGGGATAACTAACAAAGGAGATGATGATGGACAACCACCATCCCAAGGAACCGAGAGAGTCTACAGCTGCAAGCACAGAGTCCTATTCATCTGCCCCATGGGATCGAAGCTCCCCTCTCAATTAGAGATGGAGTGGCATCACCATCCCAGAATCCTCAGGATCAGGGAAGGAACCATGGGCTAAAGGAGACTTACTTCTACTGTAGACTTCTAACAATGGAAGAAATTATATCATTGATATGGAGACAGTGGCAACTAGAGGGTCTAAAGGCAGGGAGAGGGAAAAACAAGTGAAATATGGGCACATTTTTTGGTACTTTGGAATGGTCCTCAATAACATTACAATGACAGGTACAGGGCATTACATATCTTGCCGTAACCTGCAAAATTATGTGTGTGAGAGTATAAACTACAGTGTAAACTGTAACCCATGTGTAGCAGTTTGATATGGTTATCAATTCCAGAAATAGATACTGGATTTTGTTTGTAATCTGGTCTGTACCTGGGTGTGATTAAGCTATGATTAGGGCTTTGATTGGGCCACGTCATTAGGGCACCAAGGGGTGGGGACTCACAGATAAAAGGCATGGCAAAGAACAGACCTGAGGGTTCTTAATGATGGAGTTTTGATGTTGCATTTTGATGCTGAAGCCTTAAGCTGGAGCCCTAGGAAGTAAACTCACAGAGGAAAGAGAAGGAAGCTCCAGGAAGAGAGGACCCATGAACCCAGAGAGAAGCAAGACCCTGGAAGAGAGGAACCCAGGAAGCCTGAACCCTAGCAGATGTTGGCAGCCATCTTGCTCCAACACATGAAAATAGACTTTGGTAAGGGAAATAACTTATGCTTAATGACCTGGTATCTGTAAGCTCCTACCCCAAATAAATACCCTTTATAAAACCCAACCCATTTCTGGTATTTTGCATCAGCATCCCTTTGGCTGACTAATATACCATGCTTAGTGGCAAAATGTTTCAAAATGTTTTCATCAATTGTAATGACTACCACACTGTTGGAGGAAGTTGTTAGTGTGGGAAAATGTGGGAGGTGTAGAGAGCGGGGCATATGGGAATCCCCTATATTTTTATGTAACATATATGTAATCTAACTGTCTTTTTTAAAAAATACAAAATGTATTTTAAAAAAGGATAGCATTTTCCTCTCAGAGTTGTCTTGGAGAGCTTATCATCACTTCAGGGTACAGGAGATTAGTAAGGAGAGAGTAACCTCTGATTACAGTGAATTTACTTGTAATATTAGTTATTTTAGCTTATTCTTTTACTTGTTATTATAGTTGTTATCCTATGTTAACTGAGCAATTTATAATATTTCTATACCTAGTTGTTTTTCTTGCTCTTCATTTATATTCCATCTCCAGTCCTCTACTTGTTATTGTAGTTACTATCTTATGTTAACTGAATGATCTATACCATCACTGTAACCAGATACCTAACCCTCATTTACAGCCCCTCCTTAACAGTCCATTTGTCTAGTTTCTTTCCATTCCTTAAGTTGTTATTGTAATTGTTATCTATGTTAACTGAATCATTTATAACACTGCCATAACCAGATACTTTCTTGCCCTTCATTTACAGCCCAATTCCACTGCTTTACTTGTTACTGTAGTTGTTCTTTTATGTCAACTGAGTGTCATAACATTACTCTAACCAGATGCTTGGCCCTCATTTACAGCCAATTTGTGCTTACCCCAGCTAGCTTTTATCAGTTTTCAAGGGTTTCTTGGGCATGTGCTTGCACATTCCTGCTGATTGTAATTGAAATATAACCACTAAGTATATGCCAACTTAAATAAGATCACTATCTCCACCTACCTTTTTTTGAATTCCATAAAAACCCTAAGCTCTTTAAACTCTGGGAGACAGATTTGAATTTTAGCTCCTGACTCCTTGTTTCGCTGCCTCACAATAAACTCTCTCTTCACTTGAAATTCTGGTGTCACAGTAAAGACCTCTATGCATATTGGTCAATGAGCCCTTGCTTGATAACAAGAGAAGCATGTGTAATTTGAAAAAGCACTGGATCACCAATATTATAATTTTATATCTGGGGGAAAATAACCTATTGTTCACATAATGCAAACAAAGAAAATGAAGCTCAAGAAAGTTATTTTGTCTTCCCAAAAGTGGCATGCCACTGTAAAGAATCATATCAGAATTCTAAAGAGGATGGGCAACAGGACAGATGGGATGAGACAGTGAGACAGTTACCTTTATTGAAGGTACTTTAATTGGGCAGAAAGTATGGAGAAACACTGCTTTAAAATAAAATAAAACTGGCCAAACTATCAAGGGAAGGAAATCACTTATCAAAAAAAGAAGTTCCAACTTAAAAATGAAACCACTGTAGGGAAGCAGTTGTGGCTCAACTGATAGAGCATCTGCCTACCATATGGAGGGTCCAGGGTTCTATACCCAGGGCCTCCTGATTCGTGTGGTGAGCTGGCCCACGTGCAGTGCTGATCCACACAAGGAGTGCCATGCTACACAAAGATGTACCCCATGTATGGGAGCCCCACATGCAGGGAGTGCGCCCTGCAAGGAGAGCTGCCTGGCGTGAAAAAAGCACAGCCTGCCCAGGAGTGGCACTGCACACATGGAGAGCTGAAGCAGCAAGATGATGCAACAACAACAAAAAAAAACAACAGTTTCTCAGTCCTGCATGACAAGAATGCAGTAAAACACAGAAGAACACACAGAGAATGGACACAAAGAGCAGACAACTGGGGGAGTGGGGTAGAAATAAAATAAATCTTTAAAAAAAAAATGAAACCACTGTAGGCTCCCATCTCTACTGTTGCTGGATTTTCTCTAGGTTCTTGGCTAAGCTAAAAACATGAATTTTAAGTTCCACCCAGTTTAGTTAGGTCAGTAATTTATTAAGGAGCAGAAGGAAGAGAAATGGGAGAAATTAACAGATTATGGGTCCTAGATAGAGAGAGGAAAAGGGCTGAAAAGAGGTAAAGAGAGCTGATTTAGAGACTACAAGTCCCCAGGTTTACTTGCATGCTAACCCAGGCAGGGGAAGAAAAGGCAAGAACAGGGCCAGTTTGGATTCCATGCTTGCTTTTTAAACATTAATTATTCTGCCCCTTTGCTAATGTTGGGGTAGGAATCCCAGTTGTTTGCTATTTTGATTGATTACCTTACCCCTCAATCCCCCAGGAGAACTCAATGAAAAGGTCCCTTGAGAATATCTGGGGCTTCTCCTTGATTCTGGAGGAAATCCTCTTCCGAATGGCAGTTCTCACAAGGTTCTTCAGCAGCCATCTTGTGGGGTATCCATAGCCACATGGGCTTTCTGTAAGTTTCCAGATCCATCTCTTGATTCCCTAATCTAACCTGCCTCACTACCACCAGAGTACACTTCTCATGAAGATGGATTCCCTTTGGCTGTTTGTTTGGGAGCCGGGGAATGATTAATCAAAAGGGTAGGTATAATATTTTCTCCCTAGGGAACAAGCTGGGACCCAATCCACCATCTTACTAAGCTTCATATTGCAATAATGAAATTCCATTACATTGAAAATAATGTAATTCCCCATGGGTTGGTTGTAATCAGACTTGACCTATATAGGTATAGAGATGATGAGAACTAAAGGTTAGGGAAATTCATAGAACTAAAAAGACAGCATTTCGATTTGCTTTATTTAACTGAACTGTACAATGTCCATTGAAAACTTGCTTCATTTCTAATAAGAAAAAAATAAGGCAGAAAAAATTGCAAAATATCTTCAGAATTCAGTGTACTCTGAATAGTGATCAGGTTTTATTCCTCTTCCTTCATCTTG
Source organism: Dasypus novemcinctus (assembly GCF_030445035.2). Classification (NCBI taxonomy): domain Eukaryota; kingdom Metazoa; phylum Chordata; class Mammalia; order Cingulata; family Dasypodidae; genus Dasypus; species Dasypus novemcinctus. The sequence continues at coordinate 79,476,128 of NC_080675.1, forward strand.
GTCAATCCCTCCTCCACCACCACCACTATTGATCAGTTCTTATTATTAGCTCTTAGAAAAACAGACCGTCCCTAGGAATAGCCTGGCTTCAGAACAGAGAGTCAATATCCTACTGTAACAATCTACCAAAAAACGTGATTCAGGCACATTTGAAGTGTATTTCCCCAAGTAAAGCAAGAAACAGAGGCCACTGAGAGGGTCCTCACTATTTAGTTTCATTCAACCACACCTGCCTCTGACATTTCTAAGTCAGTCAGGGTTCTCACCAGAAAATGCGAGTGAGCAAATGCAGAGTGACAGCACACCATAGCACAAAGGCTGTCTGGTTCAGGAAGTTTGTAAACTCTCGTCACTATTCCACCCCTCCCTCTGTTCCCTAGCACCTCATGAGGAGCTGAGTTCATAATGATAAGGACTCAGGGAGAATGTCAAGAAGGTAATATATGAGAGAAAGTGTAGCAGTACCATCACTTAAAAATAATTTGAGTCAGAGAGAAAGTAACAGATGAAGAATGCTTCTCTTTGATCTTGAGGAACCTTTGTGGTTGAAAGGCACAAGATAAAAATGCTTCTGTGTGTATGTATATACATATATGAAATTGCCATTTTTGTAGTCAAAAACAGGCATTTTTGTAGTGAAAAACAGTCAATCATTTCATATCATTCGACCATCTATACTTACATTTTACAAATAGTACAAATATAATAAAGAACAGAATGGGGTAGAAGGAATATGACTTAATAATACCTAATTCAAATGATGGGACAATGTATAGTTATTAAAATTGTATTTTCAAAGGATATTTAAATGTTCATGATATGGTAGTAATAAAAAGATACAAATTGTGCAATAAAATTACAATTCTATATTTTAAAAGTATAGAAAAAAGACCAGAAGAATATGTACAAATTATTAACAGCTCTTCTGAATTTTCAAATTAAATGTAGTATAAACTTTCTTATGGTTTCAATTTTTTATCATTGCATAGACTTTTCCTTCTTTTTCTTCTCTTTCCACATGCAAAAGAATGAAAGTGACCCTACCTTACACCATATGTAAAATTAACTCAAAATGGATCAAAGACCTCAATATAAGTACTTAAAATAGATAAATGGGACATCATCAAAATAAAAACTTTTATGCATCAAAGGACATTATCAAAAAAGTGAATAAACAACCTACAGAATGAAAGAAAATATTTGGAAACCATGTATCTGATAAGGGTTTAATATCCAGAATATATAGAACCCCTATAACTCAACAACAAAAAGATTAGGGAGATCCAAGGTGGCAGAGTAGGGTAGGGAATGGTAGGCTGCATTCTTCCTCTAGAAACAGTGGGAAGATAGGCAGGCTTGTCAGGCAAAAGGAAAGCCAGGGTGTCTCAGGGCAATAGGAGAAGGTGGCTGGAGAGGGAAGGGTCCCAGCTAGGCATTGGGGAAAAGGGGAGCCACCCAGGTGGCCCAAAGAAGAAGGGACATTACCATCCAGTTCAGGGGGAGAGGAAACTGACCAGTCAGCCCTGGGGGAAGGGGAGCTGTGCAGCTGGCTCTGGGGAGACAGGAGCTGCTAAGGAGCTATGCCACAGACGGGACTATGCCCAGCCTGCTTGGGGTAGGGAAGAGAAGGGCAAGCCACGGGGACAGCTGAGGGAACTTACCCGGAGGACTTTTTGTTTTGGTTTGGTTTTTTCTTACTTTCTCTTTTTTCTGTTTTCCTATTTCATCTTTAAATTTTTTAAATTTTTTTTATTTTCCTTTATTTTTTCTTTATCTGGATACTGGTAGAGAGGTTGGCTGTGAGGTGATTGATTGGCAGGAGGCATGGTTTTTGTTTTGTTTTGCCTTTTTTTTTTGGTGGAATAATTGATTGGCCAAAACAGGAAGTCTGAAAGGAGGAACCTAGCCTGTCCTAATGATCTGAGAGGAAGACCCAGATTTTTGTTTCCTTTGGTTTGGTTTTGTTTTGCTTGCTTGTTTCTTCTCCTCTTCCTTGTTTTCATTTCTTCTCCTGTTTTTCCTTCTTTTCTTTCTTCTCTTCCCATTTCTCATCTTTTATTTTTCCCTTTTTTCTTTTTTCATCCTTTTCTTTCTATTATTTTACCTTTTATTTTTCCTTCTTTTTGTACTCTTCTAATTTTTTCTTTCTTCTTTATCTTTCTTTCACTTTTCCCTCTTCTTTCCTGCCTTTCCCTGCTTTGTCTTCTTTTCTTCTCTTCTTATCTGGACTTTTATTTTATTTTTTTCCTCTTTCTTTTGTTCACCTTTTAAAATTTTTATCCCTGTTTACTATTTTTCTCTCTTATTTATTTTTTCTTTCTTCTTTGTCTTTTTTCTTCCTTATTTATGTTTTCTTTTTCTTTTTTCTCTTCTTTCCTTTTTTGTGGATCTGATATTTTTTTCTGTTGAACATGGGCAACTACAAGGATATAGAATAAGTGGAACCAAGTAATAAAGAGAACTCTTAACACAAAACCAAACAAAAATAAAACCAAAGACAAGAGAAAAAGGAACCAGTTGCATAAGCACATCAAGATAAACAGATGCCTAGACATCAGCAAAAAATTACAAGCCATTCTAAGAAACAGGAAGTCATGGCCCAGTCTATGAACAAACTGAAAAGCAAGAGGAGACACACAAAATGGAACAACTAATCAAGGATGTCCAAACAAATATTCTTAATCAACTCAATGAAATGAAGGAAGAGATAAAGGATATCAAGAAGACACTGGGGGGAAGTGGATATGGCTCAAGCAGTTGGGCTCCCATCAACCATAAAGGGGGTCCTGGGTTTGCTTCCCAGGGCCTCCTGGGAATGCAAGCTGACCCATGCCACAGAGAGCTGTCCCACACTGTGAGCTGATGCAACAAGATGACACAACAAAAAAGAGACAGAGAAAAGACAATGAGAGATATGACAAACCAGGGAGCTGAGGTAGCTCAAGCAATTGAATGCCCCTCTCCCACATTGGAGGCCCCAGGTTTAGTTCCCTGTGCCTCCTAAAGAAAAGATGAGAAGACAAGCAGCCACAGAAGCATGTGCAGTGAGTGGATACAGAGAGCAGGTAATGAACGCAGGTGGTGGTGGGGGGGTGGGGAATAAATAAAATAAATCTTTTAAAAAACATACAGAAGAAATTGTATACAGAAGAAATTGTAAGCATACATAAAAAGGTAACAGGGAAGAAGATGTGGCTCAAGTGTTAGAGCTTCTGCCTACCATATAGGAGATCCTGGGTTCAATCCCTGGGGCCTCCTGGTGAAAAAGAAGAAAACAAAGTGTGCCAGTGCCCACATGAGTGCCCACGTTGTGAGCTAGTGCCCGTGCAAGTGAGTCACACAGCAAGATGATGATGCATTGAAAGAGAGACAAGGGGAGAGTCAGGGTGAAGCAGAAACCAGGAACTGAGATGGCACAATTGACAGGGAACCTCTCTCCACATCATAGGTCTCCAGAATTGAAGCCCAGTGAATCCTAGAGGAGAGAAAATGAGAAGAGAAATGAGAACACAGACAGCAAAAACAGCAGGGCGGGAGGAGGTGAAGGGGGAACATAAATAAATAAATAAATAGATAGATAGATATAGATAGATAGGTAGGTAGATAAATAAATCTTTTTTAAAAGTTAACAGATCTTACGGTGATGAAGAACACAATATAAGAAATTAAAAATACATGAGAAGGGAGCAGATGTAGCTCAAGAAATTGGGTCCCCACTTCCCATATGGGAGGTCTCAGGTTCAGTTTCTGGTGCCTCCTAAAGATAAAGAGGCAGAAATGAGCAGACACTGCAATGAGCAGACATCACAACCAGCAAGGAGCTGCAACCAGCAGATGCCACAACCAACAGATGCTGCAGATGCCACAATGAGCAGACAATGCAGCCAGCAGGGAGTGGAAGTGACTCAAGTAGTTGGGATCTTACCCCCCACATGGGAATTCCTAGGTTCAGTTCCAGGTGCCTTCTAAAAAAGATGAGCAGACAACAAGCAAACAGATGAGAGAGCCATCTTAGATGGGGGGTAAATTTTTTTAAAAGTTAACTGTTAAGGTAAATAGCTACTAAAAATTTTTTTTAAATGCACTAGAAGCACATAAGACCAGATTTGAATAGGCAGAGGAAAGAATTAGTGACTAGACAATAGGGCATTGAAATCACAGAGATAGTAGAACAAATAGACAAAAAAATGGAAAATATTCAGCAAGGACTCAGGGAATTGAATGACAACATGAAACACACAAGTGTACACATTATGGGCATCCCAGAGGGAGAAGAGAAGGTAAAGGGTGAATGTTTGAGGAAATAAGGACTGAAAATTTCCTAAGTCTTTTGCAAGACATGGATATCCATGTCCAGGAAGCTCAGCATACCCTATGCATAATAAATCCTAGCAGACCTACACTGAGACACATATTTATCAAATTTTAGAAGCTCAAGGCAAAGATAGAATCCTAAAAGTAGCAAGAGAAGAAAAAAGATATCCATCACATATAAAGGAAGATCAATAGGAGTAGGTGCTGATTTCTCATCTGAATCCATGGAGGAAAGAAGGCAGTAGTACAACATACTTAAGGTGCTGAAAGAAAAAAGGAACAAAAGTGCCAACCAGAAATTCTGTATCCAGCAAAGCTGGCATTCAAAAATGAGGGAGAGTTCAAAATATTCAGAGATAAACAAAATTGAGAGAATTTGTCAACAAGTGTCCCTTAGAGAAATATTAAAGGGAATTCTACAGGCTGAAAAGAAAAAACAGGAGAAGAGAGGGTTGGAGGAGAGCATAGAAAGGAAGATTATTGGTAAGAGTAACTAAAAGGATAAAAAAAGAAATAACCAAAAAAAGACAATCCAATTTTTAAAAAATGGACAATGGACTTGAACAGGCATTTCTCCAAAGAAAATGTACAAATGGCCAGTAAGCACATTAAAAAATGCTCAATATTGTTAGTCATTATGGAAATACAGATCAAAACAATGAGATACCACTTCACATCCACTAGGATAGCTATTTAAAAGAAAACAACACTAAATAATAAGTGTTGGTGGAGAAATTGGAACCCTCATACATTGTTGGTGGGAATGCAAATTGTGCAACCACTATGGAAAACAATTGGTGGCTTCTCAAAAATATAAACATAGAATTACCACATGATCCAGAAATACCACTCCTAGCAGGCATGCACCCCAAAGAATTGAAAACAGGGACTTGCGCAGATACTTGTACATCAATGTAAATAGCAGCATTATTCGCAATAGGCAAAAGTGGAAATAACTTCAGTGTCTATCAACAGATGAATGGACAAACAAAATATTGTATATATACATAACATGGAACATTATTCAGTCATAAAAGGGATGTGATATCTGCTACAACATGGATGAATCTTGAAAACAATTATGATAAATAAAAGAAGCAAGACACCAAAGTATAAATATTATATATTAATAATGTGATATTGCTTATTACATTTTCATGAAATGTAATAGGAAAATTCATAGAAAGAAAGTAGATTTGGATTAACAGGAGCTGGGGAGAAAGGTGAATGAGAAGCTGCTGCCTAATGGGTATAGTGTTTCTGTTTGGGGTGATGAAAAAGTTTTGGCTATAGTGATGAGGGTTGCACAACATAGTGGATATAATTAATGCTCCTGCATTGTCCACTTTAAAATGTTTAAAATTCAAATTTTATGTTATATATATTTTACCACAATAACTTTTAAACCCTGAGATTCATATTGATTAAAAGAAGGGGAAGGGGCATTCCAAACATATGGAATGTAATGAGCAAATCTACAGGGGTGGCAATGGGCTAGACATTGTCTAGGTGCAATGATTGAGCCAGACTAACTGGTGTAAGACTTCCCATGAGAGACTGGTGAGACAGAAACTTACAAAGATAAATTAGGATCTGTCCACCTAACTTTCTAGGGCCTGGCTTCCTGAGTCTGTAATAGGAGAAGGTGGGGAAAGCCTAAAATGCAAGCTGCTCCTGTCAAGTCTGCTTTGAGAGCAAATCCCAGGAGAATTGCCAGCCAAGCCAAAGCAATGGGATATCAGGAATGCGCCATGCGTGGATGAAGGACATGAGTCAGTGAATCTATTTAATCCAGATGCCAGTCTGCTAAGACATTAGAGAAGTCAGAATGAGAAAGCAAGGGAATTACTATGGGGCAATCAGGTTATAGTAAATCACATCAAGTTGAGGCCATGGACTCCGCCTAAGCAAAGATTCTTAACCAGGACATCAGAATCACTTGTGACACCAAGGTTGTGGGCTGGAGATGCACATTCAAAGAAATAAGTTCTTAGATCTTATCATCTCCTCAGCCAAAGAGTTCAGATAATTGATTCCAACAAAGATTTCCACAGTCCTGAAGTGACATCTCTCTCCCCAAATCATCAAGAATGTAAAAAGTTCCTTGGTTTCATCCCACATGGCCACTCTGCTGATGAATCAATTCAAGAAGGGCTGCTATGTATGCAGTTCCTGGAGGGACAAAGTTGAGTTATTCAGCAAATTAAAGAGACTTATCACTCATGCTATAATATTCATGTCCTTCAACCCACAATTACTGTTCCTAGAAGAGACCAACCATTCCAAACTCAGTCAGGGCTTTTTTTTTTTCCTCACACAAACCCTCTCAAATGCCCTCCCTACTGACTAGGACACAGAGGGGAGTGGAATTATGTCCTACCTGGGAAAAGAGAGGGGGCTGCCAGCAAAGGTTGGAGAACTGTCTCTGAGAAAGTTTGAATTACAAGGCACTTAGCTTCCAGGCAGGAACCTCTGCCACAATGATCCTGTCTGTGTAGCAACAAACACTCTCTGACCTGGCTTTGAACTTAGAAGCCTGCCAAAGATCACCATCAGCTGGATGACCAAAGAAGTGCATATAAGGAAACTAAAAGGAAATAAGTAAGAGAGGCTTTTTCTGGCCTTTACAGTCTTTCTCCCCAAAGCCCTTGAAAATGAGTCTGAAACCCATTACTGGGTGCAGGGCCCAGATTTGGGCAACTAACAGGGAAAATCCTAAAGACCTAGAACAGGTGAAACCAAGAATCAAAAAACAGCAGTAACACAGCCTCCTGCCACTAAATCCTTATGACAGGGAAATTGAGTATCTGACTAAACTCACCATCCTAATCAGATGTCTAGACATCAGCTAAAAATTACAAGCCATACAAAGAAAATGGAAGAAATGACCCAAGCAAAGGAAAATACCAAAGCCCCAGATGAGACACAGGATTTGAGACAACTAATCAATGAGGTTCATACAAATTCCCAAAATCAAATAAATGAGTTGAAAGACAATATAGGTAAAGATATAAAAGACTTCAAGAAGATCCTGAGTGAGCACAAAGAAAATTTGAAAACTTGAATAGGAAAATAGCAGAGTTCATGGGAATGAAAGACACAATAGGTGAGTTTAAAAACACATTAGAGGGAAGTGGTTGTGGCTCAACTGATAGAGTGTCTGCCTACCTTATGGAGGGTCCGGGGTTCAATACCCAGGACCTCCTGACCTGTGTGGTGAGCTGGCCCATGTGTAGTGCTGCTGTGTGCAAGGAGTGCCATGCCACACAAGGGTGTCCCTCGCATAGGGGTGCCCCACATACAAGGAGTATGCCTGATCCACCCTGCACGAAAAAAGTGCAGCCCCTCCCAGGAGTGGTGCCACACACACAGAGAGCTGATGCAACAAGATGATGCAACATAAAAAGCAACACAGTCTCCCAGTGCCACATGACAGATACAGAAGAATACACAATGAATGGACAGAGAGAGAAGACAATGGGTAGGGGGGGAGAGAAATAAAATAAATCTTAAAAAAAAAAAAACCACATTCATACAACAGCAGACTCAAAATGATAGAGGAAAGAATAAGTGATGCAGAAAACAACAACAGAAATTGAAGAGGGGGAAGACTAGAGACAGAGCACAATGGGAAAAAAATGAACAGTGGCTCAGGGAATTGAATGATGATAACAAAACACAACATACATGTCATGGGGGTTCCAGAAGGGGAAGAGAAGGTAATGGGCCAGAGAGAGTATTTGAGGAAATAATGGGTAAAAATTTCCCACTCACATGAAAGAAATGAATTTACATGTTCAAAAAGTGCAGCATATCCAATCAGAATAAATCCAAATAGACCTACTCCAAGACACAAACTTCTCAGAATGTCAAATGTCAAAGATGAAGAGAAAATTCTGAGAGCAGCAATGGAGAAGCAAACCATCACATGCAACTGATGCCTAGTAAGACTTAGTGTGGATTTCTCATCAGAAACCATGGAGGTGAGAAGACAGTGCTATGATACAATTAGAATACTGAAAGAGAAATTGCCAGGCAAGAATTCTTTATTAGGCAAAAGTGTCTTTCAAATATGAAGGTGAGTTAAAATATTCACAAACAAATGGAAACTAGGAGAGTTTGTAAAAAAAGAATCCAGCTTTATAGGAAATATTAAAGGCAGCCTTACAGCCCAAAAGAAAAAGAAAGGAGAGAGAGACCTGGAGGAGTTTGTAGATGGCAAGAATAGCAGAAAAGATAACCAAAAGAATAAAAAGATGAACCAAAATGAAATATGACATGTGAAAACCAAAGAATAAAATGGTTGGATTAAATAATGGATTTACAGTAATAACATTGAATATGAATGGATTAAACTCCCCAATTAAAAGATATAGGCTAACAGAATGGATAAAAAAACATGAGCCATCCATAGCTACCTACAAGAGACTCACATTACACCCAGGGATACAAACTGGCTGAAAGTGAAAGTTTGGAAAAAGATACTCTATGCAAATAGTTACCAAAAAAGAGCAGGGGTAGCTATACTAATATCAGACAAAACAGACTTTAAATGCAAAAATGTTATAAGAGGTACAGAAGGGCATTATATATTAATAAAAGGGACAATCCACCAGGAAGAAATAACAGTCATAAATGTCTTTGCACCTAACCAGTTGCCCCAAAATAAATGAGGCAAACTCTGGCAAAGCTAAAAGAAGAAATAAACATTTGTACAATAATGGAGACTTCACCACTGCACTCACATCATTAGATAGAACAACTAGACAGAAGATCAACAAGGAAACAGAGAACTTGAACATTATGATAAACAAGCTATACCTAATAGACATATACAGAATGTTGCATCCCAAGTCAGTGGGTTATACATACCTCTCAAGTGCCCATGGATCTTTCTCCAGAATGGGCCACATGTTAGATCACAACACAGGTCTCAATAAATATAAAATGACTGAAATTATACAAAGCACCTTCTCAGATCATAATGGGATGAAACAGGAAATCAATAATAGATGGGAAAGGGGAAAATTCACAAATGTGAATTCCTAATAACACATTCCTAAACAACACATTCCTAAATAATCAGTGGATCAAAGAAGAAATTGTAAGTGAAATTAGTAAATATATTGAGATGAATGAAAATGAGAACATAACATATCAAAACTTAGGGGATACAGCGAAGGCAGTGCTGAGAGGGAATTTATAGCCCTAAACACCTACATTAAAAAAAAGCAAAAGAGCTAAAATCAAAGATCTAACTGAACAATGGGAGTAACGAGGGAAAAAAAACAACAGCAAATGATTCCCAAAGCAAGTAGAAGGAAAGAAATAATACAGATTAGAGCAGAAATAAATGAAACTGAAAACAAAAAATCAATAGAGAAAATCAACAGAACCAAAAGCTGGTTCTTTGAGAAAATCAATAAAATTGACAAACCCCTAGCTAGACTAACAAAGAAAAAAGAAAGAGAGAGAGAAGATGCAAATAAATACAATTAGAAATGAAAGGGAGGAAGTTATGGCTGATTCCACAGAAATAAAATGCATCATAAGAGGATATTATGAGAAACTGTATGCTAATAAACTAGACAACCTAGATGAAATGGACAAGTTCTAGAAACACACAACCTATAGTGATGTTACAAGAAATACAAGAACTTAACAAACCAATCACATTTAAAGAGAAAGAATCTGTCATCAAATATTTCTCAAGAAAGAAAAGTCCAGGATGGCCGGATGGTTTCACAGGTGAATTCCACCAAACATTTTGAGAAGAATTAACACCAATCCTGTTTAAACTCTTGCAAAATATTGAAGAGGAGGGAAAATTACCCAATACATTTTATGAAGCCACCAACACCCTAATACCAAAACCAGATTAAGGTATTACAAGATGAGGGATGAAACAGGGTCCCTGTTAAGGGACGAGCGGGGTCCCTGTTGCAGGACGAGTGGGGTCCCGTTGTGGGACGAGCGGGGTCCCTGTTAAGGGACGAGTGGGGTCCCGTTGTGGGACGAGAGGGGTCCCTGGCGTGGGGAAGAAAGCCTCGTACGGCCACTGAGGCTTCCCTCGGGGGCTCCGAAGGCGTGGAGGGTGCACGACCCAGGAAGAAGTCGCGGAGACAGGCTGATGGCACAAGTCTGGTCTATTGCGGAAGGGGATGCAGATTTATAGGATTGGGGAGTGGTGTGGCGGGTTCTGATTGGCTAGGGCAAATGCTGTTTCCATATAAGGCAATGTTCTGGCATTGGGCTAGTGATTGGCCAGTAGAGTATGTGCTAACTCTTGATAGGCTGAAGCTGTTGCTGGGCAAACAGCGTACTAAGAGATTAGGTTTAAGGGAGGGGGGAGGGGAAGTGAGAGCTGGGCTAGGCGGGAGATAGGAAGGGGGAGGGTGGTGCCGGCTAGCCGTTAGCAGCAAAGGCCTAGTCAGGCGTGGTCACCTTGTCTAGGTCCAGTGGGCAGAGGCGGTGTCACCTCTTGCCGCACTATTTGCCACTGAGGCAAGCCGGGTGCCCCTCCTCCCACAACAAGAAAATTAAATTACACACTAATCTCTCTAATGAACACAGATGCAAAAAATTCTCAACAAAATACTAGCAAATAGAATGAAACAGCAGATCAAATGATTTATTGTGGCAGTTTGATATTATTTATGAATTCCAAAAAGAGATATAAACTATGTCTGTAAACTGGTCTGCTCCTCTGAGTATAATACCCTTTGATTGATTTAAATTTAAAGGTTTTAAGTTTACTTAATTAAATCAGTTCAGGGTCTTTGATTCATTTACATCAGCGGCTCAGGGTTGAGTCCCTGCCCCCTTGGGCTATATAAATGGACACTCAATCAAGAAGACACACAGAAGGAGGCAAAGGAAGAAAGAAAGCTCCATAGATATAGAAGAGGAGAGAACTTAGTCATTTTGGCCCTGCCATGTGACAGAAGGAAGTCTCAAACACCTAAAGCCCTGGGGATAGCAGAGCCATTTGCCTGAGTTTGCAGCTGAAGAGACCAGAGCCCTGAGCAGCTGAGAATGACCAGAAAGAAATGAGCCCTCTGGCTTACAGCTGAAATCAAAGGAAGCCGGATCCATGGAGCCTTAAGAGGAAAAAGAAGACTGAACCCTAACAGAGATTGACAACCATCATGCTTCAACATGTGGCAACAGACTTTGGTGAGAAAATACCTCTTATGGTGTCTTGACTTGGATTCTTTGGGGCCTTGTAAGTGTAAGCTTTTAGCCCAAATAAATATCCTTTATAAGAGCCAACAGATTTCTGGTACTTTGCATCAGTACCTTGTTTGGCTGACTAATACACGTGTACAGCACAACCAAGTGGGATTTATTCCTAGTTTGCAAGGGTGGTTCAATGTAAGAAAATCAATTAATATAATATACCACATTAACCAATTGAAGAGGGAAAAAACCACATGATCATCTCCATTGATGCAGAAGAGGCATTTGACAGAATCCAGCATATTTTCTTGATAAAAACATGTAGAAATATAGGAATAGAAGGAAAATTCCTCAATATGATAAAGGGTGTATATGAAAAACTCACAGCCAACATCATACTAAATGGATAAAGGTTGAAAGCTTTCCCTCTAAGACTGGGAAAAAGACAAGGATGCCAACTGTCACCACTGTTATTCAACATCAACATTGTACGTGAGGTCCTAGCTAGAACAACTAGACAAAAAAAAAAAAAAAAAGGCATCCAAATAGGAAACAAGGAAATAAAACTCTCACTATTCGTGGATAACATGACCTTATATTTAGAAAATTCTGAAATGTCTATGACAAAACTACTTGGACTAATAAACGAGTTCAGCAAAGTGGCAGGATATAAGATCAACAAGCAAAAATCAATAATGTTCCTGTGCACTAGTACTGAACAATCTGAGGAGGAAATCAGGAAAAGAATTCCATTCACAATATCAACAAAAAGACTCAAATACCTAGGAATCAAGTTAACCAAGGAAGTACAGGACCTATATTCAGAAAACTACAAAACAATGCTAAAAGAAATCAATGAAGATCTAAACAAATGGAAAGACATTCTTTGGTCATGGATTGGAAGACTAAAATGTTATGAAGATGCCAATCCTACCCAAACTTATTTTTAGATTCAATGCAATACCAGTCAAAATTCCAACAGCCTACTTTACAGAAATAGAAAAGGAAATTACCAAATTCATTTGGAATGGAAAGTGCACCCAAATAGCCAAAAACATTCTAAAAAATAAGAATGATATGGGAAGAATTTCACTGCCTGACCTTGAAACATATTACAAAGCTACAGTGGTCAAAACATCATGATAGGGAAGCGGATTTGGCTCAACAGATAGAGCGTCCACCGACCACATGGGAGGTCCAGGGTTAAACCCAGTGCCTACTGACCCATGTGATGAACTGGCCCATGTGCAGTGCTGATGAGTGCAAGGAGTACCCTCCATGCAGGGTGTCCCCCACATAGGGGAGCCCCACACGCAAGAAGTGCACCTCGCAAGGAGAGCCGCCCAGCACAAAAAAAGTGCACTTGCCCAGGAGTGGCACCACACACACAGAGTGCTGACACAGCAAGATGACACGACAAAAAGACACAGATTTCCGATGCCACTGACAAGACTACAAATGGACACAGAAGAACACACAGCAAATGGACACAGAGAGCAGGCAACTGCGGGGGAGAGAAATAAATAAAAAATAAATCTTTAAAAAAAAGCAAAACATCATGGTAGTGGCATAAAGAAAGACACATTGATCAGGGAATAGAATTGAGAGTCCCAGAAATAAACCCTCACCTTTACAAACAACTAGTTTTCAACAAACCTATCAAGTCTATGTTAATAGGACAAAACAGTCTCTTCAACAAATGGTGCTTGGAGAATTGGGTATATATAACCAAAAGAATGAGAGGACCCCATTTCTGTTGATTCTCCCTATGCAAGAATCAACTCAAAATGACTCAAAACCTAAATATAAAAGCCAGGACCATAAAACTACAAGAAGAAAATAGTGGTGGTTTCTTAGACCTTACAGCCCAAGCATAAGCAGCAAAAGAAAAAATAGATAAATTTTCCTCAAAATTCAGCACTTTTGCATCTCACAGGACTTTTTCAAAAGGGTGAAAATGCAGAAAATATTTGGAAATCACATGTCTGAAAAAAGTTTAATATTCATGATATATAAAGAAATGCTGCAATTCAACAATAAAAAGACAAGTGATCTGATTCAAAAGTGTGCAAAAGACTCAAATAGACATGTGTCCAAAGAAGAAATATAAATGGCAAAAAAAAAAAAAGACACACACAAAAAATTCAAAATCTTTAGCAACTAAGGAAACACAAATCAAAATTACAAGAAGGGGAGTGTTGTGGCTCAGCAGTTGAGCACCAGCTTCCCACATGGGAGATCCTGGGTTTGGTTCCTGATGCCTCCTGAAAACAAAACAAAACAAAACAAAAAAACAAGCAAACAAACAAAACAACTCAGGAGAGCCGAGCTCAGTGGCCGACTGTCAGCTTCACACAAACGAGGTCTGGGGTTCAATCCCCAGCCCTGATAACCCCTCTCCCCGCAAAAAGACAATGTAGTATCATTTCACACCTATTAGAATGGCCATAATAAAAAAGAGAACTACAAATGTTGGAGAGGATGTGGAGAGATAGGACACTAATTCACTGAGGGTGGGAATGTAGAATGGTACAGCTACTATGGAGGACTGTTTAGCAGTCCCTGAAGAAGTTGAATATAGATTTGCCATGTGACCTGGCAATACCACTACTGGGTAAAGATTCAGTGACATGAGCAGACATCTGCACACTGATGTTCATAGTGGTGTTATTCACAAATGCCAAAAGATGGAAACAACCCAGGTGTCAATCAAGTGATGAATGGATAAACAGATTGTGGTATATATACATGATGAAATATTATGCAACGGTAAGAAAAAATGAAATCATGAAACATATGACAACATGGATGAACCTGGAGGACATTATGTTGTGAAGCAAGCCAGGCACAAAAGGACAAATATTGTATGATTCTGCTATTATGAACTAAATATATTGTATAATCTTATAACGTTAATAACTTGAAAATGGGTCATCAGAAAATAGAATGAGTTTAGAGAATGGAAAGCTGAGGATTAAAAAGGATGCATCATAGTGTTGGTAACTAGCAATGCTATTATATGTATATGACAGTGGTTGAAAGGGAAAATCTAAGGTTAGGTAAACTACTGAAAGAGAAGCCATAAAAAATGTTACATGGGACTGTATAGCATAGTAAAACCTCATGTGCAATATGAATATGGGTAATATTGCATATATAAGACTGTTTCTTTGAAACTGAGCAAATGTATGTTAATGTTACAAGAAGTGAATATCAAACCAAAAAAACATGCTAAGTGAATGAAAGTGGTTATGTAGGACTGTGGAAGGATAAAGGGATTGAGATGTGGCTGCTAAGGGGTGTGGAGTTTTTCTTTTTGGAGTAATGAAATTGTTCTAAAATTCTTTTGGTGACGAATGTACAACATTGTGATTATAATAAAAGCCATTGATTATGCACTTTGGATAGATAGTATGTATTTGAATATATCTCAGTAAAACTGTTTTAAAATAAATAAATAAATATGCAAGGATAGCCAGAAATAGCAGCCATGTACAGCAGGGGCAGCACAGAAAGATTGAGAGGTAATGAATTTTTTGCTTGTCTTTTATTATTATTGAAATAATGAAAATGCTCTAATAATGATTGAAGTGATGAATGTACAAATATGTGATAATCCAGATACCAGATACCATTGATTGTACACTTTAAATGCATTGTATGCTTTACTAATGTGTATCAATAAAACTGATTTGTTTAAAAAAAGAAACTTTTGGAGGAGTTTGAGCAAGGAAGTATTACACTGAAATCAGTGCTTTAAGTTTAATCTGTCATCTGCAGGATGGATTTAAAGGTAAAGTTACTGGACTCATAGGAAGGTTATATGATAATCAAATGTTAAATTCTAAAGGTCTGAACTTTCAAGGTGGTAATATAAAGGAAACTGCATATACTAAATACATTAGAAAAGAAAAATCAACAGAATTCAGTGAGTGGAAGTTTTATCCAAAAAAAAAAAAGCTTAAAATAATTTGAGGATAGAATTGACATGACTTAATAATAGAGGTAGGGCATAAGAAAAATGTATGTTGGAGAAAACCAGTATTCCTGAGAGTTGAGCAGTTTTAGGGATTATTTAGACAAAGCAAATCACTAACTATATGGAAAGCACCACGCTCCATGCACTAACAGGGGAATAAAATTTTATTTCCTTTTTGTGTATATGAATATGCATACCATTTTCTAAATTCAAGAATAGCTTCATAAAAAAAGAACATAAACAGACAATTCACAGAGGAAGAAATTCAATGGCCAATAAGCATTTGAAAAAACACTCAATAATGGAATTGCAGCTAATAAGGATTGCTTTCCAAAGGTGGCATGTAAGACAAAAATTAACTACAGTCAATTACTTAAATCTCCCCTAAAATACAGCAGATATTATTTGGTACACAGAATCCTGTATGCATGTGTGGTGCTTTGGAGCAATGTACCCCCCAAAAAACATGTCCTTAAATTTAATCCATTCTACTGTGTGTGAGCCCATTGTAAGTAGGACATTTTAATGAGGTTATTTCAGTTAAGGTTTGGCCCAATTCAGTCAGGATGGGTCTTAATTCTATTACTGGAATCCTTTATAAGTAGAATGAAATTCAGGCAGAGAGAAAGCCTCAGGAAGCAAGAAGGCCAACAGAACCTGGAAGAGAAGGGAAAGGCCAGGGGAAGCCACCTTGTGCATTGCCATGTCACGGAGCAACCCAGGACCAAGGATCACCGCAGCCAGCCCCAGAATGTCAGTCTTTGGGAAGAAAACATCACCTTGATGACACTTTGGTTTATACTTTTTCCTGGGCTCAAAACCACAAGCTAATAAATTACCATTGTTTAAGCCAACTCACTGCATGATATTGGCTTGAGCAGCCAAGGAAACTAAAACAGTATGCATAAGTATATAAGACATTGTGTTGAGGGTTCCCAAGATCATATTGTGAGATAGGACTCACAGAATTCAGAAAAAAACTGTTCTACTGTTCTACTCATTGTTATGGTTTATTTTAGCCAAAGGATACAGATTAAAATCAGCAAAGGAAAGAGGTGCATAGGGCAGAGTATAGGAGAAACCAGTTGTTCCTTCCAGTGGAGCTAGACACAGAAAGCAATTAATCCTCCTAGCAACAATGTGTGCCAACACATAAGAGGTATTACAACCAGGAATTGCTCATCCAAGCCTTGGTTTCCGGGGGTTTTATTGGCAACCAAAAACATAGTCGCAGTGCCTGCATGGAGACTCAACTGAGTCTCCAGCCCCTGCAAAGGTCACATTGATAGAGTATGGCCTGGGATCCCAGGTAAACAAAAACAGGTGTTCACTGTAAATCACATTGTTAGCATAAACAATCTGGCCTGGCCTAAGTTCCTAGCTATATAGAGACACTTTTATTAGGCAGGATATTCCCAGGGCCAAGAAGATATCTCCCAGGAGCCAGTCAAGGCCAGTCCTGAGAACCTTTGGAATGTGCTGTGTTAAGACACCTAGGTCTGCTGAGTTAACCCTTTACCACACATGCATGTCAAAATATGGACTATGTACTGGATTATTCATGCAAAACATAACTGTATAATACTCTGTCTTTAAAGACTAGAATCACAAGCCTTCTTCTAGTAATTGTATAATTGTGGACATGAACAAAGATCTACATTCAAAGATGACAATAAAAGCAAAAATTTGAAAATAAACTAAATGTCCAAGATAAGGAAAAAGGTAAATAAATCATGGTACATTCATATTATGAAATACTATATAGCCATTAAAATCCATATAATATTAAGTGAAAAACATATACACAGACACACACAATGTGCACAGATATATAAAAAATAATACCAGTTATCTTTGGTAATAAGAATGTGGTTGATTTAACTCTTCTTAAATAATTTTTCTATAGTTTCCAGATATACTATCAGCAACATGTGCAATATATGTATTTGAGAAAAAAACTAATGTTATGTAATAAACGAATGTAAGACCCCAAGAAATAGATGATGTCAAGACCTTCGTAACATTCATAGAGCCTAAAGGGTGGGCACTAATATTTCTAAATGTACCAGTGGCATAACTAACAATATAAAACAACAACCTAGGGGACTGTATGGGCTCTACTCTGGGAATTGTGAGTGAGGATGAAGACAGAAAGGTAGTTAGCAAAATAATCTTGTGCTTACTCTTTTTTATTATTTTTTTAAATAAACTTTAGTTTAGGGCAGTTTTGGGTTTACAGAAAAATTGCATAGAAGGAACAAAGCCCTCACATAACCACAGACACACACGCACATAGTCTGTCCTATTATTAACATCTTGCATTAATGTAGTATATATGTTACAATTGGTGGACCAATATTGATACATGTAGTAACTAAAGTCCATAGTTTACATTAGGGTTTACCCTTTGTGTATACAGTCCTGGGCGTTTTGACACAAGCTTGATGTCATGTATCCAACATTACAGTATTATACAAAATAGTTTCACTGCCCTAAAAATGCCCTGTGTTCCATGCTTACACTTAAAAACAAAACAAAACTTCATTCTCTTCACTGTCAAAGGCATGGAAGGAGAAATTCTTGTTGACTAGCCTCTTTCAGTCTATGACCAAATGAATCTTAATACCATCTGGAAGCTGAAAAGGACCAAGAATGCTTGATTTGTTCCCACACTGATGCTGGGCAGTAGAGATAATAAAGATGCTGGGGGCTTGCATAACCACCACCCCACACAACAGAGTGAGCTTTAAGTGAAAGTGTTATTTGAAAATCAGTGTTGAGACCATGAAAAAAGCATAGCAGCTCTGTGGCTGTCTCACCCCCAAGCTTTCTCTGGGGATCTGCATGTTGTCAACACTTCACCCTCACATTACTCACAGGCGATAGCAGCTTGGCAGCATTTTTTCATCCTTGGTTTGGTTTCAACTCCCCTGAGAACAATATAGAACACACCTCCCTATTCATGCCAACATTTCCTTTGCAAAGGATCCCATAGGACTTCATTAATTTCTCAAGCTAGCTCCAGAGGTCACCACTGCTGCTTCTGGGGCAAAGATATACCTGATAGCACATAGAAGCACAGGATAGCCATTTGGGTTAAGTAGAAAAGGGTTCCCACCATAAGGAGCACAGGGAAATTACATGTGACCAACTAACCTTTTAGTCAGCATCCTCACCCTGACAGAAAAATAATGACTGTCCTTAGCTTTCAGATGAGGTCCTAACCCTGGGAATCCAGAAAGCACTTAGAACTAGTGAAGTCTAAAGAATAAAATTTAAATCAAAGGCTACTCTTTGATTGAGACAAAAACTACACAAATCTTGAAAGAAATACTGGTGCAATGGAGTTTCCCTGTACAATGTACCCAGAACTCCAAAGTAATTGATTTTCTTCTTATATAATGCCAGTGAATATTAGTAAGACAGAACTACATGAAAAACCTAAGGTCAAATGCATCAAATAGGGAAAACAGAAAGCAATTAATGTGAGAGTAAAAGAAGGTAGTGGCTCTAAAGGAAATGGAAATACAATATTACCATTCTTTTGATGATCACAGACCAAGCCCCCTGCAGCAGGAAAATGTTTTATTAACTAAATGGCCTAGAAGCTCTTAACACAGATGAATCAGAAAGAACATGTTTCTGGAGCAGAGCAGGAAAAAAAAGATGATTTGAAATGAGAACCCAAAAGATCTTTCAAAAACAAAAATGTCTTATTAACTACTTAAAAATCAATAAGGAAAAGAAAAACACCCCGATAGAACTATGGGCAAAGTATATGAATAGGCAAGTCACATACAAAAACAACAATAACAACAACAAAAACACAAATTGCTAATAAACATTAAGAGATGCTCAATGTCACTTAAAATTAATCAAATAAAAATTAATACAGGGAAGCAGATGTGGCTCAAGTGATAGAGCTTCTGCCTACCAAATGAGAGGACACAGGTTCGATCCCTGGGGCCTCCTTGTGAAAACAAAGAAAAGAAAACATGCCTGCATGGTAAGCCAGAGCCCGCGTGGCAAGTTAGTGCCCACGTGGTGAGCTGAGTGCCCATGCAGCGAGAGTGCCCCCATGGTGAGCCAGTGCCCGTGCAAGTGAGTCATGTAGCAAAGTGATGATGCAATAAAAGAGAGACGAAGAGGAGAGTCAAAGTAAAGCATAGCAGAAAACAAGAATTGAGGGGGCGCAGCTAACAGGGAAACTCTCCCCACATCAGATGTCCCCAGGATCAAATCCTGGTGAATTCTAGAGGAGAAAAAAATGAGAAGAGAAGACCAAAAAGAGAAATAGATTCAGAAGATCACACAGTGAATGGATACAGATAGCAAAAACAGTAGGGTGGGGGGAGGGGAATAAAATAAATAAATAAATAATGCAATAACGTGATCATTTTTTCCTAACAGACTGGCATAAAAAATTTTTAATTGATTCAATGTTGACAAGGGGGTAGAGAAACAAAAATGGGGAAATATTCTTATTGGTAATATTAATTACTACAACATTTTTGGAGGGAAATGTAGCAATATTGATTATATTTTTATGTTACTATCCTTGGATTCAATATTTTTATATTTCTAATTATTTACCACACAGAAGTATCAAGTGTTTGAGGATGTTCAGCAAAGCATTTTTATAATATTTAAAAATCTAGAATAACCCAATTGTCATTAATTGAAATAACTATGGTACCTAAAATGGAATAGTAGAGAACTATTTAAAATAATGAGATATATTTTCACATAGCAGGATGCATTAAGTGAGAAAGCAAGTTATAAAACAGTATGATTAAAGTTACTTTAAGAGGTGATGAAAATGTTCTGGAATTAGATAGTGGTGATGGTTGTACAACATTGTGAATATACCAAAAATCAATGAATACACTTTAAGATAGTTAAAATTGTGAATTTTATACTGTGTGAATTATACTTCAGTTAAAAAAAAACAGTGTGAATAGCATGATCAACCTTTGGTATTAATCCATTGACACCAGGGAACTTAATCTCTGGGAGTAATGACCCATATAAGGGTAATAAGTTTATTTGCAGAGTTTGGCTTAGAAAAGAATCCACATTTGAGCAACAAGGAAGTTTACAGAGGATGACTCTTTTTTTTTTAATTCCCCCCCTTGTGTCTTGCTTGCTGTCTGCTCTCTGTGTCCATTCGCTGTGCATTCTTCTGTGTGTCTGCATTTATTTATTTTTATTTACTCCCCCCTCCCTTGCGGCTTGCTTGTTGTCTGCTCTCTGTGTCCATTCACTTTATGCTCTTCTGTGTTTTTTTTATACTTGTCTCCCTTTCTGTTGCATCACCTTGCTGAGGCAGCTCTCCATGGAACTTGCGGGCAGGACGGCACTCTGCTGTGCTTGTGGGCCAGCGACTCTCTGCGGCGTGCGAGCGAGTCTGCCTTCACAAGGAGGCCCTGGGACACAAATCCAGGGCCTCCCATATGGTAGATGGGAGCCCAACTGATTGAGCCACAGCCGCTTCCCCAGGGGGTGACTCTTATACATTAATTACAATTAGGCCTGGTTTCATCATTTCAGAAATAAACTTTAT
Organism: Dasypus novemcinctus; assembly: GCF_030445035.2. Lineage (NCBI taxonomy): Eukaryota > Metazoa > Chordata > Mammalia > Cingulata > Dasypodidae > Dasypus > Dasypus novemcinctus. The sequence continues at coordinate 79,497,163 of NC_080675.1, forward strand.
AAATGTGAGCCTCAAGATCAAGGGCTTAGCTTACTGGCATATTTTCTTTCTATGAGGCAAGCTTCCTATGTTCCAGAATTTATTTTCATAGATCTCCCTGTTAGGAGTTTAGATGGGGATAATTTATGTTTCCCAAAAGGAATGGATTTTAGATTTAAACCTTGTAAAGTTCTTTTTTTAAATTTTTTAAAATTTCTCTCCCCTTCCTGCCCGCTCCCCACCCCCCCAGTTGTCTGCTCTGTGTCCATTCACTATGTGTTCTTCTGTGACCGCTTCTATCCTTATCAGTGGCACCGGAAATCTGTGTTTATTTTTTGTTGCGTCATCTTGTTGTGTCAGCTCTCCATGTGTGTGGCACCATTCTTGGGCAGGCTGCACTTTCTTTCATGCTGGGCGGCTCTCCTTACAGGGTGCACTCCTTGCGCGTGGGGCTCCCCTATGCAGGGGTACCCCTGTGTGGCAGGGCACTCCTTGCACGCATCAGCACTGTGCATGGGCCAGCTCCACACGGGTCAAGGAGGCCTGGGGTTTGAACTGCGGACCTCCCACGTGGTAGGAGGACACCCTATCCATTGGGCCAAGTCTGCTTTACCCTTGTAAAGTTCTTTGATTGCAGTTTCAGAAAATTGGGAGCCCCTATTGTTTGAGAGAATAGCAAGACTTCCCCAGGTAGGAAAGTTTAATAGTTTCATGCTTTCCTTCCCCAGTCCCTCAAGGGATCTTACAAATACTTTTTTCATTTTATTCCTAAAACTGTCTGAAAGGCATCGGGGTATTATATTAACCTGCACAGAATACCAAGATCTCATTCTGTATTCTAGGCTCCATATCAAATAAAGCTGAGTTAGGTTGTCCAAATAAACAGACCAGACAGGTTAAATCAAATAGTGTATCACATTAAATTTTAAATCTTGGGCAAATTAATCTTTCATCCTTTGGTTTCACATAGAAATTAAAGTCCCAAAATACAGACAATATTACCCTCCACCCTGTATTATGATTTACCTTAATCCTAACCAGATCACCCCATTCACATACCCAATTGAAGTCTGATCCCGTCTTCAGCTTTTTCAATAGTTGCTACATTGAGTTGTCTTCGAGAATTAATGCAGCTCCTTCAGTAACCCCAGAGCTATAGAACACCAATTCTGAGTTCTTGGGTATCACACAGACACCCAAAGTTCTAGGAAGTTACCAAGTCACACACAAAGAGCAAAGTACCTCAAAATTTAGAAATAACAACCAAAGCCCAGAACAAATGTGCCTGCTGCAAGAGCTTAAAATCTAGGCCCTAATTCCCTTCTGAGCATTTTCCAAATGAAACAATTTCCAGAAACAAAAACACTTGACAATTAACTTATATCGAAGTCATCAACTGCAGTTTTTTTCCTGTCTCACCTTTATATTTTACCACAGGTATGTTAATTAGCAGTTAGAACATAATTTAAATATGTTAAATAAAGAGCATAACTTATATACTTGCCTTGCTTCTCTTTTGAAATCCCTTTTTGTTGAAGATGAAATTCTGACCTATGGCTGATCACATGCACTTTAAAAGAAACATCAGAGTAAAACAATGTTGATAAGGAAATTTGGTTGCTTTTGTGACATGTAACATTAATAACTAAAACCATGACCGACAATATTATACTGTTGTCTAATATCATGCAGGTCAGTGTGAGGACATAACATGGACAGTGTGGACATTGTCAAGACTTTAGGAAATTTATACAATCTTTAAATATTTATGTGAACACTTCACCCATTCAAATTCAATGAACAGAAGGTTAGAAAATCCCTTTTAATTTTATAACACTTCTCAAATACTTCTCATGCAACTCATAATGTATCAAATGAACCTAGCTATTTTTAGTATCTTTTAAAAGTGAAAGAACAAATCCTTTGCAACAGTTTGAAATAAAAAGATATCCTTTAGTGTTTGATTTGGGGAAGGCAAAATGTCAAATGTTGTCAGGTTTGAACATTATGAAAAAATATTTGGTTCCCTATTTAACCAAAGATACAATAAAGGAGTAAAATAAAAGTTAATATGGGGCAGTGGATGTGGTTCAAGTGATTGGGCTTCAATCTACCATGTAGGAGGTCCAGGGTTTGATTCCTAGGGCCTCCTGGTGAAGGCAAGCTGGCCTGCATGGCAAGCTGGCCCAAGAGGAGAGCTGGCCCACATGGAGTGCTGGCCCACGCAGGAGTGCTGGCCTGTGTGGAGAGTGGGTGCAGCAAGATGATGCAACAAAAGAGACACAGAGGAGAGACAATAGGAGACACAGCAGACTAGGGAGCTGAGGTGGAGCAAGAGATTGAACACCTCTCTCCCACTCCAGAAGGCCACAGAATCAGTTCCCGGTGCCACCTAAAGAGAAGATAAGCAGACACAGGAGAACACACAGCGAATGGACACAGAGCAGACAGCAAGGGAAAACAATGGCTGGGGGTGGGGTGGGGAGAGATAAATAAATAAATCTTTTTTTTTTTAAGTTAATATGATTGTAAAAAAGGGTAAGTTCCTTCAAAAGTGAGAAGACTTGTCTCCCAAAACAATAAAGGATGATAAGGTCAACATAAATATCAACAAGGATACTATTCAGATATGATGTAGAATCTTGTTTTCTGGGCAGAATACTCGGATGAGTAAGAAAAACCTTTTATAACCTCTCACTAAGAGCACACTAATAAACTGAGAAAATTTCATTATTTTAACAGAAAACCAATTCCAACTTTGTGTGAATACACAGTTTGATAAGAAAGCACTTAAAAATATTATAAATAAGCTTATCAAATCTCATTCGGCATTGACCATGACAAAAAAATTCATTTCCACAAACCCTTTACAACTTTCCATATCTACGCAGGCTTTGTCCTACATAGTCTTGCTTTCCATTCTATAAAAAACAGTCATTTTACTTTAAGACGAAACTACATTCATTTCCTTAACAAAGTACATCCTACATACTTTACATACCTGCATGTCTTAAATTGCCGAAAAAGATCTTTGAGCTATCTTTTACATCTTACAAAACAGAATTGTTCTTAAAATAAAGTGTTAAAATAACTCAATTTTGTTAAACATAAATTTTTATTTTCCATTGTCTTAAAGATCTAATATAGTAGATATAATATTAGCTCATTTTATCATTAAGTCTGTATAAATTTAGGGGGATCATACCTAGTAGAATAAAAGTGTATACTTGTGTTGCATTTAACAATGATAGTTCAGGTTAGCTTAGTGAAAGGGGTAAGGTGGCTGAGGCCCAGCAGACAACATGGCCGGCAGACAACATGGCCATGAGACCCCACCCGGAAACCTCCTGAGGGGAAGACTGCTGGAAAGATCCCATGAGACCCCAGCCATGTGAATCCCATTTGGAACGAGAATCCCATTTGGAACGAGAATCCCATTTGGAACAAGAATCTCATTTAGGGTCAAGGGGAAGCCCCAGATATCTTTAAAAAAATGCCTCACTATTGGCCCCATGAGACCTAACAGATGGGGCAACCAATAAGAACAGCAAACAGCTGGGGCCCCACCTCAACATTATGAAGGAGCAGGAGGAAAGTCTTTAAAGGCCTAACCTGGAGCCCTCTGTAGCACACCAGTGGTCTGTGCCTCAGACCATGTACTTTCCTTGTTTTCTTGTTTCTTAATAAGCTCTTTGCTCCCTTGCCTACTCTATGGCATGTCCTTAAATTTTTTTATGCAACATAAGCCAAGAACCTAGAAGCCCAGAACCCAGAGTCTTCCACCAGCATATTTGGCAAGCAAGCCAGCCAGCCAGGAGATAAAAGGGCAAGTAACACTCCCAACACCCATAGAGAACTGGTGAGTCTAAGCTTTTAATTAAAGCCTGTCTGGGCGGCGGACTTGGCCCAGTGGTTAGGACGTCCGACCACATGGGAGGTCCGCGGTTCAAACCCTGGGCCTCCCTGACCCGTGTGGAGCTGGCCCATGCGCAGTGCTCATGCGTGCAAGGAGTGCCCTGCCACGCAGGGGTGTCCCCGCGTAAGGGAGCCCCACGCGCAAGGAGTGCGCCCTGTAAGGAGAGCTGCCCAGCGCGAAAGAAAGTGCAGCCTGCCCAGGAATGGTGCCGCACACATGGAGAGCTGACACAACAAGATGACGCAACAAAAACACAGATTCCCGTGCTGCTGACAGCAACGGAAGCGGACAAAGATGACACAGCAAATAGTCACAGAGAACAGACAACCAGGGTGAGGGGGGAAGGGGAGAGAAATAAATAAATCTTTTGAAAATAAATAAATAAATAAAGCCTGTCTGTGCCCTTTTTGTTTTATTAGTGAGGCCTGGAGATTCTCACCCTGGACCATGCTAGGAGGTCTTTTCCTTCCTCATCCCCTTAAAAGTCCTAAAGTTTCTTTTAATCCACTACCTCTGGGGCAATTGAGGCTCTTTGCCTTTAAGCCACAGATCAGTCTCTGCTTCTTAATTGCCTTTTATTTTTTTTAAGATTTATTTTTATTTATTCCTCTTCCCTCCCCCCCCCCCCCCCCCCCCCGTCTGCTCTCTGTGTCCATTTGCTGTGTGTTATTGTGTCCACTTGCACCTTCAGTGGCACTGGGAAACTGCATCTCTTTTTCGTTACGTCATCTTGCTGCATCAGCCCTCCATGTGCATGGTGCCACTCCCGTGCAGGCTGCACTTTTTTTTTTTGCGCAGGGCAGCTCTCCTTGCAGGGCACACACCTTGCATGTGGGGTACCCACATGGGGGGGGGTGCCCCTGTGTGGCACAGCACTCCTTGTGCATGGCAGCTCTGCACATGGGCCAGCTCACCACACAGGTCATGAGGCCCTGGGTCTCAAACCCTGGACCCTCCCATATGGTAGGTGGACACTCTACCAGTCGAGCCACATCTGCTTCCCTTAATTGCCTTTTAATGTTGGGTTTAACTGCAGAACTTGGTCCCTGGGAGTGGCCATGAGATGAGCTCTCTCATGGCTATCTCCTAAGACCTCTGCAAAGTGGGCCAAAGAAAAGTCCCTAGCCAGTCCCATTCCTAGTGAGGCGGGCTAGTAAGATAGGAATCAATAAATGGATCTGGAACCTGGCAGAGTTCACATGGACATCAATAACCCCCAAGATGGCTGCCGGAAGACCCTCCCCAAGATTCTGCCATTCAGAACAAGACTGCCTCCAAAGCCAGGAGATGCTCTGGATATTCCCCAAGGACTTTATCATTGGGCCCTCATGGGGAATTTATGGGTAGGTAGTCAATAAAAATGGTAAAGAGCTGGAACTCCTCCCCTGCCATTAGCAAAGGGGTGGAATAATTAATTGTTCAAAAAGCAGGCAGGGCCTGAATTCTCTCTCTCGCCTTTGGTCCCCGATTCTGGGTGCCTTCTCCCCGACTTGGATCACTATGCAAGTAAACCTGGGGATTTATAATCTATAACAGGAAATTGTTATAAATCTGTATATCAGTCCTCTTTATCCCTTTTCAGTCCTTTCCTCTTCACCTGGGACCCATGGTCTGTTATTTTCTCCCATTTCTCATCTGTCCCTACCTGAATAAATTACTAGCCTTGTTGCAGCAAAACCAGGAGTTCTGAACAACAGAGAAACCCAAAACAACACTCAAAGAGCAGAGGAACATTTTTTATGCACAGGCTCAGAGGAGATTCAATCTCCAAATTCTGAGCTCTGTTTTTCAGTTTTCATAGGTTTATATAGGATTTTATGGGGAATCAGTATGCCTTTTCCTCATTGGCTAATGCGTTGCTAGGCGAAATTTTGCAAGCGGGGTTACAGAAGCAGAATGCAGGTGCAAGGTTGCGGGCTGATTTACAGAAGTGGGACAGGGGGCCTGAGTGGTTTGGTAAATTACAGAAGCGGGAGGCAGGAGTTCATTTGATATTTTCCTGCAAGACCATGTTTTCACGGGCTGATTTACAGAAGTGGGGGCAGGAATGGCCCATTAGGTATTTTTCTGCGAGGCTATGCTTTTATTTCTCAACAGCCTAACTCACCCGACGAGATCTTTAAATTCATGTCTGCAGCATAGTCAAGAACCTGGACAAAATCCGGTAACATATTTGGTGAGACAACCTGGAAGTTACTGGTGAGTAACTATGGCCTACAGCCTGTTTAATGCCTTCCTTTGGTTCTCCATTTTAAACAGGTTTGCCTACGAGCCCCCACAGGATGTAATATCAGGGGGGAAGAGGCTGGGGCATGGGAATTCTTTGTGTCCATGCCACCCGCCCAGGCTTATGAGATCTGACCCCAGTTGGGAGGGCTGGGTGCAGGGTAAGAGCTCACTGCGACACTGATTCCTTTTAGCAGCTGTCAGCTCTGCCCTCTGGGCCAGCAGTCAGAGCCTTCTCCCACCCTCTCCCCTAGGGGGTGCACAGCAGCGACTGCGAGTGGGGGCTTGCTGTTCTAGGACGGGGTGGGCAGGGCCAAAATGGATGCCATGGGGATTCCCTTCCCCAGGCGATCACAGGCCTGGATACCCTTGCATAAATTACTTTTACCACGTTTTTACCTTCCTACTTCTTGCTACTGAATTTCTTTTTACAGGTTTCTGTTAGAATGCTTTGGAATGTCTTAAAAATCATGAAACTGGAAAAATGCCTTTGCTAGCAAGGAAGCTCTTGCCCGAGGGCCCCAAGGCCTGTTAGGAAAGCATTCAGAAGTTCCTTATGGTCAGCTTTTTATGGCTCTATATCAGGATATGAGGTTAAGTGGCTCTTGCAAGCTATGCCATACTCAGGGAGTGAAACCACTCCCTGAGAAGGAGGGTGATATCTTAGATGATCCCCTCCTCAGTTCTCCCCCTCCAGCCTCTGCTTTCGTACGTCATGTGCCCACAACTAGCCCAGCAGGAGTCACTAGGAGTGGAGCATCTTTCCACCCTAGTAAGGGATGCAAGAATGGCCTCAACCCAATAAGGGAAGCAGCAGATGGAGAAGGAGGAACAATTAGAGTCCATGTTTCCTTCTCCTTGACAGGTTTAACTCAGTGTAAGGAAGAGTTGGGGCAATTTTCAGAGGACCCAGATAAGCTTACTGAGGAATTTCAAAAGTCAACCCTAAATTTTGAGCTGATGTGGGAAACATGCGTGCTCTCCTAGTCTCGTGTTTCACCCCTGAAGAAAAATGCTGCATTTGGGAAGCGGCCCAGGGGCATGCCAGGGAGATGGCTACCCAGCAATTTGCTGTAGGGGTCGTGACAGTTCCAGAGGCCAATCCTAACTGGAGCTACCAAAGGGGGCAAGCAGACATAAGGAAGAGAGACCATATGATAGCATGCCTACTAGAAGGAATGAAAAAATGCATTGTCAAGTCTGTTATTTATAATAAGCTGCAGGAAATAACCCAGAGGGAAAAGGAAAATCCTGCCCTGTTTCAAGGGAGAATGGTAGAAGCTATGAGAAGGTATACCCAAGTTAATCCAGACTCACTGGAGGGACAGATCATACTAAAAACCTATTTTATCAGCCAGGCAGCTCCAGATATTAAAAGGAAACTCCAAAAACTAGCTCTAGGTCCTGAAACCTCAATGAATTATCTTTTAAAAGTAGCTTTTTCCGTCTTCAACAACCGTGACCAGATGTTTGAGGAGTCGAGGGCAAAGAGCGACAGGCAGAAGGCTCAGTCATTTGAGCCACCTATTTAGTTCTGACCTGTCACTCCAAACCTCCCTCCCCCAGAATCTGTCCAGTAGTGGGTGTTGACAGTAAAACTAAAATTTCATCTTTTACTGAGCCTCTCCTCTGCCAAATGGGAGACCTAATCATAAACCATCAATTTTTAATTGTCCCTGAATGTCCCACTGCTTTACTGGGGCAGGATTTACTTTGTACTCTGGGGCATGCATCCAACTAGTAGGGATAAATTGAACCTCTAAGGTGCCTGTAGCCAGTGCTCCAAGGACATGCCATCTTGCCAGGGCTATAAGTACCTCTTAGTATAATAGGCCAACCTTTACTAGTAAAATAATCCAAGATCTATCAGCTGCCCTCAGAATCAAATATCATCTCCATAGTTCCTGGAGGCCCCAAACCTCAGGGAAGGCAGAGAGAGTCAACGGCACCTTAAAGCAGATTCTAGCTAAACTCTGCCGGGAAACTGCATCCCATTGGGTCACCAGTCTACCGTGGTCTTAATAAGGCTAGGTTTAGCTCCAAGGGACCCGCTTCAGCTTAGCCCTTTTGAGATGGTTTATGGGCAGCCTTTCCTTACCCAGGACCTGGTACTAGATCTGGAAATTCAAGAGCTCACAAAATATTTTACCAAACTAGGAAAAACTCAACAAGTCATCTAGGACTTTGGAAAGAAAAATTCTTCCTAGCCCCGACCATGAATTATCGTTACCTAAATTTAAACCGGGAGAAACAGGCCTCATCTAAATTAGAGCCTAAATGGAAGAGACCTTATCCTGTGGGTTTAATCGTTCCCACAGCTGTTAAAGTTAAAGGAATTGCCAGCCACGTGCACTTATCCCAAGTGAAGCCAGCTCTCCAAGTTGTACCGACTCACCAGAAGCACCTGACGTGTCATACGAATGCCAGCCATTGGACGGCCTGAAATACCTCTTCAAGAGACAAAGCTAAGTATCGTCTGGGTCTCTAACCCATCACCCTTTAAAACCCTTGTCTGTTTTCATTTGAAAAAGGCAATGTCTTTTCTCATCCCCCTCTTGGCTGCTTTAGGCATAACCACCACCATCAAAAACTGGGGTTGGCAATCTATACCAAACCCAGTTGTCTATTTCAGTCACTCCCTAGAACTACTAACAGCATAAGTGAAACCAGCCATGCCTTAGAAGCTGTAAAACAGCAAGCAGACTCTCTTGCTGCTGTGGTGCTGCAAAATCACAGGGCAATTGACATGCTAACTGCAGCACAGGGAAGAGTATGTCCTTTCCTTGAGGAAGAATGCCATCTCTATGTAAATTACTCTGAAACAGTCCTAAACAGTATTCAAAACCTGCGAAAAGGAACCCACCAATGTCAGGGAGTTGCAGCCTTAATAGGCACCTGTCCTTTTTCACCTTTGTGGTCCGGTCCTCTTAGTGGGACCATATATTTTCAAAATTCTAATCAAGTCTATTTCTTCCAGAATCAACATCTCATTAGCCATATGGGGACTTCCTCCAAATTCACCCAGGATGCCAGTTTCATCTTCCTTCCACTGAAATAGAGCAGCCAGAGGATTTTATACCTTGTCAGGAAAGGCCTACTGCCCTTAACCAGCAGGAAGTAGCTACAGAAGAAAGACCATCTCCCTTCAACACCCCTTTAAGAATAAAGGTGTAAACTCTCTGAGTGGGGAATGAAGCAGGCTAGTAAGATAAGGAATCAATAGACGGATCTGGAACCTGGCAAGAAGACCACATGGACATCAATACCCCCGAGATGGCTGCTGGAAGACCCTCCCCGAGATTCTGCCATTGAGAACAAGACTTCCTCCAAAGCCAGGAGAAGCCCCAGGTATTCCCCAAGGAATTTATCATTGGGCCCTCATGGGAGGGGGTAATCAATCAAAATAGTAAAGAGCTGGAACTCCTCCCCTGCCATTAACAGAGGGGTGGAATAATTGTTCAAAAAGCAGATGCAAAGCCTGAATTCTCTCTCTTGCCTTTAGACCCCAATTCTGGCCACCTTCTCCCCAATTTGGATCATTGCACAAGTAAGCCTGGGGATTTATAATCTGTAATGGGAAATTGTAGTCTGTAAATCAGTCCTCTTTATCACTTTTCAGCCCCTTCCTTTTCACCTGGGATCCATGGTCTGTTACTTTCTCCCATTTCTCGTCCCTCCCTACCTTAATAAATTACTGGCCTAACTCACCCGACAAGCTCCTGAAATTCATTTCTGCAGCATAGTCAAGAACCTAGACAAAATCTGGTAACACTAAGGTCAGCCCAGATTGGGTGCTTCATTCTGGAAGCTGGATCCAGATGTCCCCAAGACCTCCAAGGCTCAGAGAGCAGAGACTCCCAATTCCTAGAAAAACGGGGTCAACAAGTAGGGACCCAGTCTCCAGAATGCTGGCTTAGCAAGCAGTCTCTTCAGCCAGGTCTAGCAGTGGGATGCCACCAAGACTGACAAATGCGTTTCTCCTCCCCTAGGAAAACGAGCAGCTTCTAATGGGGATAACCTCCTACGATGGTCTAAAAAGGAGGAGGCTAATCTTTTCCTGCCACCCCATGTGGCCACAGTACAGCCAAGAGTAGGCTCTGTATGGAAACCTGAATTCCAGTTAAGCCTGTTTAAGAGGAAGGAGAAGAAAGACAGATCTGAGAGCCAGAGACCACACGGTCACCTCTCCTTAAAGGGATGAGGAAATGCACTACCAAACTGCTCAATTTTAAATAAGCTCAGGGAAATTACTCAGAGGCATAACCTGGAAACCCAGACTTATTTCAAAGAAAGCTGATAGAGACAATAAAACCCTCTTGTAGAGCCTAACTTTAGAGAAGGACAGATCCTCCTAGGAACAGCAATCTGCCTCATATATCCATAGAAAGCTGCAGAAACTTTCCCTGGTCCCCTAAAACTTCCATTACCTCCCTTTTGCCAACAGATTTCAGTTTTCAACAATGAAGACTGAGCCACCAAGGAAAAGCAGATGAGGAGGGGGCAGGCATAGGGCCCAGAAACAGACTCATTTTTGAACTGCTGCCATTAAAGTCTCTGTCACCTCAGGGTTATCTGAATCCAGGCTCTACATCAGCAGGACCCTGGCCCCAAGTTGCCTCATCATCCCAACCGAGGAAGACAGAAGGAGCCTGGAGCCACACGTGAACCATCATCCAGGAGGCCTGGGGTGATCCTTGATGTGGCAGGTAAGATTGTTAATATCTTTTTTTTTTAAGATTTCTTTATTTCTCTCCCCTTCTCCCCCACCCCAGTTGTCTGTTCTGTGTGTCTATTTGCTGCCTGTTCTTCTTTGTCCACTTCTGTTGTTGTCAGCGGCACGTGAATCTGTGTTTCTTTTGGTTGCATCATCTTGTTGTGTCAGCTCTCCATGTGTGCAGCACCATTCCTGGGCAGGCTGCACTTTCTTCTGCACTGGGCGGCTCTCCTTACAGGGCGCACTCCTTGTGCGTGGGGCTCCCCTATGCAGGGACACCCCAGAATGGCAGGGCACTCCATGAGCCCATCAGCACCGCGCATGGGCCAGCTCCACATGGGTCAAGGAAGCCGGGGGTTTGAACCACGGACCTCCTATGTGGTAGACGGACGCCCTAACCACTGGGCCAAGTCTGCTTCCCGATTGTTAATTTCTTAATTAACATGGGAGCCAATTACTTGGTCCAAGCCTGCACTCCAGACCTCTTCTAGCCTCAGTTGTGCCTAATAATGGGAGTGATTGGGGGATCAGGATCTAAGTCATTTACTAAACCTCTCACCTGTGGAATAAGGAACCTCCTCATAGGCCATCAATTAAGATAAAAAGGTTCCTGGTTATTCCCAGCCCCCTGCCTATTCTCTTCCAACACTCCACTCCCTCCAGTGAAAATGCCTCGCAGGGCTTTACCCTTTGCAGAAGGTAACTAATGGGATGCAGCCCAGAACAGCCCCAATTTGTGTCTCATTGGGGGCAGGGCTTCTTTGGACCCCTTAGCTCCAGATCTAGCAGCTGCCCAGGGATTTTCCTGGAGGAGGGAAGCTTGAGGGGCCCACGCAAGGTTTCTGCCATGGACGGACACTGTGAGCTTTGCATCTAGGTGATTCTAAAGTCTTTCCCAATGCTAAGTGTGTAAAATTCTCTCTTTAATTCTAATCTGTGCTTAACTTTCTGTTTAATGTTTTTAATCGGTGTTTAACTTTGTCAGTCTGCTCTTGCCTAGGAACTTGTAAATGAGATTTGGGATTCACCTGTTACAAATGGGATAATGATAAAAGGTAACTAAAAATGAGTCTTTAAATTTCAATACCATCCTGCAATTGAATTTGATGCATAAAAGAAATCACAGGTAAAATTAATAGAACAGCTGGAAAAGCAGAAAAACTTAGCAACATTAATGTTACTAACACAATTGTTTTAGTTGCTTAGTTAATAAACAAAAGTACCCAATTTGTTCTAAAATAAAAACTTAATAGAAGCTGTAACTAAGGGTTAAGATCATTATATAGACGTCTTTATATTATAAACCAGCAGAAAGATATCTGAACTTGCTGTAACGAGGTGGATTTAGCCTAGACTTACTACTGTAATGGTAATTATAAACTGAATTTACCTTTGTTTATGGTTGCTTCAGGTCTAACCTCACCCTTGTGTATGCTTACTATTGTGATTGTAATTCTAAACTGCCTTTGTTTATGGTTTCTTCAGATCTAGCCTTACCCTTGCTTATGCTTATGGTTTTTCAGGACTGGTCTCACCTTTCTGATTGTAACTACTCTATTTTCCCCTATTGCACAGCAACTTCTGTTCCCTGTGGCTCAGGGAATGAGTGGTTGAGACACCCCACTTTCCTGCCCTTCCACTGGTATTAATAACCCTGCTTTCTCATGACTCCAGGTGTGGATTAGATTGCTGCCTGGTGCAATTCTCAACCCTTGGGGTTGGACGTCCACTATTCCAGTTCAGCAGCCTGGGAAGTCCGGCTATCTCTGAGGACTGGGGAAGGAGGGCCCTCCCACCCTGACAGCTGATGTTCCTAAAAGCAGCAAGTCATGAGAGAAAGCAGTTTCCCTGAGAGTTTAGTGACGTCAGTGAGTATATACTGGAATTACTGTTGCTCATCCAAGGTCTGTCAGAGTCAAAATGGTAAATAAGCAAAGCTCTGAAGTAAAGGAAACTGTTGTAAATTGTATTTTAAAACATTAGGAACAATTTGATTATAAGCCAATAATTAAAAGGAACAAAATTCTTGTACAAAACTGCATGGTCACAGTGAAGATTAATGAGAAATAGCCTTCAAAGAGATCTTTTGAATAAAATGTTATTTTACAGTTCAATTTATTTTGTAAGAGAATTGAAAATTTTAAGTAACATCAGTGAGTTGTATGTTTGTGTCTAGCTCTCTTTTGTGTGACTATTTGCTCAGTATGTATCTTCATACATCATGATGATAATATCAAATTAATAAATGAAAATTTTTAAAGGAACTCTATTCAAATAGTTAAAAATTATATATATGGTTATATGTATGAATGACTATTCCTTGGACCCAAATCAGGCTAAGCAGTATAGAAAGGTCATATAGAAATCTGAATATAGAAGCTACTGGAAAAGGGAAAAGGTTTTTTTCTAAACTCTTTGACCTACCCAGTCCCCAAGACCTTCTCTAGTTGTGGCAGATTAAAATATCTTCTAGGCCAGGGAATTAAGAATCATAGTTTATCCTGTAATCCCCCAATTTAAACCTTTTAACAGCCTTAAAATAAGGGTGGTTAATAATCCATTTGTCAAATATCAATAAGTAAAGGAAAAGTCCTTGAAAGCTTTGGAAAGATCTTTTCTAAATTATAATTAAAAGAAATTAAACAATTATAATATATTTCAAAACTAAGAGTCAGTAAGCTTTTAAGATTATTCACAGTTTTAGAATTTTATTAAAGAAAAGGGGTTTTGCCTCCTGTAAAGGAAGGAAAAAGAACATTCCCTGCATAAACTGTAATGGTTCAACTTTATTTATTTTGGGTGTTATCTCCCTAGGTTTACAGAATACCAATTAAATAAATTAGGATTATGTGTATTAAATCTTTAAGATGAAAATTATAAATTCGTGTTTAATGAAATTAAGATAAAGTAAATTTCATTGGTTGCTAACTATAATAAGCTTCCTTAAATGTAAATGTAGTCTAGGTGATTGTGGTTAATCATAATGAGTTTGCAAAATCATTGTTTAAACTGAAACAGTTAAATGACTAATTCCAGGAAACCATTAATTAGAAACCTAAATTGATATTAATAACAAAAAGTAACTTCGTAACAGGGACACCTGTCAGAGGCCACCCCAATCTACATATTAAAATGGTGGTAAGGAAAGATAATTCCTTGAATTCATTGGGAATCTTCAATTTCATAAAATAATGGAAAAGTAATTTCTCCTGTACTGCTTTAAGTAAAATACCTATTAATTAATGTACTCATGGTAAAAGTAAAGTACTAAAATAGTTAAGCTCATTTGATATGTTGCATTGGAAGTGTTTAGAAAGTGTATAAAGATTAAAAGAGAGAGACTTCAGTGCTGTCAAACTCTCCTGTGCATTCAAACCAGGCCCAAATACCCTGTATTGTGCCTGTCCATTTGAGTTATTGGTTAGGTCAGTCACTATGACCCCTAAAACAATAAAAGTATCTACCACATCTCAGGACATGCTCCCAAAGTGCATGGGAAGTACATTGCAGTTTTGGACTCTCAGTATGGTCACATGTACAATGGATATTGCCTACGGACTGGCTCTGTTTCATAGTGCTGAAGGGTGCTATGCACCAGGCCAGTGAAATACTGGAGGCTACCTTCAGTGAACGTGCCTATAAGATAAGGAATGGCTCTCTTAAGTACTATTTTTATTTTGCTGGCCATATGCTTGTCTTGCTATTTCCTAATCTGTCTTTGTGAATCTATGTCTAGGGTAGTGTCACTCTTCATACCTCTCCTAGCTGTCCTAGGCATAACCACTGCCATGGGAACCGGGGTTGGCAGTTCATACCCACAATCTCTCCCGAAGAGTTAACCAACAGCATAAAAGAACTCAAGGAACAATGCTGTTTCCCATCAGCTTTGGGAAGATGCTGCCTCTGAAAGCACCTGGCCTTTCTCACTCTTGTGGTCCAGTATGTCATGGCTGGCCCCCCTTTTTGGGCCCGTTTACTACCATCTTCTTTATTCTTTTAAAAGGTTCATGGATCTTAAATTCTAACTAAGTTTATTTCTTCCAGAATCAACGCCTTATTAGTCATGTGAGGCTTTCATTCAGACCAACCAGGGTGCTGGATTCATTTTCCCTCAAACACAATAGAATAACCAGAGGGTTTTACACCTTGTCAGTTAGAGCCTATTCCCCAACCAGCAGGAAGCAGTTACAGAAGAAATACCATGGCCCTTCAGCACTCCCTTCAGAATAAGGGTGTAGAGAAGAGGATGTGGCTCAAGTGATAGGGCTTCCGCCTACCATGTGGGAGGACCTGGGTTCTCTCCCTGGGGCCTCCTGGTGGAAAAGAAGAGAAAGCGTGCCTGCTCAGCGAGCCAGTGCCTGTGTGGTGAGCAGAGTGCCCACGTGTGTGCCTGCACAGTGAGCTAAGTCCCACACGAGTATCCATGTGGCTAGCCAGTACCTGCACAAGTGAGTCACACAGCAAGATGATGATGCAACAAAAGAGAGACGAAAGGGAAAGTCAAGGTGAAGCGCAGCAGAGACCAGGAACTGAGGTGGCACAGCTGACAGGGAACCTCTCTCCATATCAGAGGTCCCCAGGATTGAATCCAAGTGAATCCTAGAGGAGAAAAAATGAGAGAAGAAGACAAAAAGAGAAATAGATACAGAAGATCACACAGCAAATGGACACAGACAGACAGCAAAAACAGCAGGGCAGAAGGAGGGGAAGAGGGAAAAATAAATAAAATCTTAAAAAAAAAAAAAATGGAATAAGGGTGTAAACTCTCTGAGGCAGGAAATTGAGAAAGGACAGTGTAGTGAAAGAGGGAAGGTGGTTGAAGCCTGGAAGACAATATGATCAACAGACAATATGGCCATGAGACCCCACCCGGAAATGTCCTGAGGGGAAGACTGCTAGAAAGATCCCATAAGATCCCAGCCATGAGGATCCCATTTAGAATGAGAATCCCAGATACCTTTAAATAAAAGGCCTCACCATTGGCCCCATGAAAGCTAACAGGTGGGGCAAACAGCTGGGGCCCCACCTCAACATTATGAAGGAAGAGGACAAAAGACTTTAAAAGGCCTACCTGGGGCTCCACACACGTGTCTCACTTTGCAGCACACCTGCAGTCCATGCCTTAGACCATGTACTTTTATTGTTTTCTTGCTTCTTAATAAACTCCTTACTCCCTTGCCTATGCTATGGCATGTCCTTAAATTCTTTTATGCAATATAAGCCAAGAACCTCAAAGCTCAGAACCCAGAGTCCTCCACCAGCAAAAGGACATAGCTATTTTAGGAGATGGTTTCCAGAAATATTGCTTTCCTCAGTGTACCATTTCATCAGGATTTCAGTGAGACACATTATGAATAATTTCTGAAACATCTTTCTCTCGGCAAGTAGGGGGGACTGGTTTAAAGCCATGATATGCTTATAAAAGCAGCCAGCATTTTTCCATTCCTTTTTTTATTTTTCAGGAGGTACCAGAGATTGAACCCTCATGGGAAGCAGGTGCTCAACCACTGAGCTATATCGGCTCCCCAGTGTAAGCTGGTTTTTTCATTTGTTTATTTGGTGGTGGTACCAGGCATCAATTCTGTGACCTCATGCATGAGAATCAGGGACTCAACTGCTTGAGCTATATCTGGTACTTCCATGACTTTTTAATACTTTCAGTCAAGTCATGTAGTTCAAAAGTCATCATCGCAACAGAAATAAGGGCTAGAATTTGTTACTGCATTTTTGCAGCTGTATTTATCTTGTGGCTACCAGTTTTTTCCTCCTTATTTGCCTAAGAATGACCAGAAATTTTAATATTGCTGTATTAGTCAGCCAAAAGGGTGCTGATGCAAAGTACCAGAAATCAGCTGGTTTTTATAAAGGGTATTTATTTGGGGTAGAAGCTTACAGTCACAAGGCCCTAAAGAGTCCAACTCAAGGTGCTATAAGAGGCACTTTCTCACCCAGAGTCTGTTGCTACATGTTGACTCAAGATGGCAAGCAATGTCTGCGAGGATTCAGTCTTCCTCCTCCCAAGGCCCCATGGTCGCAGCTTCTTCCAATCTCAGTCGCAGGCTGGGACAAGTCTTGTCTCTCTCCTGGGGCTCATTTCTCTCTGGGCTCAGTGCTCTGCTCTCTCCACAGGTCAGCTGTAAACTGTCAGGTGAATGGCCTGTCTCTCTTCCCAGGGCCTCTGCCACGTGTAATGGAGCCCTCTCTGTGTGCTTACTTCCCAGGCTCCAGGATCAAATCTCTAACTCCTCTGCCATGTAGTTTGGTATTACCATCCAGAGATAGGAAAATATACATCAAACAGACAAATAGAAAGTCAGATACAAAAACACAGAAACACAATAATATAAAACTCACTAGTTTGAACCATAATTTTGCACCTTTTCAGGAAATTCTTATTCTGATACAAATACATAAATGAGACTTCCAGGAAGATGGTGAAATAGAAAAACACAGGACTCTCTTCTTCTCTGCCAGAAAAATAGCTAGAGGATAGACTGAAATGACCTGGAAAAAGATTGTTCTTTAAGATACCAGACAAAGGTTGGACCCACCCAGAAGAAAGAGGGACAAAGGAGGGGAGTTGAGATAGCATTTAAAACTATGAGTTGAAACCAGTGGCTACACTGCAGGCACATCCCTCCACACTAAAGACACTTTAGAATTCTCAGGCCTCTGAGCCAGCAACAGACAAAGGGGTCTCCAGGGATCCACTACCCCAGGAAAGGGGAGAGAGAGGGACAAAGCCTAAGGATGACTCCACTTTTGACCCACAAATTTGGTCTGCTGTGTCCCATGAGCTCTTCCAGATGGGGTGAAGCTGTGCCATTGTTTGCCTTGGGAGCCAGCAAGGAAAGAAAAAAAGAGATGTCTCTCCCAATCTCCTTCTCTACTAAGCCAGACTGATTGTTGAGGATGCAGAGGGGAGTGGAATTATTTCCTAATAAGGGAAGAAAAGGGAGGGAGTGGCCAGAGAATGTCAGATAACTGTCTCTGAGAAAGCTTGAATTACAGGGCTCAGCCTTCAAGCAGGAACTTCTATTACATCGATCCCTTCAGTGTCGGAGCAAACACACTCCAACCAGGCCTCGAACTGAGAGGGCTGCCAAACAGTGTCATCCTTTGGCAGAGAAAGGAAATGCACATGAGAAAATTAAAAATAAGGGAAGCTTTTTCTGGCCTTTGTAGCCACCCTCCCCAAGGCCCTAGGAAGTGGGTCTACAACTAATTACTGGATCCAGAGCCCAGTTTTCAGCAAATGACAGGGACAATCCTAAATATCCAGGTTGAACCAAAAACACACAGCCTCCTGTCACTAAATCCCTATGAAAGAGAAAGAATTTGAGCATCTGAGTAAACTACCATCCCAATCAGATGCCTAGACATCATCAAAAAATAACAAGCCATATGAAGAAAATGGAAGATATGGCCCAGAATAGGAATATATTAAAACTCCAGAAAAGATGCAGGATTTGAGAGAACTAATTAACAAGATGCACACAAATTTCCAAAATCAAATTAGTGGCTAAAGAGATAACATCAGGAAGATATTGTGTGAGCACAAAGAAGAATTTGAAATCCTGAGTAGAAAAATAAAAGAGTTCATGGGATGAAAGACACAATAGGTGAGATAAAAAACATAAGCATACAACAGCAGACTTAAAATGATAGAAGAAAGAATAAGTGATACAGAATAAGTGATAAGACAGAACAGCTGAAATGGAAGAGAAAAGAATGGAAAAAATTAAGCAGGGGCTCAGGGAGTTGAATGACAACATGAAACGCAACAACATACACATCATGGGAGTTCCAGAAGGAGACGAGACGGGGAAAGGGGCAGAAAGAGTACTGGGGAAATACAGCTGAAAATTTCCCAACTCTCGTGAAAGAAATGAACTTACATGTCCAAGTAGCACACCATACACCAATCAGAATTTTCTAAATAGACCTACTCCAAGATACATACTACTCACAATGTAAAACTTCAAAGATAAAGGGAAAATTCTGAGAGCAGCAAGGGAGAAACACACCATCACATAAAAGGGATGCCCAGTAAAACTTAGCACAGATTTCTCATCAGAAACCACGGAGGAGAGAAGATAATGGTATGATACAATTAGGATGCTGAAAAGGAAAAACTGCCAGCTGAGAATTCTTTATCCAGTGAAATTTTCCTTCAAATATGAAGGTGAATATAAAATATTCACAAACAAACAGAAACAAAGGAAGTTTGTAAAAAAAGAATCCACCTTTGCAGGAAATATTAAAGGAAGGCTTAGAACCTAAAAGAAAAAGACATGAGAGAGAGGCTTGGAGGAGAGTATAGAAGAAAGAACTGCAGAAAGCATAATCAAAAGAGTAAAAAGATAAAAATATGATATGACATATGAAAATCAAAGAACAAAATGGTGGAAGTAAGTAATGATTTTACAGTACTATCATTGAATGTGAATGGATTAAATTTCCCAATCAAAAGATATAGGCTGAGAGAATCGATTAAAAATATAAAAGATATAGGCTACTTTAGCAGTTTGATTTGGTTTATGAATTCCAAAAATAGATATTGAAGTATGTATGTAAACTGGTCTGTACCTCTAGGCATATTAGAGTATATTGGATTCAGAGGTTTCACTTTTAATTGATTAAATGATGATTGGGGCATTGATTGGGCAACATCAGTGGGATGCACCACAGAGAAGGAGCCCTGGGAAGTAAGCACACAGAGGAGCTTGGTTGTGAGGAAAGAAAAGCAAGCCTCAGGAAAAGAGGAATCCAGGAAGCCTGAACCCTGGCATATATCAGCAGCCATCTTGCTCCAACACATGACAAAATACTTTGGTGAGGGAAGTCACTTACGCCTTATGGCCTGGAAACTATAAGCTTCTACCCCAAATAAATATCCTTTATAAAAACCAACCAATTTCTGGTATTTTGCATCAGCACCCCTTTGACTGACTAATAACAGCTACCTAGAATAGACTCAGCTTAGACCCAGGAATACAAATCAGCTGAAAGTGAAATGTTTGAAAAAGAAACTCCACACAAAAAGTAACTGAAAAAGAACAGGGGTGCCTATACTAATATCAGACAAAACAGACTTTAAATGCAAAGAAGTTCTAAGAGATACAGAAGGGCATTATATATTAATAAAAGGAACAATCTCCTGGGAAGATATAAGTTATAAATATCTATGCATCTAACCAGCATGCCCCAAACACATGGGATAAACTGGCAAAACTGAAGGGAGAAGTTGACATCCCTGCAATAATCATTGGAGACTTCATCACACCAACCACGCCATTAGGTAGAACAATTAGATCAACACAGAAACAAAGAACTTGAACAATATGGTAAACAAGTTAGACTTAACGGATATATACAGAACATTGCATTCAAACTCAGGGGGTTATACATTCTTCTCAAGTCTCCATGGATCTTTCTCCAGAATAGACAACATGTCAGGTCAGAATGCAGCTCTTAATAAATATAAAATGATTAAATTATACAAACCACCTTCTCAGATAATAATGGAATGAAACTGGGAATCAATAATAGACAGGAAAAAGGTAAATTCACAAATATGTGGAAGCTAAACAACACACTCTTAAATAATCATGGATCAAAGAAAAAATTGCGAGTGGAATAAGTAAATATATTGAGACAAATGAAAATAACACAACTTATCAAAACTTAAGGGATACAGTGAAGGAAATTCATAGACCTAAATACCTATATTAAAAAATAACGGAGTTAAACTTAAAGATTTAACTAAAAAACTAGAGAAACTAGAAAAAGAACAGCAAACCATTCCCAAATAAGCAGAAGGAAAGAAAAAAATAAAGATTAGAGAAGAAATAATGAAATTGAGAAGAAGAAAATCAGCAGAACCAAAAGCTGGTTCTTTGAGAAGATCAATAAAATTGACAAAACCCTAGCTAGACAAAGAAAAAAGAGAAGATGCAAATTAATCAGAAATGAAAGGGGGAAAGTTATGACTGACCTCACAGAAATAAAAAGGATTAAAAAGGATATTATGAGAAAATGTATGCCAACAAACTGGACACCCTAGATGAAATAGACAAATTCCTAGAAATGCACAACCTATACTGATGCTACAAGTAATACAAGGTACTTAACTAACCAGTCACATTTAAAGAGAATGAATCTGTCATCAAATATCTCCCAGCAAAGAAATGTCTACGACCAGATAGCTTCACAGGTGAATTCTATCAAGCATTTCAGAAAGAATTAACACCAATCCTGTTTAAACTCTTCCAAAAATTTGAAGAGGAGGGAAAATTACCTAACACATTTTATGAAGTCAACATCACCCTAATACCAAAGGCAGATAAAGACACTACAAGAAAAGAAAATTACAGACCAATCTCTTTAATGAAACTAGATGCAAAAATT
Source organism: Dasypus novemcinctus (assembly GCF_030445035.2). Lineage (NCBI taxonomy): Eukaryota > Metazoa > Chordata > Mammalia > Cingulata > Dasypodidae > Dasypus > Dasypus novemcinctus. The sequence continues at coordinate 79,518,408 of NC_080675.1, forward strand.
CTCAACAAAATACTTGCAAATCAAATCCAACTGCATGTCAAAAGACTTTACGTCATGACCAAGTGGGATTTATTACTGTTATGCAAAGCTGGTTCAACATAAAATGAATCAATGTAATACACCACATTAACAAATTGAAGGCGGGGGTGGGGGTGGGAAGCACATGGTCATTTCAATCAACACAGAAAAGGTATTCAACAAAATCCAGCATCCTTCCTTGATAAAAACTCTTCAAAAGTTAGGAATAGAAGGAAAATTCTTCAATATGATAAAAGGCATATATGAAAAACCCACAGCCAACATTATACTCAATGGTGAAATGTTTAAAGCTTTCCCTCTAAGACTGGGAACAAGACAAGGATGCCCACTCTCACCATTGTTATTCAACATTGTGCTAGAAGTTCTAGCTAGAGCAATTAGACAAGAAAAAAATTAAAGGCATCTGTATTAGTCAGCCAAAGGGGTGCTGATGCAAAATACCAGAAATTGGTTGGTTTTTATAAAGGATATTTATTTGAGGTAGAAGCTTATAGTTACCAGACCATAAAGCATAAGTTACTACTCTCACCAAAGTCTATTTTTATGTGTTAGAGCAAGATGTCTGCTGATATCTGCCAGGGTTCAGGCTTCCTGGGTTCCTCTCTTCCATAGTCTTGCTTCTTTCTGGGTTCAGCGTTCCTCTCTTACCAGAGCTTGCTTCTTCCTGGGCTAGGGTTCCTCTCTTCCTGGGGCTTGCTTCGGTTTCCTCTGTGAGCTTACTTCCCAGGGCTCTAGCTTAAGGCTTCAGCATCAAACTCCAACATCAAAACTCCAAGATCAAAAACCCCCAACTCAGGAAGCAGACATGGCTCAACTGATAGAGCATCCATCTACCATATGGAGGGTCCAAGGTTCGATCCCCAGGGCCTCCTGGTCCGTGTGGTAAGCTGGCCCATGTGCAAAGAGTGCCATGCCATGCAGGGGCACCCATGCATAGGGCTGCCCCATGCACAAGGAGTGTGCCCTGCAAGGAGAGCTGCCCCACGTGAAAAAAGTGCAGCCCACCCGGGGGTGGCACTGCACACACAGAGAGCTGATGCAGCAAGATGACGCAACAAAAAAGAGATGTAGTTTCCCAGTGCCGCCGGATAATGCAAATGGATGCAGAAGAACACACAGTGAATGGACACAGAGAGCAGACAACAGGGGGGAAGGGGGGAGAAATAAATGAAATAAATCTTTAAAAAAAGAAAACTCTGTCCTTTGCCATGTCTTTTATCTGTGAGTCCCCATCCACCAAGGGGTGGAGACTCAAAGCCCTAATGACGTGGCCCAATCAAAGCCCTAATCATAACTTAATCATGCTCAGATACAGACCAGATTACAAACACAATCCAATATCTATTTTTGGAATTCATAACCATATCAAACTACTACAGCATCCAAATAGGAAAAAAGGAAGTAAAATTCTCACTATTTTGGATAATATGATGGTTAGGCTATTGTGTCAACTTGGCCAGGTAATTGTGCCCAGATGTTTGGTAAAGTAAGCACTGGGCTAACTGTAATACAAGGGCATTTATGGACTTTCATCACCGTTGTTACTGCAGTGGCAAATCATAGATAGCTGGTAATAATTACATCAATCAGGGAGATTGCCATCAGCAGTGAGTGACATTTAACCCAATCAGTTGACTCCTTTAAAAGGGGAAGTGATTCCAGTATTGAGAGAGAATTTCCCATCTAGTCTTTAGACAGCCAGCATCTCCCAGAACTCATCAAGAATCTTCACTGGACTTTTGGTGGAGCTCCTGGTTGCAGCCTGCCTGTGGAACCTGGACTTGTGCATCCTCATGGCTGCGTGAAAGACTCTGATAAATCTCTTACTATTGACAGATATCCCTTGTTGATTCTGTTTCCCTACAGTATCCTGACTAACACAGATGACATGAGCCTATATTTAGAAAATTCTGAAATGTCTACAACAAAGATACTTATGCTGATAAATGAGTTCAGCAAAGTGGTAGAATACAAGATCAACAGGCAAAAATTAATATTTCTGAACACTAGTACTGAACAATCTGAGTAAGAAATTGAAAAATATTCCATTTACAATAGCAACAAAAATACTCAAATACCTAAGAATTAATTTAACCAAAGAAGTACAGCACCTATAGTCAGAAAACTACAAAATAATGCTAAAAGAAATCAATGAAGACCTAAACCAATAGAAAGACATTCTGTGTTCATGGATTGGAAAACTCAATATTGTGAAGATGCCAATCCTATCTAAACTAATTTATAGATTCAATGCAATACCAATCAAAATTCCAACATCCTACTTTACAGAAACGGAAAAGGTAATTACTAAGTTCATTTGGAAGGGAAAGTGCACCTGAATAGCCAAAACATTCTAAAAAAGAAGAGTGACATCAAAGGAATTTCACTGCCTGAACTTGAAACATATCACAAAGTTGTAGTGGTCAAATGAGCATGGTACTGACATAAATATAGACACATCGATCTCAGTAGAATTGAGAGTTGAGAAATCAACCTTGATCTCTATGGTCAACTGGTTTTCAACAAACCTACCAAGTCCATTTAATGAAACCAGTCTTTTCAACAAATGGTGCTGGGAGAACCAGTGTTTTCAACAAATGGTGCTGGGAGATTGAAAAACATCCCCTCTTTCACTCCCTATACATGAATCCACTCAAAATGAATCAAAGACCTAAATATAAAAGCCAGGACCATAATACAGCTAGAAGAAAATGTAGGGAAACATCTTAAAGACTTTGTAGTAGGTGGGTTTCTAGGACAAATCCACCCAAAGCATGGGTAACATAAGAAAAAAATAGATAAATGGGACCTCTTCAAAATAAAACATCTTTGCACCTCACAAGACTTTGTCAAAAGGGTGAAAAGGCAACTGACTCAATGGGAGAAAATATTTGGAAATTACATCCAATAAGGGTTTAATATCCATCTTATATAAAGAGATGTTACAACTCAACAATAAAAAGACAAATGACCCAATTTAAAAATAGGCAAAAGACTTGAATAGACATCTTTCCAAAGAAGAAATACAAATGGAAGAAAAAAAAGTGAAAAAAATGTTCAACATCGCTAATGGTTAGGGAAATGCAAATCAAAACTACAATGAGATATCATTTCACACCTATCAGAATGGCCCCTATTAAAAAGACAGAGTACCACAAGTGTTGCAGAGGATGTGGAGAGATAGGACACTTATTCACTGTTGGTGGGAATGCAGAATGGTACAGCCACGATGAAGGATTGTTTGGCAATTCCTAAAGAAGCTGACTATAGATTTGCCATGTGACCCTACAATACCACTATTGGAGATATACCCAGAAGAACTAAGAGCAGTGACACAATAGACATCTGCACACCTATGTTCATAGTTGTGTTATTCACGATTGCCAAAAGTTGGGAATAATCCATGTGTCCATCAACTGATGAATTGATAACCAAACTGTGGTGTATTTACACAATGGAATACTATGCAGTGGAAAGAAGAAATGAATTTGTAAAACATATGACAACAAGGATGTTGAGTGAAGCAAGACAGACACAAAAGGACAAATACCGTATGATTGCATTACTATGAATTAAACATATTGTGTAACATATTGTATGATTCCATTTGTATAAAATGTAAATATAAATCAATTTCTGAAGATGAAGTTTGATTAGTGGTTATGTAGGGCTAGGGAAGGCATGCTAAGGGGTGTGGAGTTTTTCTTTTTGTGGTAATGAAATAATTCTAAAATTTTTTGTGATGATGAATACACAACATTGTGATGATACTAAAAGCCATTGATTATTTACTTTAGATATTAATAGATCATAGGGTATGTGAATAAATCTCAATAAAACTGCTTAATAAATAAATTTTGCAAGGATAGCCAGAAATAGCAGCTACGGACAGAGGGACAAGAGATTGAGAGGTGAAGAATTTTCTTGTCTGTTTGTCCATTTAAAAAAAAATTTAATTTATTGAATTATATCACTCATAAACATACATAAACAAAAATTGTATAGTAATAGTTGTGAACCTACAAAACAAACATATATATCATCATACAGTACTCTCATAACTCACCCTACCACCAATACCTTGCATTCTTGTTAAACTTTTCTGATTAAAGATTAAAGAGCATTGTTGAAATATTACTACTAACCAAAGTATTTCCCCCCAACCCACCCTATTATTATCTTTATATCATTTATATATGAACATACATAAACAATTAAGTGTATAGTAAAAGTTGTGGACTTACAAAGCAAACATGCGTAACATCGTACAGGGGTCCCATACGTCAATCCTCCACCAACACCTTGCATTGTCATGAGATGTTTGTTACAAATTATGAAAGAATATTATCAAAACCTTACTACTAATTATAGTCCTTATCTTACATTTTGTGTGTTTTTCCCTCACCCCACCCTATTATTTTTTAAATATATTTTTTATGACAGAAGTTGTAAACTTACAAAACAGTCATACACATGTGCAGAATTCCTAAACAACACTCCTCTATCAACACAACACACTGTGGTGGAACATTTGTTACAGATAAGATAATATCATCTGATTGTTACCACATCCATAGTGTGCACTTGGGTCACATTTTCTATACTGCCCCATTATCAACACAGTACATCTTTGGCATAGATGTAAGTATATCATATTATTACTGCTAACCACTGTCCATAGGTCACTCCAGTTGTATTTTTCTGATGCTCCTCCACATTCCCAACACCCTGCAGTAGTGATGTACATTTGCTGTACCTCACAAAGGACACTCTTGCATCTGTACCATCAACCACAGTTCTCATTCACCTCTTGGTTTACTGTGCTATTCAGTTCCTAGATTAATCTCTAGCATTCTGTCAATTCGCATTTACATACCTAGATTACTATTTTCAGTCACATCCCCATTTATAAACTAGGTGTTACACACTATCTGTTACCATCCACTCTATACATTTCCAAACTTTTACAGTAAAGCTAATTAAAACTTCTACATACATTAAACATCAGTAGTCCATCTCAGTCTTCCTCATATCTCCTTTTAAGAATCCACAACCTACCACCAGGTCTTGAAGATATTTTCATACAATTTCTTCTAGAATTTTTATTGTTCTTTTATTTTTAGGTTTTTGATACATTCTGTTAATTTTTTGGTAAGTTGTGAGATAGGGGTCCTCTTTCCTTCTTTTGGCTATGGATATCCAGTTCTTTCAGCACCATTTGTTGAATGGACTGTTCTGCCTGAGCTGTGTGGGTTTGACAGGTTAGTCAAAAACCACTTGACCATACATGTGAAGGTCTGTTTCTGAACCATCAGTTTGGTTCCATTGGTCTCTGTGTCTGTCCTTATGCCAGTACCATGCTGTTTTTACCACTATAGCTAGGTAATATAATTTAAAGTCTGTTTGCTTCTCCTTTTTATGATGTTTCTGGTTATTCAGGACTCTTTACCCTTCCAAATAAATTTGATAATCATGTTTTAAATTTGTTTATAAATGCTGGTGGAATTTTTATCAGAATTGCATTGAATCTGCATATAAATTTGAGTAGAACTGACATCTTAATGATATTTAGTCTTCCAATCCATGAGCATGGAATGTTCTTCCAGTTATTTAGGACTTTTTAAAATTTCTTTTAATATTGAGTTGCAGTTTTCTCAATACAAGTGCTTTATATCATTAAGTTTATTCCTATTTGAGTTTTATCTGTCATATTTTATTTTCACCACTCTTTTAACACTTTTAGTTACTTTCATTGATATAATCTTCATTTCTAGACTCTCCTCCAGGCCTCTCTCTCATGTCTTTTCTTTTCAGGCTCTAGCACACCCTTCAGTATTTCCTGAAAACCTGGTCTCTTTGCTCAGAAATTCTCTTAGTTTCTTTTTATCTGTGAATATTCTAATTTTGCCCTCATTTTTGAAAGAAAGTATTGCTGGATATAAGATTCTTGTCTGGAAATTTTTCTCTTGTAATATATTTTTTATTATTTTTTTTATTCATTTCTCTCCCTTTCCCACCCACCCCCAGCCCCAATTGTCTGTTCTCTGTGTCTATTCACTATGTGTTCTTCTGTGTCCTCTTCTATTCTCGTCAGCAGCACCAGGAATCTGTGTCTCTTTTTGTTGCATCATCTTGCTGCATCAGCTCTCTGTGTGTATAGTGCCATTCCTGGGCAGGCTGAACTTTCTTTCATGCTGGGCAGCTCTCCTTATGGGGTGCACTCCTTGTACGTGGGGCTCCCCTACACGAGGGACACCCCTGCGTGGCATGACACTCCTTACATGCATCAGCACTGCACCTGGGCCAGATCCACACAGGTCAAGGAGGCCCTGGATTTGAACCATGGACGTCCCATGCAGTAGGCGAACATGATCTGTTGAGCCAAGTCTGCTTCCCTGTAATATCTTAAATATATCAGACCACTGTCTTCTTGCCTCCATGGTTTCTGGTGAGAAATCAGCATTTAATCATATTGAGTATCCCTTATATGTTATGCATTGCTTTTCTCTTGCTGTTCTCAGAGTTCTCTCTTTGTCTTTAGCCTTTGACATTCTGATGAGTATGTGTCTTGGAGTTGGTCTATTTGGATTTTTTCAGATGGGAGTACATTGTGCTTCTTGGACATGGATATCTATATCCTTCAATAGGGTTGGGTAATTTTCTACCATTATTTCTTCAAATATTCCTTCTGCCCCTTTTCCCTTCTCTTCTCCTTCTGGGATACCCATGACATATATGTTTGCACGCCTTTTGCTGTCATTTAGTTCCCTGACACCATGTTCAATTTTTTCCATTCTTTTCTTCATCTGTTCTTTTGTATGTTTCTTTTCACAGGCCATTTCTTCAAGCTCACCAATCCTTTCTTCTGCCTCTGCAAATCTGCTATTATATGATTCCAATGTTTTTAAAATTTCATTTATTGCACCTTTCATTCCCATAAGGTCTGCTATTTTTCTATGTATGCTTTCAAATTCTTCTTTGTACTCATCCAGTGTCTTCTTTTATTTTTTTTTTCAGTGCCTTCTTAATATCCTTAATCTCTTTAGCCATCTCATTGAATTTATTAAGGAGATTTGTTTGAACATCTATGGTTAGTTGTCTCAACTCCTTTATGTCATCTGGAGGCTTATCTTATTCCTTTAACTGGGCCATATCTTCCTGTTTCTTGGTGTAGATTGTAATTTTTTGTTGGTGTCTTGGCATCTGGCTTACTAGAGTATTTATTCTGGGTGCAGTTTTTCTCTTTAGTTCGGGGCTTCCTGCCCTTTCTCCCTTGCTGGTTGTGCAGTAGGAGCCAAGGCTGTAGTTAGTGCAATAAGTTGTGAAGGCTCAAGCTGCCCTCATTGCCCCAGGGACTGATGAAGCTTCTCCCAACTTTCTCCTTTGCCAGGGATAGGGACAGAGTCACAGCTCTGTGGAATAATCCAAGTCATGCAGACCTAGACTGCAGTTGTCCAGACAGACTGATGAATCTTCCCGCCCCTTTCTCCCCCGCCTGGGTCAGGGAAGGAGCTGCAGGTGTGGGCAGCAATCTATGCCATGTGGGTCCGAGATGACTGCAGTTGCCCCAGTAGACTGCCAATTATTCAGTCTGTGTATCCAAATGTACCTGCAGTTACCTGGATAGAGTGGTGCAAGGCCCGCCATGGCTGCAGGCTTATCTGGGTGAAAGAAACTGGTTCCTACCATCACTGTGATCTTTGGTCAGCAGGACTTCCTCTCAGGCTGGGGGTGGAGTCACAATGGAGACCACTGGCCTCTTTCTGACTTGGACAGATTCACACCCCAGCTGTTCTTTAGCCAGCTGAGTCTACTAGTCAGTAGCCAAAATCAGTAGCCAACCATCTCCTCCTCCCCTGTTTTTGGAAAATGGAGCTTCCAATTCCAGCCACAGAATAGCTCCTGGGTGGATTGTGCTGCAATCATCAGCCTCCATGGCTTGACTGGTAATTTCCTGGAGAGGCTTGCACTCGTCCCCGCAGCTTCCTCCCTGCCAGAGGTTGTGCTGGGGCCTAGGCAAGAGCTGCATCTGATCTGGATGGAAAGAAGCCAGTCCCCACCAGCACTGTGATTTTCAGTCTGCTTCTCCTTGTGCCAGCCATGGAGTTAAGAAGGCAATTTCCGGCCTCTTTCTGACTTGGACAGGCTCAAACTTTTGTTGTTCTCAGGATTATACTTCAGCCCTCTGAATTTACTCATCAGTAGCTGAAGTTGGTGACCAACCATCTCTTCCTCCCCCAGTTTTGGGAAGTGGAGCTTTCAATTTCAGCCACGGAACAGCTCCTGAGGTGGCGTGTGCCTCCAGTGGAGGATGGGCACCGGCCTCTGGGGTGTGGAGAGCTCTGCTTATGAGTCTTCTTTGCAGCTGGGCAGTCTTCTCCTTCCATTCCTTCAAGTATATTGCAGGATGCTCTTCTGGCCTCCTAAACAGGTGCGTCATCTAGCTCCAGATAGCTCTGGATGTTTTCTAACTGCCCTGTAGCAGAAGCTGATTCTAGGAGCTCCTTACTCCACTGCCATCTTGCTGGTTTTCTCTGTTTGTCCATTTTTTATTTATTATTTTTATTATTATGAAAATGCTTTAATAATGATTGAAGTGATGAATGCACAACCATGTGATTATACCAAATACAATTAATTGCACACTTTGGATGAATTGTATGCTTTATTAATATGTATCGATAAAATTGATTTGATAAAAAGAAGACATAAAAGATTGAACATATTGGATTGTGTCTTGTTTCTTCCCTTTTACAATACAAATCTAATTGTAGGATAGTATTATAAATAAAAAATTCATTTTCAGACCAATGTTCCCCAGATTCTAATTTATGCTGGGGCCAAGCTGTGTTAGATCAATTATCCAGAATGCATTTTGATATACCATTTTTTATTTTATTTTTTAGTTTTTATTTTTTTGAGGCACTGGGGCCTGGAGAATGAACTCAGGGCCTGGTTTGTGGGAAGCCAGCGCTCAACCACTGCCCCACACTGGCTTTCCTGAGTTGGTTTTTTTGGTTTGTTTTGCTTGTTGTTTGTTTTTGTTTTCTCAAGAGGCACCAGGAACCAAACCTGAGACCTCCCATGTGGGAAGTGGGTGCTCAACTGCTTGAGCCACATCTGCTCCCCAGATGTGCCATTAACATTTCCTGTAATTATCTAAAAACAAAAATTAATTTTATATTATTAACAAGCATTATTACAAACACAGTGCCAGTACTTTACAGAGATCCAAATAACTCAAGAACCAGATCAGATACAGAGGGAGAGGGAGAGGAGGTCTTTAGGAAGGGGGGATTTGGGGTCTTTTTACCTCAGTTGGAGACTTTACCCCTAGGGAACCTTCCTGGTCTCAACTCTATCTTCCCCCTTGCTCACAATAAAACGCCCAAAACCTGAAATTGTTTCTCATCTTGGAAAAAAATTGCATCAATGGGTCTGCAACACTGCAGGGGCAGGAGAAAGTCTTGATCATCGAGTCTCTAGACAAACAAGTCAAGGTAGCCACACAGGGCTAGCGACTGGATGAGCCTCTCCTACCAGGGCCCCAGAACCTTAGTTAAGAAAGGACCTGGAGGGAAGCAAATGTGGCTCAAGTGATAGGGCCTCTGCCTACCATATGGGACAATGCGGGTTTGATCCCTGGGCCTCCTGGTGAAAAAGAAAAGAGACAGCATGCCTGTGCGGAGAGCCAGTGCCCGCGTGGTGAGCCGAGTGTCCACATGGGTACCCACGTGCCGAGCCACGTGCCTGCACAGCGAGCCGAGTGCTCGCGCAGTGAGCCAGTGCCCGCTCAAGTGAGTCACACAGCAAGATGATGAAAGGGAGAGTTGAGGTGAAGCGCAGCAGAGACCAGGAACTGAGGTGGCACAACTGACAGGGAACCTCTCTCCATATCAGAGGTCCCAAGATCTAATCCCGGTGAATCCTAGTGTTGTAGACGTGGAGAGAGGTTCAATTATTGCATATGGAAAGGCCAGGACTCAGTAATCATTTTGGGAAGGAAAAAAGAACTTATTTACAACCAGCTGGGCTCGGGAGCTTCTATCCAAAAAACCCAAGCTCCAAATAAGATTTTTGAGTTCCTTTTAAACAGAGGAAGAGTTAAATGGTTCTTTGTTTCAGTGCTCAATAAGTTTGAACTAACATATATCCCCTCATTCTGGGTAAGCTTTTAACATGAACCTTATACATTTCAGGTAAGCTTTTAACATATTTGGTTTCTATTTTCCCTGAATATTTAAAGTTTATAGAGCTTACATTGTTTAATTGTTTTTCCCCAGGACTGGAGTGGTTGCCATGGTTACGGAGGGCAGGGCTGCCGCTCCTAAGTCAGATACAGTTTAGGTTATCTACGAAGAGATACACAGCCCCCCACTCATGGCCTACATCACTAAAGGCGAAAGAAGAGAAGAAAAGAGAAATAGATACAGAGGATCACACAGCGGATGGACACAGACAACAAAAACAGCAGGGCGGGGGAGGGAAAAAATAAATCCTTTTTAAAAAAAAATCTGTCTCCTCAAGTCTAAAGAGTTTAGGGTTTTTATGGGACTCAAACAAGGGGAGGTGGAGTTTTTGCTAAGCAATGTTACAAATCACTCAGTTAATATATGATTACTATCATATCAAGTAAAGGAATGGAAATAAGCTAAAGTAACAGCTACAATTAAAGTAAGAAATGGAAATAAGCTAAAGTGACCATTACAATAGCAAGTATAAACCACTCATTTATATGGAAATACACTAAAGTAACCATTACAATAATGAGTAGGAGTCATTCAGTTAATTGGAAATAAGCTAAAATAACAACTACAATTACAAATAAAACTGCTAATAGTTAGTGCTTACAGAAGAATATTTGAGAAAGAGAGAGCTACATATAAACCCAAGCCCTTTATCAATGAAAACATGGTACCAGGCACAGGGTTAATTATTAAGTAGTAACAATGATTTAGGGGACTATTTGAGGGCACAAGCATCCAAATGCGACAGATTCTAGCTTGGCTTTTCCTGCTAAGCCTCAAGGAATTATTTACTGTACATATAATCTTTGAAATATGAAGAGAGTTTTCTCCCAAAAAAGAGAAAGGTGCCAGGCCTAGGTCCCAGAAGATCTCCCTTTACAACTTGCTTCCAAAATGTTGACCTGTGATAGCCATAGCTTCAAACACATCTCTGCAAGAGCTAGATATAAATCTTGTTCAATAAAAACAATTAGCAGAAGAGAGAACACTCAACAGCTGTAATTATCTAAATGCCCCTCCATTAACCATTTGAATGACTAAATCCTCAACATTGATTGTTTCAATGAATGATAATTAAAACCAAATAACCTCTAGGCTCATTTGATTTCCAGTGACAAAACCAAGCCTCTACACCTTATATTGCAAGGCCCTGAATTGAAGCAGGCAAAGCAAAACAAATAAAGTACAATAAAGAGATGTGAGTAATAAGGGGAAGGTGCTGGTACATACTGAAGTTGAAAGAAGGTAATCGACCCCCCTAACAAGCACAATTCAATTGTGCGTAGTGGCCCTGCAAGCCATTCTGGTCAGGAAAACTTCTTCCAGGTTTTGTAATACCCAACCAAGTCATTTAAACAGTGTAATTAGAGTAATAATTGCTTCCTACTATTCCCTACTGCTAACCAACATGCAACTCATTCCTGACCTCTGAAACATTGCTTCCCTTATTTTTAAATTTTTTATCCAATGCCATAGGCCTATTAAATATTTTCAGCTTAGACTGAAAATAAATGAAGATTGTTTTTAGATCTAATTTTGCAAGATTTTCTCCAATCCCTCAAAATATCAGTGATGAGCACCAAGATGGATATAAGATAGCTAAAATAAGATATAATACAAAGAGGAGGCTTCATCATGAATAAGGTAGGGTGAGACTTTCATACTCATCTTTATGCTCTGGTTAGTGCAGCACACAGTAAGTCACAAAAATATTTGTAGAACTGAAATTAATGTAAAATAATTTAAATTAAAATCCAAGGCCAACAATATTAATGTACAAATCATGCGCATGCACTAATAAATCTTTCCAAAGCACATGCTTGTTGGAGGTTTTAAATACTGAAAATACTTAAAATGTAGCATATACCAAATCCTCCATTTGGTAAATGTGGCATTATGTGAATACCATGATCTAAGCTTTTCCTCTTCAGGACTAGTGCTCCCGGGTAGAAGTCAGAGCGAGCCAAGAAAGTTTGGGTAGCTCAGCACTTTGTACAACCAGTCAGTGAATAAACATTTATGAAGCACTTACTGTGTGCTAGGCATTGTTCTAGACTCTGGGGTTATAATGGGAAATCAGTTAAAATTAAAAGTATTGGAAAACTTTCCAAATGAACTACAAATTACCCCCAAATCCTTTATTTTTGTGGAATTTGTTTAAGAACCTCATATCTCCAAGCAATATTTTAAAGTACTGTAATTTTCACAGCCTATATATGTGTGTGTATGTTTAATAGGACCCATATGCAATGGGTCCTATTGCACACTAAAATAAATTCACAAAATCCACAGCCCTATAAAGAAAACAATTGTAAAAAACACAGGGCCAACTTTTCCCTTATTAACCTTAAATTAAATTAAAGCTATGTTTTTCATTACCGTAAACCCTTTGGTTTGATTTTTTTTTTTGCTATGCACATATATTGCCCATAACCAGTTCCCAGTCCTCCCACCCCACCAAATCTGTGTCTAAAATGACACTGTTTGCATACATCTTTTAGGGAATTATTGAGGGTTTCCCCCACCCCTGAGATGGCTCCCTCATCTGTTTGCTGATTGTTTCTTTCTTTACTTTTTTTTTTAAAGATTTATTTATTTTCCCCCCTTCCCCTTCTCCTGCCCTGCTGTTCTTGCTGTCTGTGTTGTCTTCTTTTCTCATTTTCTCTTCTTTAGCTTTCACCAGGATTTGATCCTGGAGACCTTTGATGGGGAGAGAGGTTCCCTGTCACTTGCACCACCTCAGTTCCTGGGTTCTGCTGCACTTCACCTTGACTCTCCCCTTGTCTCTCTTTAGGTGCATCATTGTCTTGCTACATGACTCACTTGCCCGGGTAACTGACTCACCACCACGCAGGCACTCACGTGGCACTCATGTGGGCACTGGCTCACCATGCAGGCAATTGTGTGGGCACTGGCTTGCTGCACAGACACACTTTCTGTGCAACCCAGGTCCTCCCATACAGTAGGTAGAAGCTCTATCATTTTAGCCACATCCGCTTCCCTGCTTGTTATTTCTTCTCATTGTCTGCTTGTTGTCTGTTCCTTCTTTATGAGGCATCAGAAACTGAACCTGGGGCCCTTCGTGTGGGAGGCAGGACCCCAACGGCTTGAGCCACATCTTCTCCCTGCTTGATTTTTGGTTGTTTTTTTTTTTTGCTCACTGTCTGCTCATGGTTTGCTCACTGTCTTGTTTTTGTTGTTTTCCTTGTTGTCTGCTTATTGCTTTTTGCTTGTCATCTGCTCATTGTTTCTTCTTGTCTGCTCATTGTTTTTACTCATGTTCTGCATGTTTTTTGTTTGTTTGTTTGTTTGTTTGTTTGTTTGTTTTGTGCTTGATGTCTGCTTGTTGTTTGTCTTTTTTTAGGAGACACTGTGAACCAAACCTGGGACCTCCCATGTGGGAGGTGGGCACCCAACTGCCTGAACCACATTCGTTCCCCTATCTAGATTTTTTAAGTTGTCAGGAGCCCTATCTCTTCAACAAGGGGAGATCAGAAAAAAAGCATAACTATATTTGAATAAATTTCAGATAAAGTCCTAAAAAATTTTAATGATTAGAAGAAAATTTAGGAGACTTTCTGTGGCATTCATACATAAACTCGTCCAAAAGCACAAACTGTAAAAAATTAATAATCTCAACTACATTAAAATGTAAAGCTTCTATATGACAAAAGAAATAAAAGGAAGTTTAAAAAAAAACTATAACCTGGGAGATAATATATAGGAGTGTAAATTAGCACAATTTTGAGATAATTTACCGAAATCTCATAAATTTGGAAATACACATATTCTATAACCCAGCAATACTACTGTAAGACGTACATACCTAGAGCAGTAATTCTCAACTTTAGTGTGCATCAAAATCACTGGAGAGCTTGTTATAATAGTTTTCTGGGTCCTACCTTTAGTTTCTGATTCTGCCCCTTCCCTTAGGAGGTCTCTTTGGATCACTTTCAACTGTATTCTTTCCATCTTACCCAAGTCTGCCATTTCCTGTGCCACCTGATGAATGTCCTGGCCAACTAGTGGGCTTAAAATATTTTGATCCTTCAAATCAGCCGTGAATATTTCATCATTAGGTCCACCAAAGTGTTCAGCATATGCTGCATGCTTTACTCCTGATTCTCTGACTGTATTCTGTAATTCTTCCATAGATGACCATCTGCCTATTACAGATGGCATATCCCCCCCAATAAGCCAGGTCAATTTTACAGCTAAAATGGACCATACTAAGAAATTTTGAAGGCCATCAGGTCTTTGGTAAAGACCTTGGTAAAGAGGGAGGAGAGGTAGTTATGCTAACTATTTTTGTCATTTCCACTCCTGAAAGCATACTGTCTCCCCCTAAGCTAAGTTCCTTAATCTTAGTAACCAAGCAGCTATACCCTTTCAGCACTGGTGTTTAAATTTTTCTGTTAATTCTACTAATTCCTGTGAGGTATACACCCTTGTTACTGTTTGCTTCTGAGCAGGAATCTCTTTCCGAGGGTCACTGAGATACGTGGTTGCTTTTGTTTTTGTAGTCATTTATGACCTTGCTTGTTTGGGTTTGTCTTCAGTTTCAATTTCTTCCTCCAAATCTCCCTCTCCTGCACTTTTCCAGGTATCCCACACCTTCAGATCCCAACCTTCCCTCTGGGTAATCTCTTGGACCTGCTGCTGCCGTGACATCCTTCGTCCTTGCACTTTGTCAACTTTACACGCCATTATTTCTAATTGTCTCTCTTGGGTTTACACCTTTTTTGCTAATACATCAGTGCTGTTGGAATGTGCTCACTTAATATCTCTTTCTAGAGTTAAAGCCTCTTCTAAACTCCTTACTTCAGTTTCTGCTTTTAATTGGGTTCCAGTAGCATATCTAACTGCCCATAACAATAGGCATGTGGTGGCTGCAATTACTTCTTTTATTTTTTAAAGATTTATTTTTTAAATTTATTTCTCTCCCTTTTCCCCTCCCCCCGTCGTCTGCTCTCTGTGTCCATTCGCTGTGTGTTCTTCTGTGTCCGCTTGCATTCTTGTCAGTGGCACTGGCATCTGTGTCTCTTTTTGTTGCATCATGTTGCTGCGTCAGCTCTAGGTGTGTGCAATGCCATTCCTGGGCAGGCTGTGCTTTTTTTACATGGGGCGGCTCTCCATGCAGGGCGCACTCCTTGCACATGGGGCTCCCCTACACGGGGGACACCCCTGCATGGCACGGCACTCCTTGTATGCATCAGCACTGCACATGGGCCAGCTCATCACACGGGTCAGGAGGCCCTTGGTTTGAACCCTGGATCTCCCATATGGTAGGCGGATGCTCTATCAGTTGAGCCAAATCTGCTTCCCAAATTACTTCTTTTCTTTGCCATTTCCATTTACCCCCAGGTTCTCCCACAGGACAAATAACACTCTGGCTGGCCTTTTCAGGGCATCCCATACTCACACACTGGTCTAAATGTTCTAAAAAACTGTCTACCTCCCCCACATACTGGAAGTTGGCCACTGGGAACTCCCCCATGGATTCCCATTTCTCTTGTTTTGCTTGTTTTCAGTCTCCTGGCTGACTCACCAATTGTCTGGCTGTGAACCTACAGAATAGGTTCCACCAAAGTTTGATGGGCGTTTAAGACTGCAAAAGGAAGCAGGCCACTCCATATAGCAAAATAGCAACAGTTCATTAGGAAACTAACAACTGAGAAGCCCATCCTGGGCAGCCACAGAATGTTCAGAGTAGTGCTTCTTGCCACCTAGGGGGATTACAAAGGGTTATATGGGCAAGAAGAAGTAAGGCAAGTCAGGATTTGCAAGAGTGTAAACATGTTTCTTTGAACTTACTGATATGTAGCAGGAATGGTTCTAGTACAGATAGCTTTGATGCTTGGGAATGTGCATGTGCACTTTGAGATGCACCTACAGGGAGGAGGTTTGTCTGATCTAGAATTTATGACCTCTCTGGTTTATGGCCTCACATAGTGAGTTTGGAAAAGGATTCAAAAGGAGAAACTTCAGTTATATCTGCAATACTTTATTCTTTAAAACTGCCCTAAAGCTCACCTTGTTCCAATCCTCTAATCCTCCATCCTAGAAAAAAAAGAGGGCCAATGAGAAAGTGAGATCATCCATCCTGTCTAAACAAAAGCTGCAAAGGGTGGTTCAATGGGAGCATCTCTCTCTGCACAGCAAAATGATGCAGAAATAAGAATGATCTATTTCGTTATTTTTCATTTTTTTCCTGGTCTTCCAGGCAAATTTGGGTACCAGTACCTACATATTTGCATCCCCCCCCCCCAAAAAAAAAGAATCACACCAGCACTTGTTGCAAGGATAATGCCTCTCTTTAGAAAATGAATATATGCTACCAACATGGTATGCAAACAGCATGGCGGGAGCAACAAACTCATTAAAACACCAACTTACACTTGCATAGTACTTCCCATTTTCCAGGTGTTTCACTGAGTGTAGAAAACAGGAAGAAACAAAGAGGGGAAGCAGACCCGGCCCAGTGGATAGGGTGTCCATCTACCACATGGAAGGTCCAAGGTTCAAACCCCGGGCCTCCTTGACCCGTGTGGAGCTGGCCCATGTGCAGTGCTGATGCACACAAGGAGTGCCACGCCACGCAGGGGTGTCCCACGCGTAGGGGAGCCCCATGCGCAAGGAGTGTGCCCCATAAGGAGAGCCACCCAGTGTGAAAGAAAGTGCAGCCTGCCCAGGAATGGTGCCACCCACATGGAGAGCTGACACAACAAGATGACACAACAAAAAGAAACACAGGTTCCTGTGCCTCTGACAACAGAAGCGGACAAAAAAAAAAAGAACACGCAGCAAATGGACACAGAGAACAGACAACTGGGGCGGGGGGGGGGGGGCGGAGGAGGGGAAGGGGAGAGAAATAAATAAAAATAAATCTTTTTCTAAAATTAAATAAATAAGTAAATAACTAAAGTAAGAGAAATACAAGTTACCCTGAAATGACTACAGTGGGTTTGGGCTCTGACAAAAAAAGGTTTCCAGCTTCCTATTATATAACGTATTAATGTCTCTAGCAACTGCCTTTGAGCCAAATCTTGGCTCAATTCTTATCTTCCTATGAACTCAACTTCCCCAAAACTTATAAAATTATCCCCTTCCTTAGAGGGGACTTCCCTTGTCCATACATTATAAAATAATATTTCTAGTCTCGCTTTAATTTCTTTCCATGTACTATGTTTCTTCATATTTATCACTACTATCTGACATTTTATTATATATTAACTTCTCACTGTCTTTTATTCTCACTAGAATTTAAGTTTCATAATACAGGGGCATTATCTAATATGTTCCCTGATGTATGTAGAGACTAGACTAATGTATGGCATATACTAGGTCCCCAGCAAATGTTTGTTGGATGAATGAATGAACATATCTGCCCTTCTGTCTCTATTCATCTTTTTTTTTTGTTAATATTCACTCTACTAATTATGAATATCCTCTGCAGGCTGATACAACATGCCAATGTACCAAGATATATCAATCTTTTGTTTCCAATTCAATCCCACATTTCCACTGTATAAAGGGGCTGCACCAGAGTCTCACACCCTCTGTTACCTAACAGACGTTATTTTATTTTCTCCAAAGGAAAAAAATCAAAATTGGCTTTGACTTTTCTTTGTCCTTTCTTTACATATTATCTGCCGCCAACTCTTACCACTTCTTCCCCTGTAATATTCCACCCTTTTTCACTGTTCATCATTATTAAATATGCAGAGTAAGCTACCTTAAATTTGAATTGAGCAGCGGGACCCAGCTCTTCCCAGCACGCTGCGGAGGAACGGCTGTTGCTCAGTGGTGGCTTCTGGTCCCTGGTTTGTTGGGTGCACCCGAGTTCTGCTTCTCCCCTCTCAACTGCTGCCCAGTGAAGAGGAAGCCATGGTGCTCCAAGTCACCAGGGTACAGCTGAACAGAAATTCTTTCTGGATTTACTAATGGACTTTTTCTAAGGGTAATAGTTTTTTTGTGTTTGTGGAGTCAGTGGCTAGATTATTTGATCCTCCAGAATTAGATACACACATTTTAACACCATGCCCATAACCATACCACGGAGTTTCTCAAGGACGCTGTCACTCATCCGATCACAGGCATTCACGCCACCTGCACAGTCACAGTGATCCCAGACATGGTCACAGCCATGGAACTGCAGGTGGAGGCATCAGTGCTAGTATTTCTCAGTGTTATCCGCTGATTAAAGATGGCTGTCAGGTTCTGCTGCTGAGACTGCCACCAGAATATGAAAAGCAACTACATATTGCTTTAGAAAAGACACCAAAATGTTAAGGTTTATATCATACTGAGACCCTCATTTTTGGTGTCACTCAGCCAGTGTTGTAGCAGGAACAATTCATATACAGGTGACATCCAATGTGCTGGAACAAACAATAGTATAGCAGGTTACAAGAATACTTAAAGATGCTGGAGTACACAATTTAACAATTCAAGTGGAAAAAGAAGCATATTTTCAACATATGTCTGGATTAAGTACTAGAATTTCATGATGTTCTGGCTATGACAAAACAAATGGATTCCATAAAATATCACAAAGATGGTACTGACATCATATGAGGCAAATCAAGAATTACCCCTGGTATATGAATCATGAAGACTCTCTGGCTCAGTAGTTATAATATTGCCAGAAGGAAGAAAATTGCAGATGAGTGCATAGAAACATTTTACCATATTTGAAAAAGATTTAAAAGTTCTTTGCTATTGGATTAAGGACTCTTTCTTAAAGGAGATTTAAATAAAGAATAAAACATTATGCAATTTTTAAAAAATTATTTGAATTATGTGGATAAACAGAATCTTCAAATTTGAGTGAATATAATGTATCATATATCTTGAGAAATGGACAAATGATGGATTCTAGTGAAGACCAAAATTACTTCTGTGTGCTTACTTTCTGTCAGAAACCATCTCTATTGTAAATATATATTTACATATTTATTGCAAAGACCTAATGAAAAACTGAATTTTTAATCAATTTTTTGCATAACTTAAGGATAAAATAGAAACAAAAGTTCTATATTTTTGGATTTTCTGTATATAAAACTGGTTTCTAATAACTTAAATTCATTAAGTAAAATCAGTATTGCCACTTTAAATGTATATTAAATTATTTGGGAGAAACTTCGACAGTGATAGGAGATAATGAGTAAGATGGGAGAAATAAAACTTTATAGTTTTTTATGTATTACAAAACCAACCACTCTGTAAAACAACTTTTTTAACTTTTGGTAATATTTACAAATGAATAATTAATTTATTTGGGTAAAGTACTTATACAAAGTTGTGTCCATATTATTCATTCACTGGTCTTCCTCCTCCAAAGTAGAATATTCCATTTATCTGGTAACCCAATCTGCTTATCATACTGGTATCTAAGCAATGGTAGGCTTTACATCTTCTCATTTAGTTCCAGATATTATGAAACAGCCAGTTGAGAGAATCATAAATAATTGTCAACTCAAAAGTTGACAATTGGACCCCTCTGATCCCATCCGCTCCTCATGTTTCTTTCGAAACCTAATGCACAGCTTTGCTCTGCTATGGAAATTCTGCAATCTTGGAATCCTTATCAGTATCAACTATTAGTTGTTTTTGAAAGATTCAAAAGTGGAGTGGGGATGGGGAGAGGGGAAGCCTTGTTTGGTTCTTTACCCACACTGTGTATAGAGAATAAAGTTAGCAGAATGACAAAGCAAAAAAAAAAAAAAAAGTTGCAATTGGATGTATGCTTATGGATGTAACTTTTCAAAAATTTCTGGAACATATGGATTTATAAGAAATAGCAAAGAATAGCTGTTTTAAGGTTTAATAAGTAAAACTTGTCCATAACCTTTGGATACCATGATATCAAAATATTTACCCTATAACTACTTTCTGTGCTATGTAATTTATATTTTTTTACTTTCAATTTAAACTGAATATGTAGTCTGAAAAGGCTGTACAATAAATACATATAAAATAACATGCAGTTATATGAACACTAAAGAATGTTATGCAAAAGAAACTATTGAATAGCCCTGTATTTATAAGCATCTGAATATTTTCATTCTTATACTAAAAATTTTGGTAAGTAGGATGAATTAATTTTAGCATGTGGACTATTTTCTTAACTATCATGCTGGCAGGTATGTGTTGGAAAACATATTTTTGTCCTACCACTTTTAATATGTGAGAGGTTTTAGAAATTTGTTATAACTTATTTTGATATTCCTTTTCTCTTTTTTTAATATTTATTTTATTTATTTCTCCCACCCCCTCATTGTTTACACTTGCTGTGTCTCTTCGTCTTCCTTGTTTCTTAGGAATCGAACCCGAGACCTCTGATGTAGGAGGGAGGTGCTTAATTGCTTGAGCTACTTCTGTTCCCTGCTTTGTTGTTCTCTCATTATGCTTTTCTTCTTGTGTATCTTGTTGCTTCAGCTTGCTGCACCTGCCTGTCACACCAGTTCACTCTCTTCTTTAGGAGGCACCAGAACTGAAACAGACTCCTCTCGTGTGGTAGGTTGGAGCTCAATCGCTTGAGCCACATCTGCTTCCCAACATTCCTTTCCTTTGCAGTTTTTGGTCTAGAAGCTTCAATACTACTAAAATTTTTGAGTGGTGGGAAAAAATTTGAATTGAGCATTGCCATTTACAAAGTATTTTGTTTGTTTGTTTTAGACTTTATTTATTTATTTCTCCCCAACTACCTCCTCCCCTTATTGTTTGCACTTCCTGTGTATGTCCTCTTCCTTGTTTCTTTTTAGGAGGCACCAAGAGCCAAACCTGGGATACAAAGTATTTTAACATTAATGATCTTATGTAACCCTTAAAACCTTATAGAACCAGGTATTTATCCTAGAGAAATGAAACAAAAACCTATACACATGGAGCAGATGTAGTTCAAATGGTTGAGTGTCTGCTTCCCATTTGCAAGGTCTGGGGTTCCATCCCCACTACCGTCTAAAAACAAGCAAACAAAGAAATCGACTCTCACTGGGGAGTGGTTGTAGCTCAGTGGTTGTGCGCCTGCGTCCCAGCTTTCCATGTTTGAGTTCCTGGGCTCAATCCCCAGGACCTCAAAAAAAATGTGTACACAAACGTTTGCAGCAATTTTATTTATAATTATTTGTAATAGCCTTAAAAAAAAACTGGAAACAATCCAAATATCCTTTATCAGATGAATGGATAAACTGTGGTACATCCATATAATGGAATACTACTCATCGATAAAAAGAACAACTTATTAATAAGTGCCACAGTTTGGAAGGATCTCAAGAGCATTATATTGAGTGAAAAAGCCCGAGTTGGAAACAGTTCACGTGGCGCCATATTCCATACAATTCCATTTAGGAAGGTGTGAGTATAAAGGGGTAGCACAAGGGAGTTTCTCAGTGGTGATCCAACAGTTTTATATTCTGATTATGGTAATGGTTACACAAATCTATATATTCGATAATATTTCATAGAAATATATACCAAAAAAAAAGAACATGTTAAAATGGTGAAATCTGAGTAAGTTCTGTAGTTAGTCATTGTTAGTATTGTACCAATATCAGTTTGTTGGTTTTGAGAATATCACCAGAAGAAGCAGAATGAAGGCTTCACAGGAACTATCTAAACTATTTTTGTAACTTCTTGTGAATATAAATTATTTCAAAATAAAAAGTTTTAAAGTGTATAATTATATGAATTATATATGCAATACAAAATGACTTTTAATTAGAAAGCTATCAAGTAAACATTTACATTGGGAAGATCCTCAATTGCAAATTTCAGAGCCCTATTTAATATTCTGTAGTTCTACATATTCTGAATCATTCCAAAAACTTAATAAAAGAGTGACACTCTGAACTGGTTCCTGATAACATGATTGATAAGCAAATTTAATTTTACTAAACTAGAGCTATCGTTGCCAATCAGGGTTTAAAGAATAACTGCTTACCCCGAAGGACCTTTCTTTGACTCTCTGGAAGGCAAGGCCTGCCATCTGCTGTTCAGGAGCCAGTAGATGGCTGAAATGTGATTAGAGTGGGTTGGGCTTAACGGAATGTTCTTTTCAATAAAACTTTGCTATATTCAAAATTCTAAACTAATTTTAATCTGTATTGCTTCACATGAAAAGGGAATTTTGGCTACAAATGTATATGTTGCACAGATAATTTTGTAAATAAATACAGCGAAAATAAGCATAAACCAGGAGTAGTAACAGTACCGGCAGCAGCAGCCAACAAATATTAATGGCTTATCAAAGGCATCAGAATAAGGGCTTACATAAATGGTCTCATTCTCAAAATTGGCTCTGATCAAGACAGTAGAGTGACAATCTTCAGGGCTTGGTGCCCCCCACCACACACAGAAGCTTTGAATAACCAGCAAAAACTGGCAGAAATATGTTTCTCAAAGCTCCAGAAAACAGGTAAAGGAATGGCAGTTACAGGACAAGTGCCAAATCAAGAAAAAGGTACCTAAAAGTGGTAGGATCTCCTGATGCCCCGGTAGGTTCCTCCTCCACCCATGACCAGCTCAGTGATAGCTGGTCCATGCTTCCATTACAGATACCTGGTCCCATTCTGGAGGAAGCAGAGTAACCCTTGCACACATACTGGGAGCATGTATACCTGGCCAGTTTATCTAGTGGTGGCCTAAGGAACTCACCATTCAAGAACTTGCCCTTTATGTAGATAGTGGCTCACCAAGCTCTCCTACAGAACACTGTGGGAGAGTACTCAGGTCATGCTGTCTGGGCAAGAAATTGCTGCTGTAGGATATACAGTGCAGTGCCAGGGACCATACAGTACAGTGGCTGGAACCACGAAGAAACCGTTTCCTAGGTAAGAGGAGACATTTGTATCTCTGTAAAGGGGAGACTTCCCATGGCCTCATATATATGCCCAACACAAGATACATGAACAGAAAGGACCAGGGAGGCCCCTATGTTTTGGTCTTGAGCTATTCTCTAAACTCATTGTACGGGGAAATGGACTTGGCCCAGTGGTTAGGGCGTCCGTCTACCACATGGGAGGTCCGCGGTTCAAACCCCAGACCTCCTTGACCCATGTGGAGCTGGCCCATGCACAGTGCTGATGCGAGCAAGGAGTGCCGTGCCACGCAGGGGTGTCCCCCACGTAGGGGAGCCCCATGTGCAAGGAGTGACCCGGTAAGGAGAGCCGCCCAGCGCGAAAGAAAATGCAGCCTGCCCAGGAATGGCGCTGCCCACACTTCCCGTGCCGCTGATGACAACAGAAGCGGACAAAGAAACAAGACGCAGCAAATAGACACAGAGAAGAGACAAAGGGGGGGGGGAATTAAATAAATAAATAAATTCATTGTATGGATGTCTTAGTTTGCCATAGGACTGCCAATGCAAAGTACCAGAAATCGGTTGGCTTTTATAATGGGGATTTTATTTGGGGTAAAATTTTACCATTCCAAGCACCATCAGAGAGGTTTTCATGCCAAAATCAGCTGCTGGTAAACCTGGTGTCCTGCAGCATAATGATCAGGCATATGGCAGGGGTCATTTCCTCAGCCTTGAGCTGTTCTATAAACCCAGCCTCTTGGGGGCTTCATGCTTAAGATTTGGCTGCTAGTGATCCTAGAGTCCTCTCTTACATAGGATCAAAAATGGTGGCTTCCTTTCTCTGTGTGTGTCTCCATTTACATCAGACCCAGCAAGAGGGCGGAGACCCAAGTTGGCTCACACCTCACTGACATATTCCAATCAAAAGCCCTAAATCAGGGAAGCAGATGTGGCTCAAGCAGTTGGAGCCCACCTACCACATGGGAGGTTCTGGGTTCAGTTCCCAGGGCCACTTAAAGAAAACAAGCAAGACAGCGAGCTAATGCAATGGGCTGGCGTGGTGAGCTGATGCAACAAGATGATACAACAAAGAGGCACAATGAAGAAGCACAATGAGAGACACACCAAGCAGGGGGCAGAGGTGTCTCAAGCAATTGGGTGCCTCCCTCCCAAAGGGGAGGTTCTGGGTTTGGTTCCTGGTGCCTCCTAAAAAAATAATGAGCACACAAATGAATGGACAGAGCAGACAGCAAGCACAAACAATGAGGGGGGGGGGTGGAAGTAGCAATAAATAAATAAATCTAAAAAAAAAAAGCCCTAAATTGATCTTATCAAATAATCTAATCAGAGACCCCTTAACTGAACTTAATGCAATAAAAGGACCCCACACCCACAGGAATGGATTAGTTTAATTCTTTTCTGGGATTCTCAAAATTCAAACTGTCACAATCCACACTCTGAATCCAAAAAAAACTATGTTCTTTCTACATGCAAAATACATTCATTATATCACAATATTCCGAAAGCCTTTGATCATTTCAGTAGCAATGCCAAGTACAAAAATCTCATAAAAATCAGTTATAGAAATGCAGTCTGTCTTAAGTCAAAGTTCCCCTCTAGCTGTAGACCTGTGAAACTTATAAACAAGTTATCTACTCCCAATATACAAAGGAGTGACAGAAAAAGGATAAACATTTGCATTACCTTAGGGAGGAACTGGATCCCAAACAGTTCTGAAAACCTGCAGGGCAACCACCATTAGATTTCAAAGTCTGAGAGTCATCTCTAGAATGACCCTCTCCTTCCAAGGGCTATCCTGGTGGACAGCGTCTCAGTTCCAGCCTCCTCAAGCATCTGGGTGGCAGCTGAGCTAAAGACCTTACCCTCCAAGAACACTGGAGTGATGGTCACACTTTTCCTAATCTCTTGGGAACAGTCTCAGTCCCCTTAGGAGTGGAGTGGTGGCAACATTCTCCCTAATCTCTGGCATACAGGCTCAACCCTCTCAGCACAGTAGGGTGCTGACCTAACCCTCTCTAACCTTCAGGGAATGTGCTCCACCTTCCCTGTAGCCTGGGGTGGCCAAACTCTTCCTGAACTACAGGTTGGAAGATCCCCCGCTTCAAATGTTGGGGCAAATTCACCCTTTCCATACACATGTGAGGTCCCTCTCCTGGACTGAGAAGATGTCCCAAGTCCAGACCTCAGCTTCCACAGTTTTCCTCTTGAAGTGGTTTCTCCTTTGATATCTCCCTTTTATGTACCTTTTAGTCTAGGCTGTCGGTGGTTTCATTCATACAGATCTCACAAAAAACTTGTTGGTTTAGCATGCAGGAAACAGGGGTCCAAGCCATCACACAACAGGACTTTATACAAGTCCTTTCTGGATAACTGCATTTCCAATCCTGACTTGCAAGGAAATGGCTGCCTGTTTCCAAGTTCACTTAAGTCCTCACATGGGGCACTATTCTCCGGGGGCTTGTTTTCTGGACGCTTGGAATTTCCCAAATCATCAGTCTCTGGATTCTTGTGTCCAGCATTTTGTTCTCAGTTTATCTCTTTCTTACTGTATTTTGTTATTAGCTGCAAGGAGAAACCTTTAATTTGGAAATCTCCTCAGCTAAATGTCCAAGCTCATCATTTTCAAAGTGTGCCTTCCATCTAACATCAGGAGTCAATTTTTCAAGTTCTTTGCCACTTTAAAGCAAAGATCGCTTCTATCCAGTCATCATTTCTGTCTAAGGCTTCATTGGAAATAACTTTAGGGTCCATAGCCCTACCAATAGTCTCTTCAAAGCAACCTAGGTCTTTTCTATCAAGCATCTCAAAATTCCTCAAAAAAAAAAAAAATACCCTTTATCCATTTAAAAAGACTTTCCAACATTTTTGATCATGGCTAGCAGCACGAACCCCACATTCCTAGTACCAATTTCTGTCTTAGTTTGTCCTGGGGATGCCGAAGCAAAGTACCAGAAATAGGTTGGCTTTTATACTGAGGTTTTATTTGGGGTAAAAAAATCATAGTTCTGAGGTCATGAAATGTCCAAATCAAAGCACATCAGAGATGCTTTCTCACCAAAGTCAGCTACTGGTAAACCTTGTGTCCTGCAAAATAATGATCAGACATATGGCAGGGCTCATCTCCTCAGCCTTCAGCTTTTCTATGATCCCAGCCTCTTGAGGGCTTCGTGCTTGAGCTTTGATTGCTAGCAATATTAGAGTCCTCTCTCACATAGCAAGGTCAAAAACAGTGGCTTCTTTTCTCTGTATGTGTCTCTCTCTATGTGTCTCTGTTTATATCAGACCAGGAAGAGGGCAGAGACCCAAGATAGCTCACACCTCACTGATGCATTCCAATCAAAAGTCCTAAATTGATCTTACTGAGTAATCTAATCAAAGGCCCCTTAATGCAATTAAATGAAATCAAAAGACCCCACACCCACAAGAATGGATTAGTTTAGTCTTTATCTGGGATTCACAAAATTCAACCTGTCATAATGGATAAGCCCTGAAGGAAAGTACTCACACAGGTCAATCTGCAAGAACTAGGAAAGGTGTTTTATTTCATTTCCTTTTTTTTTTTTTACCTCCTGGCATTCAAGGAAAGCTCTATCATAACACTAGCTGGTTATAAGTTTAAGGAATAGATGCTTTAGGGTCTAAATTACAGCAACAATGCACTAAAATATCAAAATGTCCAGGTTTCCACAAAAGATTACAAAACATACAAGGAAACAGGAAGTGATGACCTAGGCAAAGGGGAAAATCATAACATTAGAAACCATCAATGAGGACAATGAGACCTGGGACTTACCAGACAAAGACTTCTTTTAAAATGATCTTATGTATACTCAAAGAGCTAAAGCCAAACATGGGCAAAGAACTAAAGGAAATCATGAAAAGAATAGATGAACACAAAGAGAATATCAATAGAGAGATAGAAATTATGAAAAGGGGGAAACGGACTTTGGCCCAGTCGTTAGGGCATCCGTCTACCACGTGGGAGGTCCGCGGTTCAAACCCCGGGCCTCCTTGACCCGTGTGGAGCTGGCCCATGCGCAGTGCTGATGCGCGCAAGGAGTGCCGTGCCACGCAGGGGTGTCCCCCGCATAGGGGAGCCCCACGCGCAAGGAGTGCACCCATAAGGAGAGCCGCCCAGCGCGAAGGAGGGAGCAGCCTGCCCAGGAATGGCGCCGCCCACACTTCCCGTGCCGCTGACGACAACAGAAGCGGACAAA
This sequence comes from Dasypus novemcinctus, assembly GCF_030445035.2. NCBI lineage: Eukaryota > Metazoa > Chordata > Mammalia > Cingulata > Dasypodidae > Dasypus > Dasypus novemcinctus. Next base: position 79,545,734 of record NC_080675.1, read on the forward strand.
GAAACAAGACGCAGCAAAAAGACACAGAAAACAGACAACCGGGGGAGGGAAGGGGAATTAAATAAATAAAAATAAATCTTTAGAAAAAAAAAAAAGAAAGAAAGAAATTATGAAAAGGAACTAAACAGAGCTGAAGAACACAGTAACAAAAATTAAAACTTCCTTAGAAAGATTGGAGCAGGCAGGGAAAAAATAATCAGAGAACTTGAAGAGAAGACAATTGAAATGATCCAGTCTGAGGAGCAGAGAGAGGAAAGAATGAAGAAAAGTGAACAGAACCTGTGGGATACCATCAAGTGTACCAATATATGCATTGTGGGAGTCCCAGCAGGAGAAGAGAGAAAGAGGCTATTCATCCTCACAACAGCCATCTAAAGCAGTGTTGTTATCCTCCCTTTTTACAGATGAAGATATTGAGAGACAGGTTAAGTAACTTGAGGGTTACATAGGTAGTAGTTGGCAGAACTGAGAACCTCAGCTGGTCTTCTGATTCCATATGTCTACTACTTTTGCTCCTACGTAACTATCTTGATATTTACTTGCCTCCTCAACTTCAACTTCTCTTCCTCTCAAACCATGTATCAGGTTTCCTATTCCTCCAATAAGTCACAACAAATGCAAACTTATTATCTAACATTTTTGGAGCCCAGGCGTCCAAAAGGAGCCTCATTGGGGTGAAATGAAGGTATTGGCAAGGATGTGTTCTTTCTCAAGGCTCTGGGAAAGAATCTGTGTCCTTGCCTTTTTGGAGCTTGTGGAGGCTGCCCACCTCCCTCGGCTCTTGGCCTTGTTCCTCCAGCTTCAAAGCTAACAGCGTCAGGCTGCCATTTTCACACCGCCACTTCTCTGGCTCTTCTGCCTCCCACTTTCACTTTAATTACACTGGGCTCACCCAGATAATCCAGGAAAATCTTCCCATCTCAAAATCAGCTGATTAGCAACCTTATTTCCATCTGAAACTGCAATTCCCCTTTGATGTGTAACCTAACATAGTCACAGATCCCAGGAATTAGGACATGGCCATCTTCGGGGACTTTCGTTCTGCCTACCACAATCCAAAATACTGGCAGGGAAATAACCTTTCTACTATCGCTTCAAACGCATTTTCGCCCTTGTTAAATGTTTCCAATGACATTTCTTTGTCTTTCTTATCAATTCAAATTTATAAATTTATGTGTTTATATTCCTGCTTTGTTCATTAAGGATTAAATGTGGTTTAGGAATACACACTACAGTATAGAATATTACAATTTTAAAAATTAAAGCTAGTGAAAATATAGTTTTATAAGAAAGTAAAACCAGAGCTAATTCAACCCAAATCCAAAATGCAGCTATGTAGACCCTAAGTTTTCATGTAGTGAGTAAAATCAGGCAACAGATTTGACTCTACCACTTCTTTCATTCTGGAGCATATGTGTTATAATCAAGCTTCCCTAAGTATTCAACACTTGAGAGAAAATTATACTTTATCTAGTCAAACTACCTCAAGCATGAGTGTAGACTGAAGATATCTGCACATGGAAAGCCTCAGAAAATTAACATCCCAAGCATTTTTCCTTAGGAGACTACAATATGATATAATTCAGCCCTTACAGTTGCTAGTATAATGTATTTTTCATTAGTCTCCCACTGAACTAATTATTTACTACCAAGAAAGGGACCACATTTTTAATTTCTATTACTCAACAAGATTATAGACTGTGTTTGTATGTAGTACAGAGTCAATAAATGTTTCTTTTTGTTATTTATTCTAGAGTTATTACATATAGAAAATGAATCTCCCATTAGCAGAGACTAGGGAAGGAAGGAAGTCCCTTGGGCCATGTGGAGGGTGAGGGTCATTTGTCTGGCCATCCAGTCAGTGGCACTTAGCCCTACTCGGGGCCCACCCAGTCTGTTCATCCTCACCTCTAGTTCTCACCAATATACACCCCCTGAGCCCAGAGACGGTTTAACATTGCTCCTTTGTTTTCTGAAGTTAATAAACATGAATTTCTCTGTAATCTTCTTGGCTGCTTCTTCTACAAATAGTCATTATTCATATTCTCTATTATAATTAATCATAAATTTGGGGCAATTTCTCTTGCTTGAATCTCAAATTCTTGGATTAGGAAAACAAATAGTTGCGCCCTGGTGTCTAAGCAAATTGTCTGTGCAGTTCCACTAAATCCCAGAAGAGGGAGGCAACACCATAAAAATCAGTTAAAGTTTGATCTCTCTTAATTGAAAGAATCTATCTCCTTTTGCTATTGAGGTTACAGTATTTATTTTTAGTATGACATGATGGACTCAGACCGTAATTTAACAATATTGGAATCAAATTCTGATGCCTAATCACACAGATGTAAAGCTCTATTAGATTTCAATTAGCATTCACTCTGATTTGATTATAAGGCTTGAGCTATTCAATCGGCTAACAAGGAGACATTGAGATAATTGCAGCTGCCTGGGGTTATTACATTAGCTATCATTTTCACAGAGTGATTTATGTAAAGACTGGGCCATAAAATTGCCAGTGTTGGTGGAGGCAAGAAAGATGGCTTATTGGGGCTGGGGGGTGGGACACGGACACTGTTAAGTGTTCTGCTATTGTGGTCAAGCATTTGGGCTTGTTTTATTATTAGAATGGGTAATATTAGTGTAGGGTACTTACAATTTATTAGCTGTGTTCCAAAGACATTCTTGACTATTCATCCACAATGTTGTTTCTTTTGACAAAATGGAAAAGGCATTAGCCAAGTTTCCTTTCCCTCTCTTTTAATTGAACTGAATTACATTTGCATTGAATGGATTAGCCACACAAAACTTACCTCCTGCCCAAAGGCCTTCTGAGAAAAATGAAATAGGGGTCTCCCTTCTCACTAATATTACTCCTAATATTATTCCTACATGCAAACACAAGATATGTTTAACCAAAGTTGCTAGACCACTTGGCAAGGATGTTGAAGTATCCTTTAAGCATAAAAGGAGTAGATGGACTAAATGACTTCAAAGGTCACTTCCAACCCCAAGATGTAGGGATCAAGAAAACAACAAAAAAGGATACAGGACCAGTTGCCCTGGGGTTATGGAAAAACCAGCAGGTGGTATATTTTTCAGAGTGAGACAGAAGGGGCTACCCTAGAGAGGAGGGGAACCACACCTACAGAAAGTTACCTTCTAACTCCATGTGTTCTACTAACCATCAGTTCAAGTGGGCGGGTGGGGGGTCATGATTGAAAGCTCGTGAGTTTTTTAAATTTTATTTTTATTTTTTATTTCTTATTTATACCCTGCCCCTTGCAGCTTGCTTGCTGTCTGCTCTCTGTGTCCGTTTGCTGCACTTTCTTCTGTGTCTGCTCGTCTTCCTTTGTTGCGTCATCTTGCTGTGCCAGCTGTTTGTGGGCACAGGCCATCAGCTACCATGGGCGCGGGCCAGCTTGCCTTCACAAGGAGGCCCTGGGACGCTAACCCATGGCCTCCCATATGGTAGGTGGGAGCCCAATCAATTGAGTCACAGCCACTTCCCAGGAGTTTTAAAATCCAATATTTTATCTTTTTTACCCACAGATAACTTGATAATTTGCCAATATACATTTAAAACTAGAGTCTGGCCTCAGCCCTGATCAGGATGGCAGAGTGAGATGCTTCAGGACTCTGTCCACCCGCAGAAGCTTTGAACAACTGGCAGAAATATCTTTCTCAAGGCTCCAGAAAACAATTAATGGACCGCAGTAACAGGACAGGCGCCAAATCAGGAAAAAGGCTATGCAAAAGTGGTAGAGTCTCATGGTGCCTAGGCGAGCCCCTCTTCACCTCCCCACTGGCTTAGTGCAGTGCTAGCCCATGGTCCAAGTATGGATCCCTGGTCCCCGTTCCAGAGGAAGCACAGTAACCCTGGTGCACACAGTGGTAGCATGTACATCTAGTCCAGTCTGGCTGGTGGTGGCTGAGGGACTCACTGTCCCAGAACTCTCCCTGCAATTGAAGGCAGCTCACTGAGCTCTCTTTCAGAACACTGTGGCAGAGCAGTCAGGTCGTACTGTTCTGGCAGTTGTGAGAGGTTCAATTATTTGCGTATAGAAAGGCCAGGACTCAGGAATGATTTTGAGAATGAAAAATGGTTCATTGACGGCTGGCTGGATTCGGTAGCTTTCTGTTTCAAACCCGAGCCTTGAGCAAGATTTTCAAGTTCCTTTTATACAGTGTGGGGAGTCAAATGGTGCTTTTATCAAAGAAAACTACTTTCTTTGTTAGTTAAGTTTTTGCTTGAGTACCAGATAGGTTTTGAATGAACATATCGCCCACATCTCAGGTAAGCTTGAATTAGAATTTTGCTCACATTCCATCTGGATGCAACTTTGAATACATATTTAGTCTTACATCGCTTTCTGAACATTCAAAGCCCATATCACTTAACAGGATTCCTATAGACTAGGCACACTTGGATACAGAATTAGATGATTTTGAATTTATGCACAGGCTATATTATATTTCCCATTCAAGGCCAAATCCAAGTTCCTTTAAGTTTTGGCATCCCTGGACTGGCTGGTATGTATATAGAGTTTGCACTGCTAAATGGCCTCCCAGGACTGGAGTCATTGCCATGGTCACCAACGGCAGGACTGCAGCCTCTTATCATCCCACACCCACAAGTCACAGACAGCTTAGGTTATCTCTTAAGAGACAAAGAGCCTCCGACTTATAGCCCACATCAGTACTGCCTGGGGCAAGGGGTTACTGACTATATGACATACCGTGCAATACCTGGGACCATGATGAGACTATTTCTTAGAAAAGAAGAGGCATTCTTATCCCTGTAAACGGGGGGATTCCCAGGGCTGTATGTGAATCCCCAAGACAAGAGGCAAGTGCATAAAGGATCAGGGAGGCCCCTACGCTTTGACCTGGACCTATTCGCCAAACTCATTATATGGATAAGTCCTGAAAGAAAGCACTCACACAGGTCAATTTGCAAGGATTGGGAGAGGTATTTTCTTTATTTCCTTTTTTGTTTTGTTTTGTTTTTTTGTTAGCTTCTGGCACTCAAGAAAAGAGAAAAGCTCTGGCATAACACTAGCTGGATATAAACTTAAAGTTAGAGCAAAACGGCGCTCATTGGGACATGGAAACTGACACGAAGCAGGGAGGCAGAAAGTTTATTGGGAAGCACTCCCAATAGAGAAAGGTGATATTGGGGCATTTTTGGGATTTGGAGTTGTCCCGAATGATATCGCAGGGACCGATGCAGGACATTATATATCCTGCAATAACCCACTGAATGGACTAGGAGAGAGTGTAAACTACAATGTAAACTATAATCCATGTGTGTAGCAATGTTCCAAAATGTACTCATCAAATGCAATGAATGTACCACACTAATGAAAGAAGTTGTCGATATGGGAGCAGTGGGGGATATGGGGAGTGGGGTATATGGGAACCTTTTATATTTTTAATGTAACATTCTTTGTGATATCTATGTATCTTTTTAAAAAAGAAAATAATAATAAAGACAAAAAAAGAAAAGATATATGAAGGTATATGTACTTAAATTACAGATTTATTGTTTATAAGTTTCATTTACTTTTATAAATACTTACATTTTACAATAAAATGATTTCTAACATCACACGAAAAAATGGCCTTAAGTATGTTCAAATAGCTAAAGGCAAACAGGGACAAAGAACTAAAGGAAATTAGGAAAATGATAGAGGAACACAAAGAAAAAATCAACACAGAGATAGAAATTATGAAAAGGAACTAAACAGAGCTGAAGACCACAGTAACAGAAATTAAAACTTCCCCAGAAAGTTTCAATAGCAGATTGGAGCTGGCAAAAAAGAAGAATTGGAGAACTTGAAGATAAGACAATTGAAATCATCCAGTCAGAGGAGTAGACAGAGGAAAGAACGAAGAAAATGGAACAGAACCTGAGGAATCTGGTACACCATCAAGTATACCAACATATGCATTGCGGGAGTCCCAGAAAGAGAAGAAAGAAAGCATCAGAGAGAATATTCCAAGAAATAGTAGCTGAAAACTTAAATAGATTTAATGAATGTCTTGATTATACACATCCTAGATGTTCATGAACTCCAAACAGGATAACCCCAAATAGACCCATGCTACAGTATATTATAATTAAATGCCAAAGGTAGAGGGAAACGGATGTAGCTCAACGAATTGGGCTCCTGTCTACCAAATAGGAGGTCCAGGATTCAATGCCCAGGGTCTCCTGATGAGGGCAAGCTGGCCCACGCGCCGAGCTGGCCACGCAGGAATGTGGTCCCGTGTGAAAAAGCAGCCCCGGGCAGGAATGCTGGCTGACGTGGAGAGATGGTGCAGCAAGATGATGCAACAAGAGAGACAGAGGAGAGAAAATAAGAAGACATAGCAGAAAAGGGAGCTGAGGTGGCACAAGAGAGTAATAGCCTCTCCCACTCTAGAAGGTCCTGGGATCAGTTCCCAGAGCTGCCTAATGAAAATACAAGCAGCCACAGAAGAACACACAGTGAATGGACACAGAACAGACAACAGGGGGAACAGGTGGTGGGGGAAAATAAATAAATAAATAAAATCTTTTCTTTTTAATGCCAAAGGTAGAGAAAGAATTCTGAAAGCTGCAAGAAAGAAGCAACTTGTTGCATACAAGGGAGTCTCAATAAGATTAAGTCCCAATTTCTTGTTAGAAACAGTCAAGAAGGCAAGGGGTGACATTTAAAGTGCTGAAAGCAAAAAATTGCAATGAAGAATTCTATATTCAGCAAAACTCTTTCAAAAAATGGGGGAGAGCTTAAGATATTTCCAAATAAACAAAAAGCTGGGGGAGTTTTTCACCACTAGACTAACCCTACAAGAGATGCTAAAGATGGACAGAGACACACACAGAAAAACTCTGATCATGTCATCTGGATATTGGAAGAAGCTGGGACCATGGAGCCTGAAGAGGAAGAGGAAGACTGAATGTAGGCAGCCATCTTGCCCCAACATGTGGCAACAGACTTTGGTGAGGGAAGTAACTTATGCTTTATGGCCCAGTAACTGTAAGCTTCTACCCCAAATAAATATCCTTTATAAAAGCAAAAAAAAGAAAGAAAAGAGAGAGAGAAAGATGCTGAAGAGAGCTCTGCAGATTGAAAGGAAAGGACAGTGGACAATTTTTCAAAGCTGCATGAATAAATAAAGCTATCCAATGAGGGTAATTATATGGGTAAATAAAAATGCCAGTACTAATGGATTTTTAGTTTGTAACTCCACATTTTCCTTTCTACAGGACCTAAAAGGCAAACTCAGAAAGATGTAATGAGATATCAGGGTTTGAGACATGTAATACATAAACATTTAATTTGTGATAAGGACTACATAAATGTGGATGGTCAGAGTATAGAAACATAGCTTGTGTATACTATTGAAGTTAAATGGGATCAAAGGAAATGAGATGGTTCTAGATTTAGGGGGTTAAATTTAAGCCCCATGGGGAAGTGGGTGTGGCTCCAGCATTTGGGTGCCCACCTACCACATGGGAGATCCCAGGTTCGGTTCCTGGTGCCTTCTAAGAAAGACAAGCCGAACAATGAGCTGATATGATGAACTGACATGGCGAGCTGATGCAATGAAGGGATGCAATGAGGAAATACAATGAGAGACACAACAAGCAGGAGCAGAGGTGGCCCAAGCCATTGGGCACCTCTCTCCCACATGGGAGGTCCTGGGTTCAGTTTCTGGTGCCTCCTAAAATAAAGATGAGCACTCAATGAACAGATACAGAGAGGATTCAGTGAACGAAAACAATGGGGAGGGTGGGGAGGAGAGAAATAAATAAGCAAAAATAAATCTTTTTTAAAAAATTTAAGACTCATGGTAACTACAAAGAAATTATTGGAAAATATGCAAGCTTATAAGACTACTAGGGGAAGGGTACTTGGCCCAGTAGTTAGGGCGTCGTCTACCACATGGGAGGTCCATGGTTCAAACCCTGGGCTTCCTTGACCCGTGTGGAGCTGGCCCATGCACAGTGCTGATGTGAGCAGGGAGTGTGACGCCTCACAGGGGTATCCCCGCGTGTGGGAGCCTCACACACAAGGAGTGCACCCCATAACGAGAGCCGCTCAGCATGAAAGAAAGTGCAGCCTGCCCAGGAATGGCGCTGCACACACAGAGAGCTGACACAACAAGATGACACAACAAAAAGAAACACAGATTCCTGTGCTGCTGACAACAATGGAAGCGGACAAAGAAGAACACACAGCAGATAGACACAGAGAACAGACAACTGGGGCAGGGGGAAGGGAGGAAGGGGAGAGAAATAAAATAAATAAATCTTTAAAAAAAAAAAAGATTACTAGTTGCCAGGGTCAGGGGTATAGGAGAAATGGGGAGTTATTGTAAAATGGGGAGTTATCTGCTTGGGGAGATGGGAAGGTTTTAGAAATGGAAGGTGGTGAGAGTGCTGTAATATTGTGAATGTGATTAATCCCATTGAATGGTATGCTTGGGAGTGGTTAAGATGGGAAAGTTTGTGTTGTATATATGTTCCCACAGTTAAAAAAGAAGAGCAACTGAAGGGACAGTGACAATTAAAGGCAACAAATGATCCTGGATGGGATCTAGCAAGGGAGGAGAAAAGACTCAAAGAAACATTATTGGGACATATGAAAAATTTGGAAATATAGGGTATAAGCTTTATATCAATGTTAAATTTCTTGAACTGATAATTGAACTTAAGGTGGTTATGTAAGTGAATACCCTTGTCCTCAGGAAGTGGACATGGCAGGATTAAGGGTCTAAGGAGTAGGATGTGTACAGCCTACATCAAGTGCTCAGAAAATGGATTGATAAACAGACAGACAGATGGATGAACAGCTAGACTGCTACAGCAAATGTGGTAAAATATTAAAATGGGGGTATCTGGGAAGGTAGGGGTATGTTCAAGTGCTCTCTATGGGATTTGTACTATTTTTGTAACTCCTATAACTTGGAAAGAATTTCAAAATAAAAAGTTTTTCAAAAAGTAAAAAAAAAATGAAAACGAAAAAAAACAACACCTATATTCTGTTTAAGGAAACAAATGTGGTCTCTAAAGGCTCAAAACCCAATACTTAAAAAATAAAAAGAGAAGGGAAAAAAATGCTAGAGAAACTTGCAATTCTGTTTTATTCTGCTAGAAAATATTTCTCATGTACATTAATTTCCATGAATATCACGACATTCTGAGTGGCATAGAATATTTTTATTTTAAAATATAATTTAGAGTCCAGAGAGTGCACTCTTCAGTCTGATGTTTTTTTCAGGACCTAGCCCGAGACTCTACAGAAAACACAGTCAAGCAATCACTGTGCCATAGATCTTGTTCTATTTCAGGTTATACTATTAATATGAAAACACAAGAAACTGCAAAACTCTCTTGGAACAATGATCTGCCCCACCTAATTAATAGTCTGCCTTTGACAGTGACAACTATTACGATTTTAGGATTTTTGTATGTTTGAATGTAAGTTCCATAATCTTCCAGAAAGACAAGTATCTTAGTCTGTCCTTTAATGTGTTACTGAATCTTTTACCCATTACAGGTGGTTGTGGGGTGGGCCAGGACCCAAAAGGCTTGACCATAAAAGGAATGTAGCTGAGAAACTGCAGGTCCGAGCCACAGCCCACGACTCATATGGGTGGGGTCCATTTTTCCCAGAACTGCAAACAATGTAATTTGTAACAAAGAAAAAATGTGGCAGACATTGCCAAAACAATCCTCTTGGAATATGGTGAAGGGGATAGAGCCAGGGGTGGGGGCTGGGGGAGAATGAAACAGTGCACATATAAAATAAAATAAAAGGTGGCCAAAGAAACGTATTTCCTTCCATAGCTGTTTCTTCAGATTAGTTTGTGTTTAATTGTTTTGAGAAAGCAGCTGCTGAACAAACTCATTAGCTACTTGGTGGAGGAAACGTCTATGACCTTCAGTAAAATTAGGAGATTTACAGACTCAAGATCTCTTGGGTCCCACTCAAGACTGGGAATTAATGTTCCCTCAAAGGTAAATAGTACATTTAAATACAAGAGAAATGGGGTGCCACTTTACTGGGAAATTCACTAAATGTGAAAAATCAATTTCTAAGATCTCACATTGATGCAGCTTTCTGTTATCTCTTGACTTCATATCCTGTTATTCTTCCCCTGACTCAATCTATTTCTTTTTTTATATGTATTATTATTATTTTTTAAAAGATTTATTTATCTATTTCTCTCCCCTTCTCCCCCCCGCCCCAGTTGTCTGTTCTCTGCGTCTATCTGCTGCGTGTTCTTCTTTGTCTGCTTCTGTTGTTGTCAGCGGCATGGGAATCTGTGTTTCTTTTTGTTGTGTCATCTTGTTGTGTCAGCTCTCCATGTGTGCAATGCCATTCTTGGGCAGGCTGAACTTTCTTTTGCACTGGGCGGCTCTCCTTACGGGGCACACTCCTTGCGCGTGGGGCTCCCCTATGCGGGAACACCCCTGCATGGCAGGGCACTCCTTGCACACATCCCACACAGGTCAAGGAGGCCTGGGATTTGAACCGTGGACCTCCCATGTGGTAGACGGACGCCCTAACCACTGAGCCAAGTCCACTTCCCTCAATCTATTTCACTTTCACTGCTGTTCCACATGCAGATACTTTTCCTTTTTTATTTTATTTTTTTATTGTCCTTTTTAAAAAAGATAAATAGATAACACAAAATGTTACATTAAAAAACATAAGAGGATACTCCACGCCAACCCCCCTCCTCCCACATCAACATCCCCTTTCATCAGTGAGCACATTCATTGCATTTGGTGAATACGCCCTGGAGCATGCCACACTGCATGGACCATAGTTTACATTGTAGTTCACACTCTCCCCCAGTCCATCCAGTGCGTTATGGCAGGATATACAGTGTCCTGCATCTGTCCCTGCAGTATCATTCAGGACAACTCCAAGTCCCAAAAGTGCCCTCTATCACACCTCTTCCTCCCTCTCCCTGCCCTAAGTAACTCCCATGGCCACCATCTCCACATCAATGATATAATTTCCTCCATTGCTAGAGTCACAAGAGTTCTGTAACAGAATACCAGCAAGTTGGTATTCCTCCATCTTGTGGACCCTGTGATGGCGATGTCCACTCCACCTCTAAATCAAGAGGGGGCTTAGATTCCACATGGCTGATGGATGTAGAGAGGTCACATCTGAGTCCAACTCCATCACTATCAGGAGCACAAATTCCAAAGTGGCAAGGCAATGAACTCTGCTGTCTCATGACCATAGAAGCTGTGGGTCTCTGTAGTCCTCAGGAGCACCAGTACCTGGAGTTGTATCTACTTTGGTTATCTCTGGGATCCTGCTGGCCCTTTGCAAACACTGCATAGCCAGGTCTTCACCTAAATATCCAGCAGCTCACTCCCTCAATATTCCTGAATATTCCTTCAAGTCTTTTCTTCAGTGATGCCTTCTCATCTTCTCAAGTCATGCGATCCAAAATGTCAATATGCCTTTCTGCCCTGCCTGTCCTTTCTCTCTGCTTTACTTTTTGTCCTCCTTAGCACTAATCACCAACGTATTTTACATTTTGTTTATTTTGTATATTTGTGTCTTCTGCTTAAAAATCTTGTATATTTGTAAGCTCCCTGAGGGCAGGTGTTTTTACTGTATTCCTGATGCCTAAAGCAGTATCTAGAAAAGTTTAAGTGTTCAAGACATTTTTGAATGAATAAAGTTCAGATTCATATATTTCCTCTCTATAAAGACACTGGTCCTCATGAAGGAAATCTTTTTAAGCAAATTAATATAGAAAGAGGGTTTCTAAGAGAATAATTAAACAACCTTGGAGATCCTACTGCTTTCTACAATCTGCAAGTACTTTAGATATTAGAGAGAAAGTGACATATAAACAGTGGTGAGCCTCAAGAAACATGAGCCTGTGCCATAAGCAATAGGGAATATGTAAGAAATGCAATCCTAGGCCCATCCCAGGACTACTAAATACAAATCTCTGGACATAGTAAAGCTTGGAAATCTGTGGTTTAACAGGCTATCCAGGGGATTCCAGGGCAAACTGAAGTTTGAGAAACAACCACTGATATGGAGTAAAGAGCAGTGGACTAAATATCTAGAGAACTGGATTCTAGTCCTGATTTATTTAATTGTGTGACTTTGGACCCATCACTTAACCTCATTGAGCCTAATCTGTTCACTTATAAAATGAAAGGGATGCTAAATTTTCATTCCAGTATATGCTTATGTGCTAATGGCAAATCTTTCGATCAGAACCCCAAAGGCCCCCTTTTAGTTAGATTTGTAATTGTGTATTTGTGGGGCTTTTTTGTCTTTATTCATTTTTTTAATATTACATTCAAAAAATATGCAGTCCCTATATACCCCCCACCCCCCTCACCCCACTACTCCCCCCATAGCAACATTCTCCTCCATCTTCATGACACCTTCATTGCATTTGGTGAATACATCTCTGGGCATCGCTGCACCTCATGGTCAATGGTTCGCATCATTGCCCACACTCTCCCACGCTCCATCCAGTGGGCCATGGGAGGACCTACAATGTCCGGTAATTGTCCCTGAAGCACCACTCAGGACAACTTCAAGTCCCGAAAACGCCTCCACATCTCATCTCTTCCTCCCATTTCCCACACCCAGCAGCCACCATGGCCACTTTCTCCACACCAATGCCTCATTTTCTTCATTTACTAATCATAATAGTTCATGAATAGAATATCAGTAAGTCCACTCTAATCCATATTCCATTCCTCCATCCTGTGGACCTTGGATTGGTGTGTCCACTCCACATCTATGTCAAGAGGGGGCTTAGATTCCACATGGATGCTGGATGCAATTCTCCTGCTTTCAGTTGTAGGCACTCTTGGCTCCATGGTGTGGTGGTTGACCTTCTTCAACTCCATGTTAGCTGAGTGGGGTAAGTCCAATAAACCAGAGTGTAGGAGCTGAAGTCTGTTAAGACTCAGGGTCTGGCTATCATATGGTCAGTCCAGAGATTCAGATCTCCTGGGTATATATTAAACCCAGCACCAACTACAATTCTGGTAAAGTAACTACAATTGTGAAAAGAGATCACATCTGAGTCCAGCTCCATCACACAGAAACACCAATGTAATTGTGTATTTGAAAGTAATTAAATATCATGTCTTAAATAAAACTTTCTTTTCTCTCGGCTTGACTTTCTTCTTCTCAAGTTAGCCTAAATTAGTGAGGTTTACCATATGTGACAGTTTGAAGCTATTTTATGAACCCCAAAAAAAGAAAGATTATGTTTTTAAATTAGTCTATTCCTGTGGGTGTGATTCCTCTTGATTGCATTAAATTCAGTTGAGGATCCTTTTATTAGATTACTTGATAAGATCAGCTGAGAGCTTTTGTTTGGCCAACATCATGAGGCATGAACCAGGTTGGTCTCTGCCCTCTGGCTGGGTCTGATATAGACAGAGACACAGAGAGAGACACACACAGACACAGAAAAAGGGAGCTACCATATTTGATCCTGTCATGTGAGAGAAAGAACTCCAGTTTCACCCACAGCAGAGCTGCAAGGAGAGAAGCCCCAGGAAGGCTCAAAGAGCTGAGGCCCAGGGAGAGGTGAGCCATGTGCCTGATAGCTTGCTGAACTCAAGAAGAAAATAGAGGAAGTGGATGTGGCTCAATCAGTTGGGCTTCTGCGTACCACATGTGAGGTCCCAAGTTCGGTTCCCAGTGCCTCCTAAAGAAGACAAGCAAGACAGCAAGCTGATGTGACAGTCCAGGGCAGTGTGATAATGCAACAAGATGACACAATGAAGAGACACAAAAAGGAAACACAATGAGAAACACAACAAGTAGAGAGCGGAGGGAGGGAGGTCTCAGGTTCAGTTCCCGGTGCCTCCTAAAAAGATGAGCACACAACGAATGGACACAGAGCAGACAGCAAGCACAAACAACAAGGGTAGTGGGGGGAGAAATAAATAAAAATACATCTTGGGAAGCAGACTTGGCCCAATGGATAGGGCATCCATCTACCACATGGGAGGTCCATGGTTCAAACCCCGGGCCTCCTTGACCCGTGAAGAGCTGGCCCATGCACAGTGCTGATGCGTGCAGGGAGTGCTGTGCCATGCAGGGGTGTCCCCTGCGTAGGGGAGCCCCACGCACAAGGAGTGCACCCCGTAAGGAGAGCCGCCCAACGCGAAAGAAAGTGCAGCCTGCCCAAGAATGGTGCCGCACACACGGAGAGCTGATGCAACAAGATGACACAACAAAAAGAAACACAGATTCCCGGTGCTGCTGCTAAGGATAGAAGCAGTCACAGAAGAACATACAGTGAATGGACACAGAGAGCAGACAACTTGGGGAGGGAGGGGAGAGGAAAAAAAATCTTAAAAAAAAAAAAAGAAGAAAACAGAGCAGGCCAGGTCAATAGAGGAGGCCTGGAAAGAGACAAGCCCTGTGCCGAGCCCACAGTCAAGCTCCAGGAGACAACCGTAGATTTTGGAGGCGAGGGCAGAGACCTCAGCAGAGCTCGGCTTTTAAACCATCGTGCTTCGCCATGTGGCAGCTGACTTTGGTGAGAGAACCTCCGATGGTGCTTGATTTGGACATTTCACTGACTTGGAACTGTAAGCTTCTATCCCAAATAAATCCCCTTTAAAAATGTCAACCCATTTCTGGTACTTTGCATCAGCAGCCCTGAAGGTGTTTTAGTTGACAAACTAAAACCCCATATCTATGCGATCTCATACAAATGCAAAATCTTGCCACAGTTGACATTTTTTACAAAGCCCATTTTCTTGAACCCTTCACCTCTTTGAGCTTCTGGGACAGCTCTCTCTTCTGGTTTTCCTCCCATCTTTTTGGATGCTCATTCTGTTTCCTTTGCTGGCTTCTTAGCCTCAGCTCACCCTTTAAATGCTGTGTTCCCCAGGCTTCACCCTGGAAGCCAATTCCCAGGTGACTTTGCTCTCACCCCAGCTTTAGTATGTTTTGAATAAGCTGATGACTTCTAAATATTTCCTGCTTTTAAAATTCTCTGCCTCAAACTGCCTATCAAATATCACCAGCCCCCTCTAATTACTATGCCCAAGATGGAACTCATCACCTTCCCCTCAACCTGCTCGTTCTCCTGTTTTCCAAACCACCCCCCACCCCCCGCTCCCTCACCCTCATCCAATCAGTCACCAAGACCTATAGAGCTTGTTCTTTGATCTCATTATCCATCCTCCTTCCTAACTTTCTAGCCACTGCCTTTAACCAACCACCCCAGTCTATTCTCCACTCTGTGTTCTAAAACACAAACCTGGGAAGTGGATGTGGCACAACTGATAGAGCATCCGCCTACCTTACAGGAGGTCCAGGGTTCAAACCCAGGGCCTCCTGACCTGTGTGGTGAACTGGCCCACGCACAGTGCTGCTGCAAGCAAGAAGTGCCATGCCACACAGGTGCGCCCTCTGCATAGGGGAGCCCCACGTGCAAGGAGTGCGCCCCGCAAGGAGAGCCACCCCATGCAAAAAAAAGCGCAGCCCACCTAGGAGTGGCGCCGCACAGAGAGCTGACACAGCAAGATGACACAACAAAAAGAGACACAGATTCCCAGTGCCACCGAGAATACAGGCAGACACAGAACACACAGCGAATGGACACAGAGAGCAGACAATGGGGAGGGGGGAAGGGGGGAAGGGGAGAGAAATAAATAAAAATAAATCTTTAAAAAATAAAAATAAAATAAAATAACACACAAACCTAATCATAGCCACCATTTAAAATCCTTTTGCATCTCTCCTTTGTTTTCAGGATGACATTCAAGCTTCTCCACTTGTCATGTGCCCATATGCCTTCTCCTTCCTACCTACCAACTCTCACTCATCTCCCTCTGCCACATGCCAAACCATGTGGAACTATTCTAGCCATGTTCAGACAAAGGTAAACACTCTGCGTATCATATCCTGCTTCCCCCTCCTACTTGTCCTTTAAAAACCACCCTTAACCAACCCTCACAGCTTGATTTAGCTGCCCCTACCCAAGCTCCCAAGGAAGTTTGTGCTTACCTCGACCACAGGCTTGTCGCTCCTTACTAGATTCACTAATTTTACCCAATTATCTCCCCACCAGCCTATAAGATCCTTGAGAGCAGGAACCCTGTTTTATTTCCTTTGTACCTTCAGGCCCCAACATGGTGCCTGGCACAAAATAGGTGTTTAATACATGTTTGATGACTTAATGTTTGTTTTTTCTTTATATATGATTTTTTTCTTTAGAACTCTATTTTCCCATATTGGAACCTCCTGAGTCAATAGTTCACATTTCCTTTGTCTTTATCTGTCCTTTAACTACACATAGCTACAGGAAGTCAGGGACAAATATCTGTGCTTGATCCTGGAGCAGAAACTAAGAATGTGAATTTACCCAAAGGGAAAGACCCTGATCAGAGGTCTGGGGGTGGAGAGGAGTGAGAGCCTGTCTGTGGGAGTTGTGAAATTTTGAAAGCACCAAATCCACTGTCACACTGTCACCTTCTGTGGGGTAGAGGGGCAGCAGAGGTAGGGGCTTTTGTCCTCTCCTGTGGGCAAGACTTAAAGACAGATTTCCCCTGTGAGTTTTCTTGTTATGGTGCCTGTGGTCAGGAAGGAGGCTACCCCAGGAACCCCCCACCTATTTTTAGTCTCCATTCAACACTACTTAACAGGCAGCAACCTCCCATACACCTCTTAATTTTCAATCCTGCTGTTGTCGCTATGAATCACCCAGGCCTGGTTTGACCTGAAGTGAGAATAAGACTTGAAGTGAGAGAGGAAGCCCTCTAACAGTGGAAAGTTGCTGTGATGCCCTGACGTCTAACATGTCTAATAGCCACCCTGTGCTGCTTTATAAAACAACTTAGTGTGCATCCATACATAATAGGATTTGAATGAAGTTCTGTGATCAGGGTCTGGGATGTGGAGTCTGCCCTGGATAATCTAAACTCCTCCCTAGGATTTCCTCTTCAAGGGAAACTCATGTGGGAAATGGATTGTTCTAGAAGTTGCCTGAAAAGCCATACTTATTCATGGTACACCAATGGACTTTTTTTTTTTAAGATTTATTTTATTCACTTCTCCCAATCCCCTCATTGTTTACACTTGCTGTGTCTGTTCATCTTCTTTGTTTCTTTAGGAGGCACTGGGAACTGAACTCAGGACCTCCGACGTGGGAGGGAGGTGCTTAATCATTTAAGCCACACTCCCTGCTTTGTTGTGCCTCTCTTTATGTTTTTCTTCTTGTGTTTCTTATTGCATCATCTTGTTGCATCAGCTTGCTGCACCTGCCCATCGTGCCAGATTGCTGTCTTCTTTAGGAGGCACTGGGAACTGAACTCTGTGGTAGGCAGGAGCTCAATCACTTGAGCCACATCCACTTCCCACCAATGGGCTTTTCATTTTAAATACTAATTTATGTATACTTTTGCTAAGCTAGATAAAGCTTTTTGGGTGCATCAAGGTATGGTATTTTCTCTTTAGGTATGTCTTAAAGTATGATATTTTATGTCGGAAATGCCCTTCCCTCTTAAAGCCATCAAGTTCAGCCTGGAAGGGCAGTGGCTGGGCCCTTAGCAGCCACACCTCCACCTAGGCCAACTTATCAGCTACCTGTGGATCTTCGGCCTTGCATGCTGGTTCCCCTGGAGTCCACTGATGGGAAGTCTAATTATACGTTGTCCTGCCAGGTGACCTTTCAATCAACCAGACTGATTCCCATTCAGCCTTCTTCCCACCATTCTATAGCCCCAAAGAATTTTTGATGCAGAGGATACTTCACGCAAATGCCCACTTATTCCATTAAACTAGAGCCTCTGCCCCAGTGTCCTGGAGTAAGTCTCTAGACTCTCATCTATGTCCTTAACTAAAGGTTTTAAGGGAAAATAGTCTTCCTTCTTACCCTGCATCCCTCCCCAGAACTTACTCTCAGGCACCAAAAAGTAAGGAAAGGGGGGTGACTATCTAGGTCTATTTATAATCTCTTCAATCCTCGTGCTCTAATTTTCCTTCCTCTAGGACAGGATGGGCTGGGTCTTCGGGTGGCTTTGATTTACCTCCACCCCCTCCCCGTCCTCCAGTCGCCTTCATTCTAGAGTGCTTCCTTCATTTGTAACATGGGAACTATAACACTTGACCCATATGAAGGCAGAAGCTGCACCAGATGACCTGCGGAGATAATTTCCAGAAAGAGAAAAGGAAATTTAATTGGATTTAGGTTTTAAAAGAGAAGAGTCAAAGAACAATTATGACAGGTATAAAGAAAAGTGGATACTCATGCCTTAAATAGTGGACTGGGCAAGGAAGAAACAGAAGAAATTAACGTGCTCCTCCCCATCCCCAGCAGTCCCCATTCCACCCCCAAACACTTCCCTGTGTCTAACGAGGAATCAAAACGGGAACTAGGTGGGGCTAGTAACTCTGGTGGGCTTTAAACGCTGGCTGAGGATTCAGACTTTTCCTGAAGGCCACAGGAGGTCACCCCAGAAGCTTGGTTAAAGTAAACAACATGAGGAAAATGTGTGTTAGAAACAGCAGTGAAAGATTTAATTGTATAACTGTAACCCTTTTATACTGCTTTCCTTTTTAAAAAAACCTGTATTATGTTTCAATTAAAAACTAATTTTTAAACTGTAGAAAATATAATATATAATTTATCTTTGGAAATTTAAAAAGCAGGAACAGTCAAGCATTGCCGAGTATGGAGGGCAATGGGAAGCGCAGTATGGGTGAAGGGTTTAAATGCTGGCTCTGAAGTTTCCTAGCTATGGCCTTTTGAGTGAATTACTTAACTTTTCTGAGACTCAATTTCCCTTTAAACTGAGATAATGATACCCACTGAACAGAATGGTTGTGAAGATAAATTACATCCAGTGCTCAACACAGTGCTGGCCCTAGTAAGTGTAATGTATAAAAAACAAAACTAAGAGCATGGCTAAAACAACAACAACAACAATAATAATAAAAACAGGGCATGCACTAATATGGGGACAGTGGAAAGAAGGGGATGGGCTGGAAACCATTTCAAAAACAGGATTTAAAAAAAAAAAAAAAGCAGGATGAACTAAACAGATGGCTATAAGACTGTAGGAGTCGCCCGGCTAGCTCAGTTGGTAGAGCATGAGACTCTTAAAGACTGTAGAAGGAACGCTCACAGATAATTTGGGGGGTGGGAGGGACTTTCCCTTGGGATTGTGTACTCACACCCGAATGCCCAGTCTCAGTGACACATCCTTAAATCCTTTCAGAAAATGTGATTCCTTGAGAAGTTATTCCACAAATGGCCAGGAGATGTCACTGCAGACAGTACTATCCATACTATGTTCCCATCTTGGGGTTTGGATTCTGTTCTGCCATTTGTGAAGGAAGAATTTACTTCCATTGTGGTCCTCTACCTAACTCCCCTTGCCCCACGCCCCTGCCTCGTGTGTGGCCTCCTCTCTTTCTTCTGTGAATCCCCATCCGTCCTTCTACCTCCTGGTCCAAAATCCAGCTTAACACTTTCCTTATGCTTTGCCAGCCTAGCAGGAGAGCCAGCACTGTGTCCAGGTTTTTCTGTTTGTTTAGTTTGGGAATCTGGAACCTCAGAAAGGCAAAGCAGTCACTCAACCACTGAGCTACACCAACTCCCCTGTGCCCGGGTGCTATGTGTGATTCCCTGTTCTCTCTTCATTATCACATTCAGATAGATTTACCAGGACCTAGACACTTGCTGTCAACCCCACCCAGATTCCCCCACCTCAGTGGGTTTCAATTAATAGGGTGCCCTTATTCCCTCTCATACTCTTTAACTTCTTTTCTAAATTGGCCCAATTTTCAAATATTAGCATTTAAAGATTTGGCAATGCCTTAATCTACCCCACTTTTTAAAAATCTCAGTGCTCTTGGTAAAATAATCCCTAAACGTTGGTCTCTAAAGAGCCATAGAATATAGGAAATTATGAGCATTCCTGAGCCAAGCTAAATGACTTACCCAGACGGAATATGTCACTGTCATGAGACTGTACTCTGACAGCTGATACCTGATAATAAAGAGAAAATGTTCCAGGTCAATTTCCCCCTTTCTCTGTTACTGGTTTCTGTTTGTGATTGTTCTTACTGTTTCTCATTTGCTACCATTATTTAAAAATCCGCTTAATAACTTTCAGAGCCAATATTTTTATAGGTATCTTTTCCTACTAATAGCCTTAGAGATAAGCTCAGAGATAAATCTAAATTTCTAGTAGTTTTCCAATAATCTCTGTCTCTACTCCAGAAAACAGAGCCTCTAATCAGAGGTTTGGGGAGAAAATCATCTAAGTGATTACAAGAAAGGGTTGTGGATCAAGGTTCCTATCTTTACTCTCTGTCTAACCTGAAGCAATTTTTTACCAGCTCTGATTCTGTTCACCTTTGCCCTAAAACATTCCCAAAACCTTAGATCAGAGTGGGGAAAAACATTCTAATTTCTTCCAGTTTCTGATGATGGGCTTAGCCCCTGATGCTGAGGGATCATGAGCTCCTCACCTAATTAAGTGCCCAAGAACAGGGACCTCTTATCATTTAGGTCCCGTATCTATCACGTACCAGGGTTATGTGCGGAACTTGCCCCAGTGCTAAGTCTCCTCCTACCCTGGATGAATTTACACCCAAGACTATACCAGCATGCAGGGGAAGCAATGTGCTTTTAAGCTTCCACCACCTTCCTGATCCAACTAGTCCTCCCCGATCAAAACAGAACATGAACAATCCTACACACCTATAAATATTACCTGGTTACTACCAAACAAACAACGGAAGGGAGAGCCAGGAATTTTGTCCAAGGATGATGCGTGCAGGCCGCCTCCCTCCCCTGCAGCAGGTTACTCAATTGGCCGACTGGGCAGCCAGTTGGGTAGGGCACCAGCAAAGCAAGAACACTTCTCCCCCCACTCTACCCCACCCCCTTTTTTCTTTACATTTTAGAGTTTTTAAAAATTGCTCTTGGGGAGGGATGACTCTCTCATCAGGGCTTAGAACCTCCAATTCCAGCCCTGCCGGCCAGAAGCAGACCTGTACTTCCTGGATTAACATTCTCCATTCCCAGTCTCCCTTACACAGAGGAGCAAAGACCCCACTTAAGGCAGCTGAAAGTGGGTGCTCTTCCCCCAAAGCACCACTAAAACATTATACCTTTTCTGAAAAAGTTGCTATAAACTCCAGCCCTGTAGGCTGTATCTGGCTAAAATCACAAAAATTCATTGTATTAGATCTTCCTGATGTGTTTCTTGTTGAATACCACTCAACAACAGTAGAATACATTCTTCTAAAGTGTCCATGGATCATTCTCCAGGCTAGATCATATTTTAGGGCACAAGACAATAAATATTAAAAGATTGAAATAACAAAAAGATTCTCTTCTACCACAATGGATTTATATAAAAAATCAATAACAGAAGGAAAAATGGAATTGTACAAATAAGTGGAAAATATATAACTCATTTTTAAATAACACAATAGGATAATTTTCTGAAATCTACCTACATGGGAAATCAGAAAATTCTTAGAGAAAAATTTTTTAAAAATTTAAAAAAACCATGCCAAAAACTATGAGAAGGAGTAAGGCACTGCTCATTGGGAAACTGAGAGCTGTAATATTGATATCCCCTTTGTATTCTTCTGATTTTCTTTCATTTTTCATTCATATTTTCCTTTGCTCTTTGAGCATAATTAGGACTATTTTTTTAAAAAAAAAAACTTTGTCTGGTATGTCCCTGGTCTGATTGATCTTACTGGTGGTTTCTAATGCTTTAATTTTCTCCTTTGCCTGGGCCATCACTTCCTGCTTAATTGTATGTTTATTGAACTAAGACATTTTAATATTTTAAGGTTTTTTTATCACTGGACTGTAGACTCTGGCATGTCTGTTCCTTAAATTTGTATCCAGCTAGTATTATGACAGAGCTTTCCTTGACTGCCAGGAGCTAAAAAGAAGAAGAAAAAGAAAAAAAGAAAGAATAAGGGAAAAGAAGAAAACGCCTTTCCCAGTCTTCCTAGATTGACCTGAGTGCTTTCTCCTTAGGACTTATCTATACAAAGAGTTTAGAGAATAGCTCCATGCCAAAGCACAGAGGCCTCCCTGGTCCTTTCTACCCATGGGCATGTGGCCATAGAAAATCCCCCACTTACATGGATACAAACGTCCCCTTTTCCCTAGGAAACAGCCTCCTCAAGGCCCCAGGTACCGCGCTCTATTCCCTACAGCCAGCAATCCTTTGCCCCAGGCCTACAGCCAACAATTCCTTGCCCTAAGCCCACAGCTTCACTGCTTGCCCACAGCATTGTGGGAGAGCACCATGTGCTACCTTCTTCACACAGGGCGAGTTTTTGGACAGTGAGTCCCTCAGGACACCACCAAACAGGTTGTACCAGGCATACATACTCCTAGTGTGTGCCCAAGAGTTACTATGCGCCCTCTGGAGCCTGGAGCAGGCATCCAGGCCCTGGGCATATGGGCCATATGAACACCAAGGTGGTGAGGGGTTCGGGGTGGCCAGCCAGGACACCAGATCCTGCAGCTTTTAAGTTGCCTTTTTCTCGATTTGGCACTCAACCTGTTACTTCAGTCTTTTAACTGTTTCTGCCAGATCTTGCTGGTTGTTCAAAGCTTCTGTGGGGGAACCCATGGTTCTCTTTTTAATAATCATTTGTAAACCTGCAGCTAAAAATCCTCCTCTAAGGTACACTTTGTAAATGGGAAATTTAGTGTCTGACATTTCTACAGTTGTTTTTTGTTTTTGTTTTTAAAGAAGTGAATATCCCCAGCTAGGGGAACACCTACCCTATGTTTTACCTAACAGTTGGAGTAGAAAATACTTTGGAGTATCTTCCAAGTTATAGTGTATTCAGTCTCATTTTCACAGGGTGTTTTCAAAAGTGTTAATATTACGACTGCTTTGGCTAAATAAGTTAGTATATTGGGATAGAAATTAGATAAATTACTATGAGGTACCTGGGTAAATTTCTCTTTATTTCAGTTTCTTTTTAGGACTGAAAATATGAAACAAAAAATGTGGGAGTCCTTCCAAAAATTTCTACTGTGATATGCCAAGAACAATGGTCACCCTTACAAAGCAGGGTTAGAGATGCATGTGTGGCCATGGAACATTACTTTTTAAGCTGGAAAAGACTCCAAATAGCATTAACTGCAATCTTATTATTTTAAAAGCAAGGATATACTACAGAAAAGTTCCCTGATCTACTAATATGCAGTTAATTAGAGGCAGAGCCTGGGATTGATACCCTATTTTTAGTCCCTATTCCACCTTGTCTCAAGAGTTGTATATTTGCATATCAAATGCCAGCAGAGAGGGTACAGTCTATCCAGACAGTTTTCAACTTAACATATTATAACTGCTACCCTGAAGGTTTTATTTCTTGATCTTACTTTTTTTTCCCCCTCTCAGATTTCCTCTCCCAACCCCAATGACCCAGATTCCCTACATTCTGATATTGGGGGTGAGCTGTGGAAAGGGACAGGATTGGTCAGTACATGGCCAGTCAAGGTAAAGATGACTGCAGTAATCACCAGAAAGCTCTGCAGAACTGTAAAAGCCTCCTGGGGCTAATTCTAAAGAACTCTGACCTAAATCACTTTCTTTTGCCTGACCAATTCTAGAAGTAGACGAATTCCATTTATGGCTTGCTGGCTTGGAGGTGGGAGTAGGGGCACCAAGCATAAATTCTATTTTTGAAGATGAAACCAGAAAATGGTAAGCTGGAACCTCTTTCTCTCAGGAGTGACTACCCACACTGTGTGGGTTGGTCCAACTGCTGTAGTCCCCCAGGCTAAGGGCAGCGAGTGGGAGCCACAGGGGCAGGATGGGGGGCTCAATGTTAGGGCTGCCTTGAGCCTCAGGCAGTTTACCTAGTAGCTACTTTGTTAGCCGTCCTTCCAGCCCAATCTTGGGTAAGATGCTGTTCAACTCATTCTTAGCATCCTTCTCCAAACAGTCTTGGGAAATTGCCTATCTGGGCATCCAGAGGTAGGTTCAGGGTCCATTCTCTGCAACGAAACAATGCAAATTAAAGAGCCGACCTCAATTGTTATTTCGTTATTGCAAGGTATCTATGACCTCTACTGCAAAGATTAACACCTTGCTTTACCTGAAAAAACTTATGGTTATATTTAGCACTTTTCCACTCACAAGGGCAAGGGTGCTTGCTACATCCCCAATCAGCAGGACTCAAAGTCCCCAAAAAACGATTTGAGGGTTTCCCAAGCCTTTGAGCTTTTAACGCAAAGCTTTCACACAAAGGTGAGAGGGGAGGAAAAGCGAAATGTCCCTGCACTGCAAAGAGGGACATCGTTCCTGGTACTGGCAGGAACATGGGGGGGGGGGGGGGGAGGGCCCGAGGTGCAGCCTTCTAACCACCAGAGAGTCCTTCCTGATAGACTGACTTTTGGGGAAGCGAATCCCTACACCCAGCCATCATTTCCACTCTTGCGTTTTCAAAAGATCAAAAAACGGAAAGGACCCGCAGGTTAGCAAACCCCAGAGAGGAAACGCTCAGCGGGTCTACGTCCTAGGGATCGCAGCAGCGGCCGACGACCCCAAATCGAATCAACAGAGGGAAACCCCAGGGAAAGAAGGATTTTTGCAGAGGACAGAATTACTGCGTGCAGACTGCAGGGAAGTACCTGGGGGGAGGGGGCCTTGTCAGGAGGACTTTCCAGCCACTCAGCGCTCATCAAAAAGTTCCCTGTACTTGACCCCAGTGGCTCATCGCAGGGAGTTTCTCTGTTGAACCCCAGCACAGGGTTTAGGCTTCTTTTTTCCCCCAGCAGAGGACGAGGCCAGTTCTCGTTTCTGGTCTGACTGGCTCGGAAATTCCCCGCGCCTGACCCCGCCCCAGAGAAATCCCCTGCCAGGGTTTATAGAGCGCCGGGGCGGCGCTGCGGAGCCACAACAGTCCCAGCCTGCAGTGCCACCCGCGAGCGACCCAGCGAGGAAGCGCCCAGCCGCGGTCGAGCGCACCTGGAGCAGCGCCTGGAGCTCGCCCGCGCCATGTTTCAGCCCGCCGAGCTCGCCCCCGAGTGGGCCATGGAGGGCCCGCGGGACGGGCTGAAGAAGGAGCGGCTGCTGGACGACCGCCACGACAGCGGCCTGGACTCCATGAAGGACGAGGAGTACGAGCAGATGGTGAAGGAGCTGCGCGAGATCCGCCTGGAGCCGCAGGAGGCGCCCCGCGGCGCCGAGCCTTGGAAGCAGCAGCTCACGGAGGACGGAGACTCGTAAGTGCGGCGGCGCCGCGGGGGGTGGGGTTGGGGGGCGCCGGGCCTGCAGCCGGAGCGCCGGGGCCGCGGGGCTGGGGTTGGGGTTGGGGGCGCCGGGCCTGCAGCCGGAGCGCCGGGGCCGCGGGGCTGGGGTTGGGGTTGGGGGCGCCGGGCCTGCAGCCGGGGCGCCGGGGCCGCGGGGGTTGGGGTTGGGGGGCGCTGGGCCTGCAGCCGGAGCGCCGGGACCGCGGGGGTTGGGGTTGGGGGCGCTGGGCCTGCAGCCGGAGCGCCGGGGCCGCGGGGCTAGGGTTGGGGTTGGGGGCGCCGGGCCTGCAGCCGGAGCGCCGGGGCCGCGGGGCTGGGGTTGGGGTTGGGGGCGCCGGGCCTGCAGCCGGAGCGCCGGGGCCGCGGGGTTGGGGTTGGGATTGGGATTGGGGGCGCCGGGCCTGCAGCCGGGGCGCCGGGGCCGCGGGGGTTGGGGTTGGGGGCGCCGGGCCTGCAGCCGGAGCGCCGGGGCGGCGGTGCAGCGGGGCGGCGGCGAGGCCCGGTCTGAGGCGCCGACCCCGAATCCGTGCACGGCTGCCTGTCAGCGCGTGGGGGAGGGCGGGCTGCGCGGCGGCCTCCGCGGGCCCCGGGGCCGCTCGGCTGCCCCGCGCCGGCGTTTCCACGCGCGCGCCCCCCCTCCGGCCGGGGGCGGGGACGCGAAGTCCCGGGTTGCATAAGGGGGGGGCGGGAGTTTCTGCCCCGCTGGCGGGCGCCGTGCAGCCCGGAGGGGAAGTACAGGGCGTTCCGGGCGGCGCGAGGGCGGGGCGGTCTGGCCGGCGCCCGCCGGGGAGAAGGAAGGGGGAGGGGGGAGGCCCGGAAAGTCCCTGGGCGCCTGCCAGGAACACTCAGCTCATAATAACCTCGCGGAAAACACCGCGGCCTCGGCCTCCAGAAACCCCGGCCTTGCGCAATCCCCCGCAGCCCGCACCTCCCTGGGCCCCACACAGTGCACTCACCACCCCTGGGGTTTTTTCCCTCTCTTCCCCTCAGGTTCCTGCATTTGGCCATCATCCATGAAGAGAAGGCGCTGACTGTGGAGGTGATTCGACAAGTGAAGGGGGACCAGGCCTTCCTCAATTTTCAGAACAACCTGCAGCAGGTGCGCCGCTTGCCTAGCCCTGTGCTCTTTCTGACCCTGTGGTGGAGCTGGATTAACAAATTGGCCCTGACACAGCCTCCAAACCCTTTCTAAGTTAACGATTACTGGTCCTTATATGCCCTGATCTTTTACATTCGTATGGCCAAATACCCAACAGAGTAAGGAAAATTCCATTTGCTCGGATGTGGCCTTTATGGTCCACCTGGGGCCTCACCCCCTGTCCTGTCTGGGAGGAACAGTACCCACCAGGGAGAGATGCCTGAGGTTCAAGGAGACCCGATTGCAGGTTTGGCCTATGCCTTATTCTCTATTTCTTTTTGTTTGTAGACTCCACTCCACCTAGCTGTGATCACTAACCAACCAGAGATTGCTGAAGCTCTTCTACAAGCTGGCTGTGATCCTGAGCTCCGAGACTTTCGAGGAAACACCCCCCTACACCTTGCCTGTGAGCAGGGCTGCTTGGCCAGCGTGGGAGTCCTGACACAGAGCTGCCATGCCCAGCACCTCCACTCCATCCTGCAGGCCACTAACTACAATGGTACGTTAGCCTGGCTGCCCCACCATAGGGCAGGTGCCATGGAAAAGGGAGAGGTGGGCCAACAACCTAAGGGTCCTAGTAAGATCCTAAACTCTCCCAACGTGAGAAAGGTTGAGAAAATAGGTTCTATATGATGCCTTCAAAGAGTTTACTCAGAACCCAAATTCTGGGTTCTTCAAATTTAGAAAAGATGGCTCTTTGTCCCTTAAAAAAAATAGATGAAAAGTTCTGTTTGGGGAATGAGGGTTGAAACAAATGGTTACACTTTTCTTCCAATTGTTCTAGGTCACACGTGTCTACACTTAGCCTCTATCCATGGCTACCTGGGCATTGTGGAGCTTCTGGTATCCTTGGGAGCTGATGTCAATGCTCAGGTGAGTACTTCATGCCTCCAGATGGAGTGAGTCAGGCTTTAGAGCTCCCGTCCTGAATCAGACTTATTGCAAGCAGAAATTCCAAACTCAGCCATAAACATCTCAAATTCTTTTTGGTCTCAGGAGCCCTGTAATGGCCGGACCGCCCTCCACCTTGCGGTGGACCTGCAGAATCCCGACTTGGTGTCACTCTTGTTGAAGTGTGGGGCTGATGTCAACAGAGTTACCTACCAGGGCTACTCCCCCTACCAGCTCACCTGGGGCCGTCCAAGTACCCGGATACGGCAGCAGCTGGGCCAGCTGACTCTGGAAAACCTTCAGCTGCTGCCAGAGAGTGAGGACGAGGACAGCTATGACACGGAGTCAGAGTTCACAGAGGATGAGGTGAGTCTGGATTGAACTTCAGCACTCTGCAAAAAATGATGGAAGTGGTATTCCTTCTTCACCCTCCCACGCCCCAGAGCTATTCTTTATCATAAAGAGTCTTATAATAAATTTCTCAAACTTTAATGTACATAACCACTGTCCCAGGAGTCTTTTTTTGTATGTAGTTGACCTTTTCTTTCTTAAAGAGAGGAGCATTAGAGAAAAACTCCCTCAGCCTGGAAAGTTAATTTATATTTGGGTTATTGAGAATGGAGTCCAAGTAGGCTTTAAGTTATTTCCAGTAGCAGACCTCACTGTCTCCCCAGCATCCTTGGTAAAGTTCTGGAAGTTTAATGTGCTTTTTTTTCCTCTCATTTTTAGCTGCCCTATGATGACTGCGTGTTTGGAGGCCAGCGCCTGGCATTATAAATGGAACATGTCTAAAAGAACATGGACTTGTATATTTGTACAAAAGGAGAGTTTTATTTTTCTAAAAAAAGAAAAAAGAAAAAAATTCCAAGGGTATACTTAAAACCACACTGCCCACTGCCTGGCCCAAAACATTTTACTGTGGTTGGTCAGTCCTTGTTTTATTTTTGTGAATTCTGTGTGTGTGGGCCAAGAAAGATCATTGGATCCAAAGAAAGCCTCTTAAGCTTCACCTCTGTGGAGTTTTTTGGAAGAGGAATATCCAAAATTGGATAAAAGGACCACATTTTATTTATTGTGCTTTTTGACTGCACCACCATGGATTAGTTGCTGAATCCAATTGCATCCTGTGACATGTAACAGCCAGGTGTGTTGTTAACCTTTTGGCAGTGTGTGATTAGAACCTTGAGGTGCTGCCTAGTCAAGGTGTGTGTTACCCTCCTGTAAATGATGTACATAGTGTATTTTGTCGTTAAATATTTCATACTCTAAGATGTATATTTATTAAACAGATTTTTACAAACAGAGTTATCCTGTTACTTTTCTTCTGGCTGCTGTAATTTACAAAGGATGTGGGATTTCTGACCTGAGAGGTATTTGATCCTCAGGTGGAGGTGGAGGTGGGGAGTCACGTGGGAATACTCACTACAGTCACAGGACCCTTTTGGAGGGTAGCTTCTCACGCTGTACACACCAGCTTCACAGCAAAGCTTTGTAGGCAGCCCCTGGGCCCAGTGTGTGGGAGGTTGCTGCAAGAGCGGTAGGAAATACCACTCTCAGGCCTGGGGATGTCCACACACCACCAGTCTGTGGCAGGAAGGGCTTCCACTGTCAACCGCTTTCATCCCTTTGGGTTAAGCTCTTCCAGGACCTTTTTTCTACTTGAGAAAAGATCTCACCTATAATACTGGAAGTTCCTGAGAACATGGGCTCAGGGATGGGAATGCACTGATGTTTGTTAGCAGGTGCCCACCTCCGAGTCTTTCTTTTACTTCCTTTATAAAATGGACTGTTGTGAAGCTTATGCGAGACAGTCCTCAAATGCCAGGCACATAAGTGCTAAAGAAAAATACATGCTATTGTTCAACAACCTGTATTTCACATGGGAAGAAACAAGTCCAGAGAGAATGTTCTGCCCAAGGTCAAAAGATGGGTAGGTGGTTAACTTATTTTAGTATCCTCTGGTTTTCAGGCTGGGAAACCTCTTTCAAAGTATTCCACCTCTAAATGCATTTATTTTGCTACTGGCTAAATATAAAAGTGATAACAATGGCTTGGAGAGACTTCATCAGCTCCTATCAGTAGAATCAGAATGACAGATGGGGGAAGAATTACGAACTTGTGAAACCTGGGTTAAGAGGTTCTGCCTCTTCTCTTCCTTAAAACGTACTTCTTGCCTAGGTAAAGAGAGGAGTAAAGTTAAATTTATGGCATTCCATAAAATGCTGATGGGTGTATAAATTCAATTTGTGTACTTGGCTTACACCTAAGAAAACATTACCAGGTAAGTTATATTATCCTTTCCTGATCCATAAATAATGTCAAAGTCAAATTTGAGTATGTATGATGGTCACCTTCCTCTCAGACCAAAAAGGAGCCAAAGTTTAGTGGATCTTTCATATATAAAGAGCATTGCTGCAGACTGCTACCAACTGGTCAAAACCAGCTCTGTGTGCCTCCTGCACTTCACCGAGGTGCTTTTCTACCAGTCTCATCCTCCCCCAAAGTGCTCCAGTTTCACTGAAATTCCCTGTCCACTGCCAGCGCACCTGAACACAAGTGTTAAATTGTCTAACACAGAAATTTGGATTAGGTTCAGCTATCTTAGCTGATGAGTAGGAAAGTAAAGATGGTGGCTGGGAGTGGAGGAGCTAGAGAAGGATCCACACCCTCAGATCAAAAAAGACAGGGGCTGAAAGCTTGGCTCCCCAGTCTTGGAATGATGTCCTTAACATTTCTAACTCAGACATGCCTCCTGAATTTCCCCCTGTAATAGTGCAAAAATTTGTGCCAAATTGCTCATACCCTCATTCTAGCTCTGTGCTAGAGGATTGGGAAAACAGGACAAGAGGATATGGCCTGTTTCTTCTCAGCCTCCTTGGAGGTCAACTCTTGTATAGGGGACTGAAGACTATCAGGGCAGGGAGGGCGCTATTCTGACCCACTTGAGCCTTGATTTCCTCTTTTCTAGGTATTTCTTCTCTTTAACAGCCCCAACCTGCAGGGAAGATTTGGTCATCTGCATAAATCCTGAGGTAGCTGGGCCTTGGTTTAAGGACCTTTGCATTCCCTAGTTCCTTAGGCTCTCCAGTTCCTCCCCTTCTCCTCCCGCACTCCCTCCTTCTTCCCTCCATCTCTTTTCTTTCTTTTTTTCTTTCCTCCCTCTCTCCCTCCCTCCCTCCCTCCTTCCTTCCATCCTTTCTTCTTTATACCCATTAGATGGGTGGCTGAAGTCTGGAAATCCCTAAAGAAAAATTTTAAAACAAAAATCTTCTAATCTCTGCAAAGTTCTCCTCTAATTTTTAAGCAAACAAGAATAAAAGTTTTCAAAGAAAACTTCAGCAGACTGAGCACATTCTTCTGTGCACTTTGATTTCCTCCAAGAAGCTAAGGGTCCTGTCAGGACAGGTAGAAATAAGGAGCCTTGGGAAAGAGGGAAGTGAGACAAAGGGGAAATTAAAAGTCACATCAGCAACTTCCTTGAATTTAGTTCCTTGGTTCTTTATGCCTGTTTCATCCAAGATAAATTCCCTTTATAGATCAAGTGTTCCATGTCCCTTCCAGAAGGAAGGGTTTTTCTTTGAAGAAGGAACAAACACCAGCCTGAATAATTTGAAGACCTTCATCTGGGGAGTGGAAATGCTAAGTTTCCCTCCTAAAGGCTGAGTGATTGGGGTGATTTGCATTGAAATTTCAACTGCTACTGGAAGTGATTAAGTGATGACAGGCAGAAGTGAGTCAGGCTGATGGGCTCTTCCTTCGCCTCCCCCCACCTTTCCTCCCAATTTTCATTAACTCACCTTAGGGGTAGCTGAGGTTTTAATTGACAAGTAAGGTCAGACTTGTTGAACTCCAACCAGATACATGTCCAAGAAGCATTCCCTGACCTCTGGTACCTGCACAAGAATATCTCAATGAGTTTCCCCGTTTCAGGGGAATATTACACAAAAGGAAACTGAAGATTATGTGTGTTTCCTTCCTAGGGAAGTGGGACTCTCAGCCTGGTTCTTTCCTTCACATTATAAAACACTATTATCCTCCAGGCCCCATGGTAGGGCCAGAGGCACAAAGATGAAATCTCCTTGCACATATAAAACATGCCATACTGTCACAGTAAATGGCATGTTGGGAGCTCAGAGCAGAGGGCGGGAGAGGGGAATCAGGAGGTTATTCCCAGGTATCTGTTTACCTGGCAGTACTATCTATTCTTTCTCTCATGCCCCAAGGGGCCAGTGGCATTTTTTGACAGGGGGCAGGGAACCAGCCTGTGCTCAGAAAAAAACTAACTTCCAGGTTGGGATCAAAACGACCATCCTCAGTAGGCTAGCTGTGTGTGCACCCCAGATTCCAAAGCTGAGCCTAGAAGGAGTTTGCCTCCAGCCTTTGAATTAGCAACAAACCACGTGCATGCCTTAGTTCAGAACTTCTCAGATTTCATGTGTCCTTAATCACCTGGAGATCTTTCTGAAATGCAGGTTCTGATTCAGGGGTTGCCCTAAGATTCTGCCTTTCTGACGAGCAACCAGCCGAGAGGTCAGTGCTGGGGGGCGGGGGGCCACCTTCAGAAGAGCCAAGCCTTAGGAAGAGATGAGAGGTGGAGGCGTCTTCGGGACATGGAGCTGCCCTGGATGGTGCTTCAGAGGTAATCACCGGACATTGTAAATCCTCACAGGGCCTACATGATGGAATAGAGGAGAGTATGGGCCATGATGTGAACCAATGTATATGAGGTGCAGAGGTGCCCAAAGATGTACTTACCAAATCCAATGGATGTGTCATGATGATGGGAACGAGTGTTGTTGGGGGGGGGGGGGAGAGGGGGGGTGGGGGGGTGGGGTTGAATGGGACCTCACATATATATTTTTAATGTAATATTATTACAAAGTCAATAAAAAATAAAAAAATTAAAAAAAATAAAAAATAAAAAAAAAAAAAAAAAAAAAAAAAAGAAGAGCCAAGCCTTAGCACTTTGCCACCCTGGTCCATGCCTGGGAAAACCAGGACAAATGCTCCTGCCGCTGATCGTGAATGAGGATGAGCCAGCATCCGGCAGGGCAGGTCCCTTGGATGGTAGGGCTGGATCCTGAGCCCTGACTTTAAAACAGGGGCCAGGGCTCACAAACCTGCATCAAACCAGGTAGTCTAGTGAGGGAAGCCGCCAACCCAGGCAAGGCCAAAGGTATCATCATCTGAGCTCCAAGGAAGGAACAAACGTCACAGGAAATGCATTTAAAAGGGTAATCACCAGTGAAGAAGAAGAAAACCTGGCTTAAATACGAGTTTGTTTGTACCTTTGTGTGGAGTGGCTGTGCTGTTTGGGAGAGGCATTGACCATAGCCCTGAAAGGAGTGAGGAGAACCACTGCCCTCCGACCAAGCTCCCATCCCCCTTATTGGAATTCGAGTGTTCACAAGCAGTTCACTGAAATGCGTGAGGGAAAATCTTAGGAAAAACTTCCCCTTAAATGTTGTCATAATTTCATATTTTCTTTTTTAATTTATTAAGGATAGCCTATATGGAAGATATTTAGCATTTAAAGGTAACTTATTTAAATTGCCATATTTTCATTATGTACACTGTTTTATCCAAAGTATTATTTAACTGATCTATGATAATATATAGTATGGAATAAAGTAATGGATTAAATTTGTTTTCTTCATTTATTAAACACATGTAGAGCACTCACCACATGCCAAACACTGTTCTAAATGGTTTACAAATATTAAATTCGCTCTTTTAATTCTCGACCCACCCTGCGAGGTAGGTATTATTATTTTCATATTTTAAATCAGGAAACTGAAGCACACTAAAATGAAGAAACTTGGCTGGTAAGTGGTAGAGGCAGGCTTGAGTGAGTTCCAAAGCCCAAATTCCTAAACTGTGGTATAAAGGAACTTCCAAGGGTACATGGGAATTCCCACTAACAAAAGTGATTTCAGGTCATCAATTCTGAATATGTTTCTTATTCATATTCTCAAACTTGACAATGATTCATTATTGATATCGTCCAAAGCTGGGTAAATATTGCAAAAGATGGTTAGAACTTTTGATGCTTCATGTTAATGAAAAAGCTTTTCATAGAAACTCTAACAATGCAGAGAATGCAAGCTCTAAGATCATAGGGAATTTCAGTAAACTGAACAATAATGTGGGACTCAGACAGGTAAGACCCAAATCCTATTTCATCGCCTATGAAATTGTGACAGTGTTAAGTTTCATATGGTGCTAAAGAAAGGAGGCGAGGCAAGGTCTCTCCTTCCAGGAGTTTCCAGTTATGCAGTTTATGTTTGCTTGTGACAGAAGCTCCATCTACCGTGTAGACCCACGTCACCACGTTAAACATTTTGGTGAGAATTTTAAAAACTTTGCAGTGTTTTAATAATCATCTTCAGGGAAGTCCAAAACAAACTAGCAAATGCAATCTTTTAGTACAAAAGAGCGTGCTTTTTTCCAGGTGAAATGTTCTAGTGATCCAGTTTTGTTTGTTTGGTTTGGGTTTTCGTAAGATAATTGATCCTGAAGCAAATCTAGTCTTTCTCTAGGTCACTCTAAGCTTGGCAATTAACTCTTTAAAAACAACAGAACAATCACAACCTGGTAAATAGCAAATACAACACTGTTAGTGTTTCTAACGCACCAACAACAAAGAAATAGAATGGGATGAGTTTTTTGAGGGGACGGTGGTTCTTGTGAGTCCATTTTAAGTTGAATGTTAATGTTCTCCTTTGACTGCCTTCCCACCCTCATCATTGGGAGGCAACTTACCAGGACAATGTGGGGGGCTGAATTGGGATTGGGAAGGGATCATGATTTAGTGGTTTGGGATGGTGGAAACAGCAAGGCACCAGGTTCAAAGGGTTTTGAGGCGTGAACCGTCTGTCTGAGGAGTTCATGGGTATTTTGGAAAATTCCTGTAATCAACAATCAAGTTATTTACTTGGGCACGAGTTTAGGAATTGTAAAGTTATAGTAATGAAGACAACGGAAGAAAAAAGTCACGTTAAATGTGGGCAGTAAACCGGAGGGGGTGGGGTATAGTCGTTTTGGCCTCACACTGATTAGTCATCAGGCCTAGAGTGAGGTGCTGAGGAAGAGGACACGTGGCAGGTGCGGTTCAGCCGCTTATAAAGGGTAAAAGGTTCAGCACCGGAGACATGAGCAACAGCGTGCCCTAAACAGGTTGCTCAGGGCAAGCGAGGAGGGAGCAAACCAGTTTTACCTCTTTTATTAAATAGAATTTCACCTCTAACTGACCAATCTCTCTGATTAGAAAAGTGTTAAATTAACAGCATGAATTCACAGTGCGAAGTACCCCCGTGATCCAGCTGCTGGTGAATAACATTAACAATAATAAATATCATCTATCAAACATACGTGGTCACTACCCCGGGGGAGGGGGGGTCATAAGGAAGGGGAGGCTTTATTATCCCCAATTTACAGATGAGGAAACTGAGGTTCAGAGAGGTTTAGTAACCTGTTGGAGGTGATACAGCCAAGAGAAATGGCCGTGCTGGGATTCAACCCCAAACTGTCTATGCCCAAAGCTCTTTTCTTGCCCCACTAGTCAGGGTGACCCTCTTCATTTTGCTGAAGATGTTCGAAGCTCCTCAACAGTGGCCATTTTCCACGATTGCTGATTTTCATCTTAAATAGCTCTGGCTGCCACAAAAACCCAATTTATTCTGAGATGCCATTTGTTACTATTTCTATGTTATACAATTTTTCAATCAGAAAAATTGGAAAGATACGTAGTGACTCACCTCACAGGAATGTCTGAAAATTAACTAACAGTCCCCATCCCAGGAAGCAGTGGGAGCGCACTCTCAGGGCACTGCAGCTGGGCTCGGAGGCTCCCGCCAGCCCTGGCCCCAGCTCTGGGGGCTGAACTGGAAGGATTTCTGAGAACTAATGGTAGGATCCCACCAAGGAGGAGAGAAATGAGAAAACCCTGCCTCCTCAGCCACAGGAAACCCTGACCAAGGTAATTGTGTGACCAAACATAGACCCCCCTTCACGGCTGATGTGCTGCGGTGGCGCTGGTACAGCGAGCAACCACCTGCGGGCCTGGCGCCCGGGCGAGAGAGCTTCAGGGGAGAGTTTAAAACGGACCAGAAGGCTCCATGGCTGACGTTATCCTGAGGACAGAGGCGGCCTCCAGAATGACTCCAAGCAGTGCACACCGATCTGGATTTCAATCTCGCCCGTAATCTGTACCATCCGTAACCCGGGCTACTGGTTTAACCTCTCCATGCCTTGATTTCTCATACATAAAATGGGGTGGTGGCAGCTGCCTTGCAGAGTTGCTGTGATGCGTAACTATCACTACTGGTGTCTGCAAAGCTTTGGTAAAGCTCCCAATACATAGCAGGTGCTCAGAAGAGGACAGTTGCTGGTAATAGGAGTACTGATGTGATTAATGCTGATGTTGTCAGATGACAGCCCTCCCTAGAGCCCACACTCTGCTTTCCCCTCCCTCTCAGGGTAGCCCAGGAGCTGAGGAACCAGATCCCCTCCGGACAAGCTGGAGCATCCAGTCTTCCCTCTTGACCCTCTCTTACCTTTCCCCCCACACCCACACCCACATCCACCCTGGGGCCCTAGCCTCACCCAGACGAGATCCCCTGACTCACAGGACGAGGAGATGCCACTGAACACGCACTTCACTGAAGGCCTGAAAGTGAGCCATGTCATTGGCCGTGGCCCTCTCAGGCCCAGGCTCCTGATGTCTGAGATCCCGTGAAGCAGTGGGAGAAGAGAGAAGTCTCTGCTCCTGTGGTCAGCTGAGGGCCAGGCTGCAGGTCGCTCGACATGCCACATCCCAGGGGGCTGGTTTTGAGCAGCCTGACCACACCTCCTGGGGCCTTGGCTGGAGCCGCAGATAGGGACAGCTGGTTGGCAGACCCGTAGTCCCCCAGCCTCATTAGTATGGACACCCCTTCTTCTAACGGCCCCTTGAGGGAAAGGCAGGGAAGGAGAGAGCCCTCCTCCTGTAGGAGCATCAACTGTGCTTGACAGAATGAGAGAGGGAGGTCTGTGTACCTACCAAGAACGAAGTCCTCCAGTGCCATTAAGTGGGAGGACAAAAGCATGTTACAGAGCGGTTTGCATAGTTTAATCCTCTATTTAAATGAAAAACTACACTCACATATCCTATTTTTAATTATAAACAACAGCAACTAAGTCTGGATAATTTAGGCAGAAAAGAGATTCATGAAAAGGACTTTGGGGAGCCCTCAGAACTCCAGTTGGGAGCCAGAGAGAGGATCCAGTGAGCTCGCCACTGTGTCTGCATCGCAAACAACCCTCTCCTGGTCATTGACTACTGGCCTTGGCTTTCCCACTCTGGCAAGAACGGATTCCACACAGTCCCTCCCGTTGTTGGTGTGGGTCAGAAGGGTGTGATTGGTGGAGCCTTGGTCATGTCCCCATGCAAAGGAGGCGGAAAAGGGAGTGTCTGGCATTTTTGCTTCAAGTTAGAGCATCCCCCAGACATGGAATATCGGTTCAGATGAAGTGTGGCGTGAATTGCTACACAGTGCATCATTGGGAACACAAGCTTAGGCATAACAGAAACTTTCAGCAAATGACCACTTTATCACTACACACCACAAAAGGTCCAAAAGAGCAGGGGAAGAGCTCCCATTGTGGCCAGTCTCCCAGGGAGGCCAAACTGCTGGTAGCTCTGTACACTCCACTTTGCGTCAGAGAGTAACGACAAATCCAGGCTGCCGAGGGTGGGGTATTTATACCACCCAGGGGGAGTGCGCCCTGCCACTGAGCGTTCCTGACCTGACGAGCAGCTGGCGCTGCTTGCTCCTGGTTTCCAGGCTCAGGGTATGGTGGGGCCTTTCATTAGACCGCTATCTCCCAAGGGCTGCAGAATGGAAACAGACTGAAACATCTACACACAATAAAAAAGAAGGTAGGGGTAGGTGAGGGCCGGGAGATGGCCACTAGGTGTGTCTGTGACCTCCCGAGCAGTCCATCCCTTGGCCTCTCAACCAGGCCGAGCCTCCTCCTCTGCATGAGCTTCCACAGCAAATGAGGAGATGGGTCAGGCCTACTAGCCCATGGCTCTCAAATATATTAACTGTAAGCATTTGGGAACATCAGGGGCTGGAACACATAGATGGGCTTCACCTACGCATACCATTACTCCAAGCAGGATGATCACACCTGTCTGAAGCAGTGGTTGCCTCCGTGCCCCTCTCTCCCCCGTGAGAGTGCTAAAGGGGTCCCACACAGGATCTGTTTGTACACATTGCAGCCCGTGGGCTTGCTGTTTAGTCGCTTCTTGCTCCACCCCGCCTGATACTACCCTACATACAGCAGGAGCTATTAGCAATAGCGCAAATGCCTCCTTGTTGGCTGGGAGGAAGTCTAAGGCATTGCGATTATCAAACTCTACTTGGGCTAGAGAGTCTAGCAAATTTTGCTAAGCGTGAAGGTCTCACACTGTGAACTCAGCAATGTCAGCCAAGGTGGCTGACAGGGCAATAATGATCTGCTGAAAGAGGAGAATCCAGAATCATGGATCCCCACCACCACCAAGGCAAATCATGCTTTGCTGGAGAATAAATTGGAAAGATGACTGAGCCATTTGCCAGTTTTATTACATCGGGAGTTGTTCCTGACAGGATGTCCAGGGATGTGGAGAAGAGTGCACAGCCAGTAACTGTGCCGTTATCTTGACCAGGGGCAAATATGAAGGGATTTCCTGGTATGAGTTCAAATGTGAGGCAGGGAAGGTCAGCTCCTCGAGAGTCAATCTGGACTTGGCAAAGAAGGGAGAGGGAGTGAAGGATCAGGTGGCAGATCCAACCATTGGTCAGGTTCCCTGCCACCACCCTGGCCCACAACAGCTGGATGAAGGTGTTTTCCTTCCAGGTTGCTGCTGGGTCAAGTCTGTAGAAACAGGGGAAGGGAGGAGTAACTAGTCCTGGCAGGGTGGTAGTGCAGCCCCTCCCGAGGGAGATACCTCTCTCAGCCTATTTGCAGTAACTTATCTTTTCCCTCTAAGGCCCCCCAGTCCACCTGTCCCTTTGCCCTGAGCTATAACCTCACCCCTTTCCCATTGATCTGTGTGCCTTACCCATATCTTCCAGCCCACGTCCACCCCTTCCTGATGATGGGAGTTGTCAGGACCCCTTGAAATTGTCCCATGACTGTTCCCAAAGGAACTGGTGACCCAACCAGGGGTATAAATGTATCAGGCTCTGCAGGTCCAGCCCACTGGGTTGTCAGCCTACGTGTGTTAACCACTTCTAGGTCTACTTCCATCATCCCACCTGTGAAGTTTGAAGTTATTTTGTGAATCCCCAAAAGATTATGTTCTTAAACTAATCTGGATGTGGTACCCTTTGATTGCATTAAATTCAGTTGAGAAGGCTTTGAATATATTTCCCAATAAAATCAATTTAGGGCTACCTCAGTGAGGCGTGACTCAGGTTGTCTCCGCCCTCTTGCTGGGGCTGATATAAATGGAGACACAGAGAGAGAAACACACACACAGAAAAAGGGAGCCACCATATCTCACATATCTCCACCATGTGAGATAGAGGACTGCAGGAAAACAGAAGCCCTGAGAGCCTCAGGGAGCAGCTGAGGCTGATGGAGGAGGCCTGGAAAGAGACAAGCCCTATGCCTGCTTACCCACAGCTGAGCTCTGGGAGGTGAGAGATTCTGGAGGGGAAGGCAGAGATTGGCAGCCATCTTCACCATGCGGCAGGATGCTGGGATCAACAGTAGATGGCTGCGATGAGAAAGCATCTCTGATGGTGCCTTGATATGGGCATTTCACAACCTCAGAACTAAAAGCTTTTACCCCAAATAAAATTCCCATTATAAAAGCCAACTCATTTCTGATACTTTGCCTTTGATACCACCCTTCCACTTGGTGGCCCTTACCTCCCACCATCCTGGGAATCGTGTGGAGGATATGGTAGGGTTCAAAGCAGAATGATCCCCTGG
Source organism: Dasypus novemcinctus (assembly GCF_030445035.2). Taxonomy (NCBI): domain Eukaryota; kingdom Metazoa; phylum Chordata; class Mammalia; order Cingulata; family Dasypodidae; genus Dasypus; species Dasypus novemcinctus. Next base: position 79,585,002 of record NC_080675.1, read on the forward strand.
TAGGGGCTGGAAAGGAGAGCCCCAAGTGGTGGGGCCTCAGTCCCCCCTTCAGGGCCAATCCTCATCTTGATGGGTATAAGAGCAGACATGCAACAAAGCCTGGGTTCCTCCTCCACCTTAGTCCCCTCCCAATGCTAAAAAGCAGGATAAGGCTGTGCTTCCCTCCCAGGGAACTGCTGAGTTCAGCTTGTAGGGGGCCTGAGTAAGGCAGACAGTCCAGCTAGTAAGAGAGCAGTCAGGGTGCAGACACCAAAGCTGCTCCTTTATCTGGCAGCCATTAAAGTTCTCCACAATGTCAGCTGCCTGTGGGTGACGGCTGATGTGGAAGGTTTGTGTAATTCCATGAATCTGGGTACATTGTTGAGTGAACTGTCCTTGGTCAGAGGAAATGTCATCTGGGTATCTGAATGGGGGGAAGAGTCACTTTAGCAAGGTATCCACATATGTACTGTGTCCACACGACAAACTGGAAAGGTAAGGCCAAAGCCTGAAGAGGTTTCCACCACAACCAAGGCATAGAGCATACTTGGGCTGGCAGGAGAGGGCCAATGCCGTCCACTTGTCATGAGCAACCTGGTGCAGCCCCTCTAGGAATAGATCCTAAATGCCCTCTTCAGGCTCCGGCTTGTAGTTGACATCTCTCACATTGGTAAATGGCAGATTGGGCCTCTTTTAATGAGAGAGGTACTCCATGTTCTTGGGCTCATAGTTTCATGGTGTCAGAATTTCTACAACCAGTGCAGTGATGGATCTACCCAGTGGTGGAACCAGCCATGGGAAATTTGGCTATTTCACAGATGTCATTGTGGTTAAGTTCATTGTCCCCATCCTCTGGGCAGGGCTCATTCTCTGCCCAGGAGGACCTCCAGCCTTGATGGGTGCAAAAAGCAGCTTGGCACATCCTTTATTGGCTAAGTCATTCCAATGATACTGATTGTGATATAGACCCTTGCCATGTGCATCAACATGGGTAACATAGGTGGTGACTTTCTATGCTGCCAGTTGTTTCCAAAGGTCTTTTCCTCACACTGGGGAACCTTTAATTCTCCAATTGTGCTCCCTTCATGAACCTGACCAGACTGCTAAGCTTTGGTAATGGCCCATGGGTCAGTAAACAGGTACGTGGGGTACATGGGGGTACTTGGGTCAGAGTGTCCCAGGGCTAAGAGAAATCTCACAGTGGGCTCTTCGGACACTTTTTCCAGTGCCAGAGATAGTATGCAGGCTGCTTGAGGCAAAGGAAAGAGCAGCTGCTGCCCAATGAACACCAGATGGCTTCAGCTTGGCCAATCCATTAGTGAACTAAAGCTGAGCAGCTGGTGGGGCATTCTTGAGTCGGGGTCCCCAAGATGCCAATGCAGGGAGGGAAGGGCCCTCATCTGGTATTGCAACTGGATCACCATTGAGGATCCTCCACCACCTGCTCCTGTGGGAGCCTGGGTGAGCACAATCCTGAATGCATCAGTTCCATTTGATGATACTCTGTTGTTGGGGGCTGCCTGGGTGAATGTTCTGATTAAACAGGACCCAAGACATGATTGGGGTTTCCGGCCTCAGGAGAGGACCTGGGAGCTCTCGGTGATCCTTTCCCTTTCCATCAAATCCCAGTATCATGCCAGAAGTTGCCTCTCAAAGGAAGGGTTGCACTGGGCTGTGCTGGGAACTTCTTGGTTCAAAACCCCAGGGGTCGGGAAACGGACTTTGGCCCAGTGGTTAGGGCGTCCGTCTACCATATGGGAGGTCCGCGGTTCAAACCCCGGGCCTCCTTGACCCGTGTGGAGCTGGCCATGCGCAGCGCTGATGCGCGCAAGGAGTGCCGCGCCACGCAAGGGTGTCCCCCGCGTGGGGGAGCCCCACGCGCAAGGAGTGCGCCCGTGAGGAAAGCCACCCAGCGTGAAAAGAAAGAGCAGCCTGCCCAGGAATGGCGCCACCCACACTTCCCGTGCCGCTGACGACAACAGAAGCGGACAAAGAAACAAGACGCAGCAAATAGACACCGAGAACTGACCCCCGGGGGGGGGGGGGATTAAATAAATAAATAAATCTTAAAAAAACAAAAAAACAAAAAACCCAGGGGTCTGCAAATTCCTGTTACTGCCTCCTCCTGCCAGAGGCACCAGTTGTCAGGGGTCTGATGTGGCAAAAAAAAAATTATAACTCAAATGGAGATCCAGGCTCCAAAAGCTCTAGGGACAGGGCAGCTGAAATGGCCACTTTTACCTCTTGCAGGGCCTGCTTTTCCTCCATTCCCCAGTGGAAAGTACCTTTTCTGTGTCACTTGATATAGGGGTGCCAGGAGGATACTGAGATGGGGAGTCTGCTGGTGCTATATGCAAATAGCTCAATATCTAGGACCACAGGACTAAATGAGGCACTTCTACATTCAAGCACCCATGATCTATAGTCAGCTGCCTTGCCCCACTCACCTATTGCACTGGTCATGCTGGCCTATTGTAGGCAGAGACAGTGGACCGGAGGACACCCACAGATAGAAGTTACTTTATGAGTTCAGTAATGTCCTTTTCTTCTTCAGGGAGGTGGTATTGCCAATGCTGGACAATGTGGTGAGGAGGTGGGAGAACTGGGGGTGCCCAGTCTGTCACTCACGTGATTGTGATGACCAGAATTTATTGGGATGGGAAAGCTACTCCTTCCAGTTGCTGGGAGGTACAGCGGTTCAGGCTATCAATTCCTATAACACATTCCCTGGCAGGAAACATGGCCACAGCGGTAGCCAAAGGGCCATAGAGACCAACCCACAGGGTAGCAGTGACCCTCCTGTCCCCATATCCATGTGGAATGCCTGAAACCTCCCAAGGCTGCCACCCCTTCCCCTCTGCATCTCCTAGAATGATAGTGATCAGTGTATCTGTATCCAAAAGTGTCATAAAGGTTTGTTCACTGCCCCCCAATTTTATGCACATTGGGGTATGTAGTCTTTGTTGGAGGGGTGGTGGTGGTGGGGACCCTCGCCCCCCCACCAGGCCGTTTTCCATTAAGTCAAGTCTGGGTAGAGAGGTCTTTCCCAGGGGTCTGACTCCTCAGTGGGAGCTGAAGGGAGAGGCAGGAGATCTGTAGGACTCCTCCTCCTCCACAGCCTGCAGTGGGGATTGTGGGGAAGGAGTCAGGTGGGAGGAGACTTTCCCTGTCAAGCCCATAGCCCTCCTTCTAGTTTATATTTCTCCCAAAGTTCTTCATTGGCTATCCCATCTATGGTGTCTTTTGGGACTCCTTGCTCTAGTAGCTGTAAGAACATAGCTCGGCGAGCGGGATCCTGAGAGAAAAAGGAGGCCGCTGACCCATCCCGCATGTCTCAGGACTTGCTGGGTTAACAGCATGTGCCTACTGCTCTCCAGCCTGGATTCTCTGTCAGTCACCACCTCCATAGGACAGGAGACCTTGCCCCAAGCAGGGAGGGCACAATGAACCTGCTAAACCAGGGAGGAGCCGAACCAGCTTGTCACTCCACTCAGGAGGGTCCTTTTTAATAAAATCAGTGTCCCACCACGAAATGAGAACCTGGTGAGGGGCTAAATTCAGCCAGTGGGGCTGGAATATCCATGCGCCAACACCCAGTTGTTGCAGCGTAGCCACTTCCTCCTCCTTGTTACTCCAAGGCTTAGCTAGAATTCGGGGGAGCTCACCCAGAGTAGAATATGCTCACCTGACTCCCTGAAGAATCCAGTCAAACAGAGGCTGTGGCTTCAGCACGCCTGCGGCTGCACCATCAACTGCTCCCTCCCCACCCCCCGCCACCTCCCTTAACTCCAACTGAAAATTTGCTGGAGGTTGGGGTTGGATGCAAAGCGTCCAAGTCTCCTCCATTCAGCCTGGTTGATCAGAGTGGTTGCAGCACCTGCCTCGTAGCGTCAGAACAGCCTCTGAGGAGATCCTCTCCAGGCTTCTTTCATAACAGTGTCTCTTCCTCGGTAAAAGCTCATACCTTCATTTTCACCTCTGGGTCCTCACCTTTACTTCTAATAGTTTCCTGGATAATGGCCAGCCTCATACTAACCACAAGATCAGTCTGGGTGGCCTGAATGTGGGAACACCTGGTTCTAGAGGGAGCCCAGATATGAGGCCATGAGCCAGGGAGTGTACAGCAGGTGGTAGAAGCCCCAACCTCCTTGGTCTCAGCATGGAACCAGCTCTCAACTCTCTGACATTCATGGGGGAATGCTCAAAGTTGCACCTTTGAGGATCTCCTGCTGCGGGTAGTTAACTCAAAGCCATGAGTCCTGTGTTGTCCAAGACTCTCCTGTGCAAAAGGAATGCGAGAGCAATGAAAAGAACATCAACCCATTCCATACTTCCAAAAAAATCAACCCATTCCATATTTTGTTGTGCCATAAAACTGTGGTGCAAGTTGCTACATGATGTGTCCTGGGAGTACAGGCCCAGGTACAACAGAAACTTGCAGCAGATGAGGGTGTTTTTGTTTGCTAGGCTGCCAGAATGCAATATACCAGAAATAGGTTGGTTTTTACAAGGGGGATTTATTAACTTTAAAGCTTACGTTCTGAGGCTTATGTCCAAATCATGGCTTCATTATCACACCTCTAACAAACTAATTCATGATGATTCGAGTTTTGTTTTATGCTCTTCTTTATGCTTTTGTCTAATAGTTTATCAGAAAAAAAAAAGCAATAAAGCGATTCCCATTTTTACTTTGCTCTCAAAAATACCTAATCCTGAGAAGAAAGGCCAGTCGGGGGTTACAGAAGCATAAGCAGGGCGCCCATGAGGATGGTTTCTGTTACACGTAACAGAAACTGCTGAGCAAGAGCACTGGGGCTGCTAAAGCTGAGGACAGGCCCTCCGTCTCTGCTCCTCATCCCTCTACCTCTGCTCCTCCATAAGGTAGGCTTGGCCTGTTTTATCTCTGCTCAGTATGTCCTGCCCAATGTCCTGCCCACATGGCAGGAGAGGGAGCCACCAAGCTCACAGGTGATGGCCACAGCACCCGGGACAGGCCAACCGCTCAGTCACCCCTCCACACACACACACATTAGACACACGTAAGCATGCACATTCCCAGGGAGAGGACTCAGATTGGTCAGACGATATCCCAGGAAGCAGGACCTGTTGTACAGCATTTTTTTAGGAGGTAGATTGGCCAAACGATATCCCAGGAAGTGGGACACGTTATACAGCATTTTTTTTAAGGAGGTACCAGGGAATGAACCCAGGACCTTGTACATGGGAAGCAGGGGATCACCCACTGGAGTTACATGCACTTCTCTTCTTGTACAGCATTTTAACTCCTCAAAGTTCTGCACTGAAACCCTGGGGTGCCTCTAGACAGATGGAGGACATAACCAGAAGCAGGAAGATTCCTGTGGCTGGGGAGGCAGCCCAGCAGGTCCTACCTCACAGGAGGTCTGTGCTGGCAGAGCGCTTGGTTGTGGGGAGAAGAACCAAGTGCCTACAGCAATTAGAAAGAGACTCAGAGCAACAGAGTGCAGGCAGCTCGGTGGCCTGAGCATGCAGCTCACAAGGGGTAGCATCCCGTGTTCTGCGGCGTCACAGGAGCCTGGATTTTGCATCTGGACAGGGCTTTGGCTACGCACTGGTGCCACAGCTGAGCTCTGCGGCCTTTGCAGCCCAGCTGAACATCTGTTTCCGCATTTTTCTGAGGTTCTGCAGTGCCAGCCCAGCTATGACCACCAGGCTCACAGGGTTGTAATGAGGAAGGAAGGAGGCAGAAAAAGAGGGTCCTTCAGATATTCCTTCCCTAGCTGCTACCAGGACTGAGGTTGCACAAAGGAAACTGGTTCATAGTCTGGTTAAATTCAGAACTGTGAGGAATGATCAGCGATCACCTGACCCAACCCAGCCTTTTATAGATGATGACCCCCAGGGATGGTAAGTGCCTGCCTCAACTCAAAGCAACTTACTGGGAGCACTGTACCAGAGAGCCAACCCCCAGCCCCAAACTCTTACCAGAGTTTGACAGACAAGGGCACAAGGCTTTCCAGCAGGGGAAGGCAACCATGTAGAGCCACCTGGGGCCCCTCAGGGAGGATGCAGGGCTTCTACAGCCAGATGGCAGGAGAGGGACCAGATTACAGAAGGCCACGGATGCCTGGACTTGACCTGCAGCCCCCAGGGCTTCCAGAGCTGCCGCAGGGTGGTCCCTGGGTCCTCAGCCCTCCCCACTCCCATGCAAACGGACCAGTTCATACCCCAGTTCAGTTGCCAATGACTGACTCACCGTCGTCCTCAGGATGAACCTTGACATCCTTTCGGGGCCCCGCCTGGCCAGCCTCCTGCCTCCAGGCCCACTGGCCTTGTTCTCTCTCCAGGGAAGGGCCCCTGTACCCCAACTGTCAGCCCAGAGTTCCAGGTGGCTGATGCAGCCTGCAAGTTTCCCTTTCTCAACTTCCCCAGGGGTCCTAAACACCCCTGCCTGTGCCTTTGATCCCACCACAACTGTGCACATCTCAACCAGAGTAATCCCCCCACCCCCAGAAACATACTTTCTTTTTTTTTTCATTTCAGTAAGAAATGGATCTTTAGCTGTAAAACAGAAGTTCCCTTTAACTACTACTCCTGGTCCCTTTCCCCTCCCTTTTCCCCTTTCCCTAGAGGGAACACTTTCTGAATTTGGTGCCTATTTTATTTTATTTCATTTTTATTTTTAAGGGCTGCCTATTTTAAATACTTTTATATGCTTTTATCTATCCATAATGGTGCTTTGTATTGGTCTTTGTGTGTCCTGATTTTATTCAAACTCAGACAGATGTCCTCCTGCTCGCGGCACCCTTCAACACCTTCATTTTCCATCCTCAGCACCGTCCTAGCTGTGCTCTCACCATTTCTCTCGCACCACTGTGGGTCTCCCTCCTTGGAGGGCAGGACCTCTTTGCTGTCTTTCCGCTCTGTGTTCCGCTTTGTGACTATTTCTGAATGAGTGAGGCTTCCGGGTTGTTTTCAGTATTTCTGTTGAAAATGTAGAGTTACAGTAGCAGCTTCCTCTCCCATCATCTCTGTCCCTATTGTAATGTCACGCATTCTCTAAGTACTGAGTTTTAAACCCACATCAATCCTTTCCTTCACTTCCTCCCTGCACCCCTTGCTCCCCACACCAACACCTGCAGTTCTGCTGATCTTTTGGAGGCCATTTGAACAAAAATTTGAGAAAGAGAAAGTCAAATGAATACAAATGACCCCTCTACTCCAGCAAAAATAAATCAAATGCCCAAATCCCAAGATACAGAGAGGTGGGACCAATTATGCCTTGCCAGTGCCATTGCAAGTTTGGTTCTTCTTATACATTTTATATAATTATAAATTTTCATTATAAAAGAAATATCATTTGCAAAGTCTTCCAGACTTTTGATATACTGTTTTTGATTCTCCAGGGTCTCAATATGTTCATTAATGTGCTGTTGGTAATAATAAATAAAAATAAAATAAAATCAGTATGGAAAAAATCTTAATTTAATTAAAAGCTTGAAGGTCAAATAATAATAATGATAGCAACAGCAATAATAATAAAGAAATGCATGTTTCTTAAAGAAAATATGAAAACAGTAGAGGGGAATGGATGTGGCTCAAGCAGTTGAGCGCCTGCTGCCCACATGGGAGGTCCTGGGTTCAGGTCCTAGGTGCTTCCTAAAAAACAAACAAACAAACAAGTAAACAAACAAACAACAAACAAAACAACTCAGGGGAGCCAGCTTCCCACATAAGAGGTCCCAGGTTCAATCCCCGCCCCGGTACCTTAAAAAAAAAAAAAACAATAGAAACTAGCCTTCCCCTACCAAATACAAAACTCATCTTGGCTATAGGATAGTTCTCCAAATTATCATTTCGAATGAATCCTTTCTGACTTTGCTCTATGCAGTTTTTCTTTATAGTTATATATAAATAATTTTGTAATCAAATTTTATTGTGGTAGCAGATATGTAATATAAAATTTCTTATTTTGATCACTTTCAAGTATATAATTCAGTGCTGATCATTATCAAAATGTTGTGTCACCATTACCAAAACTTTTCCATCACCCCAAACAGAAACTCTATACCAATTAAGCATTAACTTCCCATTTTTCCCTCCATCCTCCACCCCAACCCAACTGGTAATTTACTTTCTGTCTCTGTAAATTTACATATTCTAGTTATTTCACATAAGTGAAATCATGTAATAGATGTCCTTTTGTGTCTGGCTTATTTCTGTAATTTGTTTTAATAACTTTTATAAAAGCTATTTGTGTAAGTACTAATGGCTGCATAATGTCTAACAAGTCAATATTGTAATTTACTCGCTTTCATAATATTAGACATTTACTACATTTTCCATTTTTAACATTGGCAATAATGTCAGATGCAGGGCTTGTTACATATTTAGGGTTCTTTCTTGAGGATGGGGTTTCATAAGAGGACATGTTTGGGCCAAAGGGCGTGCATTTGTTAAGATTTTTTACGCATATTGCTAGTTTGGTGCTCTTCCAGAAGGCAAGCCTCTCTCCTGCCAGCAGAGGGTGAGTAAGACACTTGGTCTTTTTTTTTTTTTTCAAAGATTTATTTTATTTATTTCTCTCCCCTTCCCCCCGTTGTCTGCTTTCTGTGTCCATTCGTTGTGTGTTCTTCCGTGTCTGCTTGCATTATCCAGCGGCACTGGGAAACTGTGTCTCTTTTTTGTTGCATCATCTTGCTGCATCCACTCTCTGTGTGTGCAGCGCCACTCCTGGGCAGGCTGTGCTTTTTGCACATGGGGTGGCTCTCCTTGCGGGGCACACTCCTTGTGCGTGTGTATAGGGGTGCCCTTGCATGGCAGGGCACTCCTTGCATGCAGCGGCACTGTGCACGGGCCAGCTTACCACAGCTCACCACCCACACCAGGGTCAGGAGGCCCTGGGGATCAAACCCTGGACCCTCCATGTGGTAGACAGATGCTCTATCAGTTGAGCCATGTCTGCTTCCCAAGACACTCGTTCTATGACAGCACTTTTTCTAAATCTGGATGTTATACATTTTAAAAACCTTCATTAATTTCACACATAGAAAAAAATATATTATTTTAGGTGTGCATTTCTTTGATTATTGTACCCTTTTCAACCATTTAATAATCAACTGTGCTTTTTTAATTTGTCTACTCATATTTTTTATTTATTTTGGAGTAAATTAATTTTCTTTTTCATTAATGGTATAGTAAGAATTTCAACTCTGTCAATTTGCCTATCAGTATATTTTGCCAGATTTCTTTTAATTGTTATCAACTTTATAATCACAATATTTGACTTAGCTAAAATGCCTCGTCACAATCTTACACTTTAGGCATATTATGTGTTTTTTATGCTGTTTTCCAAGCATAAAGTTTATTTTATCCTACATGGTACATGTTCATCATGATTTCCGTGGTACTCCTGAGAGGAGGTTTCATTGCCTAACATTTTAATGTGATCCAGAAGAGGCTAGGACCTTTACTGCAAGGTCTATTTCCCTCATTGCCTTTGGAGATAGTGATCAGTCATCTCAACTTAGTGTGGCTTAAGTTACTTTAAAATCAAATCTACCAGTCTTTTCTCATATAATTCTCTTTTAAATTGAGAAAGCCTCTCATCTCCAAGAATTGTATTATTTTTATTTTATTTTATTTTTGTTTTTTTTTTAGTGTGTGTGTTTATTTGATCTCTAGCTTCAAATCAACCGGAATTTATTTTCCTGGGTTGGATCTAGAAACAGTCTAGAAATATGGAAGATTAGCTATATTTCTACCTCTTGGCCCAAGGATCTCTCTTTAGAGGCTATGCATCTAAGAAAATGATACAAAATAAAGGATTTACAAAGATGATCATAGCAGCACTATTTAAAATAGCCGCAGTGTGGAAAGCCCATGTACTCAATAGCAGAAAATGCGTTAAACAAACTGTGACATGGAATAGGGGGTAAAAGGTGAGTCCAAAGAATTATATACTTGACATGGGGAATTTTATGTTGTATATGTGTTACCACAACAAAAATTTTTTGAGTTAATTTTTTATTCTTAAATAAGCTTTAGGTTACATAAATGTTACATCGAAAATATAGGGGACTTCCATATACCTCACCCCTCCCCCTCCCATACTTTTCCCCATTAACAACATTTTTCATTAGTGCAGTACATTTGTTACAACTGATGAACACAAACTGAAGCATTGCTACTAGCCAGAGACTATAGTTTACATTATAGTCTACATCTTGCCCCGCACAATTTTATAGGTTTTGACAAAATATATAATGGCCCGTATCTGTCATTGCAATTTCAGGCAGGACAATTCCAGTGTCCCAAAAATGCCCCCATGTTACACCTATTCTTCCCTCTCCCTCTCCTAAGAACCTCTGGTGACCACTGCCTTTGTATCAATGATACAAGTTCTTCCATTGCTAGAATAATCCTAAGTCTACTTAAGTCCCTAGTTGCATTCCCCCTTTATGCTTGTTCAATACTCAGTCTTGAGGATTTTGGGGTGGTGATGCCCATTCTGTTTCTGATTGAGAGGGAGAAAAAGTATTTTTAAAAGGTGTGTATATGAGTGATTTTACATAAAAAAAAATTTTTTTGAGGTACCAGAGCCAGGGATTTAAAATGGGACCTCATATGTGGGAAGCCAACACTCAACCACTGAGCCGCATTGGCTCCCAATGATGAGTGTTTTTAGAAGTCCAAAATGTACCTACTCATATACAACTACATGAAATCATGCAGGGATATTACCACAGACTGGGGAAAAGGCACAAGTGCAGGGTTGTGAGTAATTATTGACAACTCCTGGGCAGTGGGTGGCCCGCGGCCGTGTCTTTTTCCTTGAGAGGTATTCAGAAGAGAAATCCAGAGATGGAACAGGTACTACTGGGTGAATTATTTTCCCTTTATATTTAAGTTCTGTTTGAGTCAGAAAAATATTTGTTACATTACTACAGTAACCACCTGATGTTTGCAACATATGCTAATTCCCAAATTTGCACATAAGGAAATGTTCCTCCAGCCCTTCAGCTACTGAATCATTATGTCATGTGTGTCATGTACTTATTCGCACATCTTTTCAACCATCACTAAAGTTTTAACTCTCACATAATGCCCTTTTTTTTTTTTAACAAAGCACACACACTTTGGGTAAGCTACTCAGTAGCCAAGAAGAGTAGAGACCAACAAAGCCTTGTTCAGAGTCAGGTGTGGGGTAGACAGCCAGGCATTCTGGCCTAGAGGGACATGATTCAAACTGGGTCCTTGCAAATCACAATTCCAACATCAGGTTTGCTCTCAAAGAGTTGAGCCTGAAAATGTCAAACCTATAAATAGTAATAGTCTTCTGGAATCAGAATGAGTTGTGGTGACAGTTACACTGGCATCCCCCAAGGAAGCACGCCTCCTACTATCGTGCCCGTGACATGCTATCATATCAGTCACGGGCCTTGGCTGCGTGATTGGCTTTACCCAATCTTTCATTAAGGAGGCATGATGCAAGCAGAGCCTCAAGAAGTGCGTGAAAGTGCTTGTACTTTCGGGATTGTCCTCTGGAAACATTTCCTCTTAGAACCCCTCTATGCTTTAAGGAAGTCCTAGCCAGCTGGAGTGGGGAGAAGCCCAGAAGAATTAAGAGAGTACATGGAGAAGAACGGAGGTGGCCAGCCAGCTGCCAGCTGAATGCGATCACGTGCGGGAGAACCTTCCTGTCAACTCTCAGAATCGTGAGTATTAATACACGGAGGTTGTTTCGTGCCACTAGGTTTTAGGGGTAGTTTGTTACACAGCAATAGATAACTAACACATGGAAATGTGTATGTAGCATTGGTGACTGAATCATGTTCAAGTCTTAATCTGCATTCCTGTGGGTGTGAACCCATTTGTAAATAGGACCTTGGAAGGTGTTATTATCACCTAAAGTGTGGACTCATTTGTGAACAAGATCTTTGAAGATCCTATTTTAGACGAGGACAAATTGAATGAAGGTGGCTTACTCCATATGGCTGAGGTCCTTATAAGGAAAGGAAATCTCGACAGACACCTAGATGACTAAGCAGGTGAAGTAGAACCGTGTGCTGGAGGCAGAGATGCATTTACAAGCCAAAGAACCCAGGGATAGCAGCAAGCCAGCACCCCAACGCCACAGACTCCAAGAGAGACTCCAAGGCCTTTTGAGACCTTGATTTTGTACTTTTAGCCTCCAAAACGGTGAGGCAATAAATTCCCCATGTTTGGCCAACCCATTGTGTGGTATTTGTCATAGCCACTCTGGCAAATGAGGACAGCAGTATTTGTATGTAGTGGAATGTTAGGACAGAAAGTAAAAGACAAAGAAAAATATATACAGTGATCTAGACTATGTAAAAATGGTTACCTACTTCACAATCCAGGATTAAAAATACTTTGAAATTATGTAGCATTTGCTGCATGATAGATACATTAGGTACTTTTTTTAAGGGAGTGCAGAGGAAGTTTATTAAGCGAAAGTTGCATTAATGCAGGAACAGCACCAAAAAGAGTTTCTGCTTAAAAGGATGACATTAGGTACTTTTAAAATTCATATATCTTTAAAAGTGCTAAAAGGGATAGTAAAACAAAAAAATTTTAAAGTATGCCATGGCCCCAATTCTCAAGAACTTCCAAGCCTTGCCAGGCAGGAATTGGAAACAAGGTCTGCTGCTTGCAGCCCAGAGAGGAACAGTGTGAATGGGAGAAGGTCTGGGACTGGCGAAAGGCCAGTGTGGCTTCCAGGAGAAGCAATGGAATTCTCTTTACATAAAGAAGTGTTTCTCAATAAGGAAAAGCTCCAATGTCAAACAAAATGATTGAGTATGTGCATGTGTGATGTATGTGTGCATCTGTACATGCACGTGTGTGCAGGCAAATGGTCCCATCCTGAGCACCCCTGCTTGCAGCAGTGCTGGGTCCAGCCCCAGGCTCAGAGACCTTTTGGAAACTCACTGACAAGTCTTGAACTCTCTCAACCCTTCAATTCAGCTGTAGAACAAACTTTGTTGTGGTTCCATCAGTAAGAGGGTGACACGATATGACATGCACAGCTGAGATGTTCTGAAGTTGACTGAACTCCTGTTGGTTGAAATACACCAAATGTGAGGAGTGTGCAAAATTAGGAAAATTACAGCCTAGGTCAGGAGGGCATGGCATCTGGGGAGGTCTTTTTTTTTTTTTTTAATAAACAACCTAAGTAACTTTACAAAACAAGCTGCCACAAGAGTGGCAAATTTCATTTCCATCCTTCCAATTTCTTGACTAATTATAGTTAAGGTACATATAGGTTTTACATAAATTTATGAGCAAATGGATATTAATGACAAAACTAGGAAACCATTGGTTATGCTGTGTGTGAAAGCTTTTGTAATTTTGACATTTGTTTGTGCTTATGATTTCATGTTCTATTGGTGGGCAAATTTTCTTTTAGCATGTATTGCTTCTGGTTCATAAGATGGATTAATGGTTAGACATTTTCCTTGTGTCCCAAAAAGAATGCCCTGGTGATTCGGCCTCAAATGGTCTGTGAGCCTCCGTAGACGCACATGGTGGTCACTCAGCCATTCCGGACCCAACCAGTTCTAAACAGGTGAGAGCCTTATCCCTGCCAAGGCAGGGTCTTCTGTAACTGAGCCTGGGGCTTCAGCAGAGAGTTTGCGGATCAGGATCCTGGTTCCATCCACTTATTGGCGGAGAACAGCACTGTGCTTGCAACACTTCTGGTTTCCTTTGTGAAATGAAGAAATGCTGAGTCACATTTCTGAAGCATTCCTGCAAAGAGCTTCCTAGATTTCCCAAGAGTTTTTTATTTCATTTTTCCTCGATTAAGAAATTAGTGCAATGAGTAGCCTAGTAAATGTCACAGAAGGTGGTGTTGATACTCAGCCTGCTTCAGGTCAGGAAGTTTTCAAGTTGAACATGACCTTTCTATTCACTGAGGGCTCCGTTCACAGGGGTAGGAAAGATTGCCCAGGCCCTTCCCTGGGAAAGGAAGGAACCAGTTCACAGTGTTGACTTTCCTCTCAAATTATCTCCTTCAATGGCCACTTTGAGTTTTAATTGGAACTTTTTGTTCCATTGAACCAGGCCTCTGAGATCTTGATAAGGTTGAAGGCAACTTTCCTATTTTTTCTGGCTTTCCTACTTTTTGTGCCAAGCCAAAGGCAACAAGTTGGTTACCTTGGCTTGGCATCCAGGCTTATTGTTTTGCAGTCTGTCAGCATAAACAAGCTCCCAGCAAGGAGTCCCAGACCCATCCTGCAGTGGGCTGCTAAGTGGTGGGGCCGGGGTCAGCCGGGATGCATTCCTCACGGTGCCCTCTTGGAGGCCCACTGAGTACCGTAGTGTCCAGGCCAGGTGAGGACTTCTCACAGCTCAGCAGTCGTGGGACTGTGGGAGTCTTGTGGTGACCTAATTGGCAGCCTTTGTGTGCTCAGAGGCCCCCTCCAAGTCCCACCAAGGTCAGGGAGGCCACTGTGGAGCCACTTCTGGGGAGAGGGGCAGTACAGCATAGTGGTCAACAGCCCCACGGCCTTGGGCACATTACTTAGCCTTTCTGTGCCTCGGGTGACTTGTCTTTAAATTGGAGGTTTTGGTAGTTCCTACCTTTAGTGTTGAAAGAAGTGATCCAAATGCCTGACTCATAGAAAGTGCTCATTAAATCAGTTGTAGGGTAGTGGGAGAAACATGAAGTCTTTTTATTGGCCCTGCTTCAGAAAACAATTCCACCCGGCCCCTGCTAACCCAGTGCCGTCTCTCAATCCCTCCCTTTTCCTAGATGGAATGGCCTAGAGCACTGAACGCAGACCTTCTCCAGTCATGGCCCTTGGGTTGTGTAGTCTGTCCGGAATGACCGTCCACCTGAATTCAACACACACTGTTCAGGCCTGGCATGAATGGGGAGGTGGAAAATTGCTTAGGAATCTGTCCATTGTGCAGGAAGAAAAAACACTGGCATCACGTGGAAAATGTTGATCAATGTAGGTGAATGTTAATGTTAACAGTCACTTTGGAAGTTCCTGAGAGACAGAGGATTTCAGAAAGGGAACAATCACTCCAATGGGGTAATCAGGGCGGGCTTCACAAGGAGGCACCATTTATTTCCTTAGTGTGCCAGGGATCGTCCCTCCCAGCTTCTGAACGACCACTTTTCAGCAAAGCATCTTTGACCTGAGACCCCAGGCCTTTCGCAAGGGGCTTAGAAAAGCAGCTCAGCACCAGACGAGAGCAGGCTTGAATGGAAGGGTGATGTGCCAACCAAGGATTCCTGGGTTCTAGCGCCATCTCTGCAACTCATGAGCAAATTCCAACTCCCAGACCCCTTGTCTGTGAAATCAGGGTGACTGGGAAGTTGGCCAGAAGCTCCCCAATCTCTCCTCCAGCTTGCAAATCCAGGCTTCTCTGCTCTCCACCCCCACTCTCAGCTCTACATCTGTTCACCTGGGGAAGGCGCCATGAGAGGATTGGTCTGACTCATGTTACCGTAACAGGATGCGTTTCATATTTCTCTCTGGACCTGGAAAAAAACCTAGAGTGCCAAGCATGGACCAGCCTGTGCGTGTTTCCTTTTTCTCCGAAAGCTGACAGGCTTGCATGCCAAAAAAAGCTGTGCATGCCAAAAAAGAGAGGCGGCCCCCACCCCCAACCCCTGCTCCTCAGCTGCTGGGAGTGGCCTCCTTGCCTCTCCTTGGGGGCTGACACAGGAGCTGGGATGTGTCCTCCCTGCCTTGGGACCCCATCCTTGGTGGACAGGAACTGGGAGCTCCTGAAAGGCCTGGGGCACCGTGGCGCCAGGAGCACAGGCCTGGTCCACAGGAGGTCTCAGACGACTCTAGCATCCCTGAGGGTCTACTTGGGAGGAAGGTGGCACATATATCTGTCAGTGTCCCGCAGAAGCTGCCCCCTGGGTGTGTTTCATGCTCCCAAACACCAGGTCCATCCAATCCTTTAAGTAAATCGAGCTGGGTAAGACCCAAGTCTCCAATATGGGATCTTCTAGGGCCCTGGGACCCCCAGAATTGGAAGCCATTGTGACTGGATAAAGTGGGGTGAAGGACTGGATAAATGGAGAGCTTCGGAAATATCTGTTGTGCAGATCACTAGACAGGAATCAGCTGTCCTGCACACAATGGATATTTTTTAAAATAGGTATTGTGCTAACATATATATAACACATTTCGCATTTTAAAGTCTTTCATGCATACAATGCATTGGTGTTGAATATATTCACAGTATTATGCCAGCAGCACCACTATCGACTGCCAGAACTTTTTTAATCACCCCAAACTGAAAGTCTGTACTTAGGTACAGTTATTAAGCAATAACTCCCCAATCCCCTTCTCTACCCCTGCCTCTGGCCACCTCTCCTCTCCTCTTTGTCTCTATGAATTTGCCTATTCTAGGTATTTCATGTAAGTGAATAGTGGGCCTTTTGGAGAGCATTGAATAAAGAGACCGTCTATAAAGACCAGGGGCAAGGGAGGGAATGTGGCTCAAGCAGGGGAGCGTCCGCCTCCCACCTTGGGAGGTGCCTTCTGAGAAAACAAAAACATACAACAAGCAAAACACATGAAAAAAATCCAACTCAGGGCAGCCGATGCGCCTCAGTGGTTGAGTGCAGGCTTCCCACACATGAGGTCCCGGGTTCAATCCCAGCCCCGTGCCTAAAAAAAAAAGGCCAGAGGCAGGGTGTCAGGAGGCCGCGAGGGTGAGTGCTGTGCCCAGGGCTGGCCGCAGGTGGCCTGACAGGGTGACAGGGCAGCAGGCATCTGAACGCAGAGGCGACCCAGGGGCCAGTGGGTGCACAGAGGGCTGTGTGACCACCGCAGTGCTTGAAAACCCTGTGAAGGAACAAACACGGGGCCTCGCTCTCCCACCACCCGTGTCCTGTCGGGGTATCCCAACGACTGAACTCAACCTCCCCACGGACCGGGAAGCCTCGCGGCCACAGTCCCCACCAGGTGGCCCGCAGGGGCTCAGGGCAGGGACCACTAGAAGATGTCCAGCACGCCTGGCTACTTTTGAAGTGATTTTGTTTTATCTTGGCAGTTTTGTATAGACGTATAAAATAGCTGCATCCAGATGTCTCCGGGGCCAAACGCTGTCACCCCCAAATGCTCTGCTTCCCTCTGGTGTTGTGTCCTTGGGCCTCCTCGAGGGCGGGCTTCCCGGAGTTGATATCTACATGGCGCCTGGCCCCTCGGAGGGCACGCTGGCCTCACGGCCCCCAGGCCACACTTTCCTGCCCGGAGGTGACCAGAGAGCAGGCACATGGCCCTGCCCTCTCCCCAGGAAAGCCCCTGGAGTGGCTGCCCAGCTCTGAATCACAGTTTCCACCCCAGAGAACCGCTTAGAAACTTGACTTACTCAGCCATTGTCACTGTTCAAGGCCACTCCTGAGCAGAGTCCCAGCTGAAGGAAAGCACCAATGACTGAAAATTAAGTGAAAATAAACATATCTGTTAGCCTAACAATATAAAATATTAAAAGGAACTTTGCTTTTACAAAAAAGAAAAATCACCCATCATAATTGTACCTACAAAGCAAAAGTGTACCTTTGTTTATAAGCAGAGGCAAGAGGAAACAGATGGGAGATGCTTGAACTCGTGTCCAGAGCACATCTTTAGAAGCTAGTGTTATTTGCTGCCCACAATGATTTCATGATCTAAAAGAAGCGGAAGAAAAGTAGCATTTATTGCATACTTCCTAGCTGTGTGAACTTGACCAGGTTTCTTAACCGCTCTGTGCCTCCACCTTCTCATCTGTAAAATGGGAGTAGTTGTTCTGCCTCTCAGGGTTTTGTGAGGATTAAATGAGCCCATTTAAGGAAAGCACTTGAACCATTTCTGGTGTGTGGTAAGGTGGTAATTAAGTGTTACCTCAGTATCAGCTATCAATTCACGTGCTGGTGAGGGAGGTGCACTGTCTGTTTTCTAACCAAAGCAACTACAGCTGGCAGTTTCTTCTACATCCAGGGCCAGCCAGCCAGTAAGGGGAGCCACAGGTCTCCTGGTCTTTGTTCCCTAGGGGGAGATGTCCCAGAACCAGCTCTCTGTGCCCTGCCCCCATGCCTGCCTCTTCTGGCCCAAGGCTGGGCACCCCGGCACACCTGTGCTGCAATTGGTGGTGGCAGGTGGGCCTGCGTTGGTGTGCAGCTGAGTAACCTTAACGAGCATACTTAACCCCACTCGGTCTCAGAATTCCTACCTATCGAGTTAATAATCATCTTCCCCACCTACCTGCACACGGGGTGGTTGTAAAGGTCAAGTACAGAATAACTGCAAAGATATTCCTAGATATAAAGTCACAATGGGAGTCTCTATCACACTTCCAACCCCAAAGCTGCCCTCGAACCCCAAACTGCACCCTCTAATGCTCACTGGGAGTGGAATGGATTGAAATAAACCCACCTCAGTCTGTGTGCAGGGGGCACCAGGGCTGCTCCTTGGCCGCGTAGAGTCCTGGTCTGCAGGGAACGGGCCGTTAGCCCAAGTGAGCCCTGTGGTTCTGGGAGGAGCACAGGGGTGCAGAGGTCCCAACCTAGGTGTTCCCAGGTTTCAGGAGGAAGGAGGAACACCTCTCACCCCCTTTCAGCCCAGGGTGGGGCATGGGGGTCCCCCGGGTGAGGAAGAAAGGTCTGGGGTCTGGGGAGTCAAGCCCCATTGCTTTGAGAGGGGGCGCAGGTGCCGCAGGGCTCAGAGGGAGGGGGTAAAGTGGCTGGATGTGAAGCAACGAGTTTCCTTTGCAAACGTCTAGCTGCAGCCGGATGTAGAGGAGAGTGCCAGCGGAGATAAGAGGCCCTTGCTGAGCACCCCAACCCAGGGATGGGGAAGATAAAAATAGAAATGGAGCTCTCCTCGCCCCACTGAGGAATCTCTGCATGAAAAGCCACTCTGGAATCAAGCAGATGCAACCACCCTGATTACGTGAAACACCTGGAATGCAGGGCCTCACCCAGGCCTGGCACACAGTAGGTACACCATGAGTGTTTTTCTCCTCACACACACACACTCCACAGACACAGAGCTGTGTTCCGCTCCCCCACAAGCCAATCCGCAACACCAAGCATCTACTGGGTACCAGGCACTGTGCAAGGCAGGGGCTCTGGGGCTCCCCAGCTGGTGGGAGAAACAGACCTGCGCCTGAGGAGACTCTGACCCCTAAGAGGAGTCCCAGGGGGGAGCTCTGGAGCTGGGGTTGCTGAGTGAACCGGGCTTCCAGGCTGAGCGACCAACACAGGAAGCAGCAGGAGCTTCAGGATGACCGAAGGGCATGGGCTGGGTGGAGGAAGGGCCATGGGTAGATTTTTTTCTTTGTTATACCCCCAGTTGATCTGCTCAGTTTGTACCTCCTCAAGAGGCAGGACCTGGGCTACCCACCCTTGTAGGCCTCCCCAGAACTGGCGCTGGGTAATCCCCGCACTGTGCCCCTGTCATGGAAGGGGGATGGCAAAGCGGCCCTTGCCCCAGATGCCAGCAAAGATGGAGTAGAAGATTCTAGAAGAGCCCTTTCCTCTGGTTTCCAGGCGAGCATTCTAACCCTTCACAGGGCCCTCACAGGAGAGAGTGAAGGTTCTCCCAGAGGGGGCTTGTTTTAGTTTGCTAAATATTCTGAAAACAATATACCAGAAATGGATTGGTTTTTATAATGAGAATTTATTAGGTTAAAAGCTTACAGTTCTGAGGCTGTGAAAGTGTCCAGATCAAGGCATCATCAGGAGACCTTTTCTGTCTGAGCTGCGGCTGCAGGTGGTTGCACACAGCAGTGCCCCCTCCCCTTGCTCCAGGCTCGTGGCCTTTGGCTTCTGGCTGCTCCGTCTGTGGCTTTTCTCTCTCCCAGGCTCATTGATTTCAACTTCTGGAGGCTTCTTTCCATCTTTGTGGCTTTTTTCTGTGCCTTTGGCTTTTTATTCCTCCATTTATAAAGGACTCCCGTAAGAGGATTAAGATCCATCCTGGTTCACTCGACCTAATGAAAAGCCCTTAACTGGAGGTGGGACCTTTTGATTAAATTACTTCAGTCCCTTCACCTCTGGCTCCCTGCAGGACAGCTCTGAGGGGTCACATCTGGGGTGGGTGAGGGGAGGGTAAGAAAGAGACCCCCTCAGCGGTCTGCCCTTTGGGTGTGGTGTCCAACCCAGGCAGACCCTTCGGCACTGCGCAGGGCTCAGGGCACGAGGGCCTCTGAGAGCGCGCTAATGGATTGGATGAATCAGCTCCTCATTATGATGATGGAGCTGCAGCCTCCAGGCCCAGTCACATATTTACATGACTAACTGGGGCTTTGAATATGAGGGAAGGAAAGGAGTCACTGAGGGCTGAGCCCTGGAGGTTGGTGGTGCCAACCTCTATTTTGCATCAGAGCAGGCTGAGAACAAGGAACATCTATAGGGTACCAGCCCTCACCGCAACTTGGGAAGGTAGGTCGTACTTCACCCGTTTTGCAGATGAGGAAATGGAAGCCCATTGAGTTTAATTTAGTTGCCAAAGTCACGCAGCTATCTTTGGTTCTGCTAGAGGTGCCGTCTCATCTGACTGAGGGTCCTCAGCAGACTCCTGGGGTGGGCGTGGATTCTGAGGGAATGGCTGCAGTGGGCTGGGGCTGCAGCTGAGCAGCTGTTCAGGCAAGAGGCTTGGGTGAGTGTGGCAACCTTGTTGCGTATGGTACAGGACTGTGGGCATCCTGCATGTCACTGTGGCGATGTGGGAAGGGTTTGCAAAGGTCACCCCATTTCTGCAGTCACCGGGTCCTCTCCCCTCCAGTAAGTGAGGCCCCTGAGCCTTTGATTCTAGCACGGGTAAAGGCTGCTTTCCGCTTTCCCAGTTGATGTACTTGGAAAAGTCCCTGCCTCCGCCATGAACCACAGAGTGCTGTGTAACTTCCTCTGTGTGTCAGTCCTCCACCAAGGGCCGGGATGGGGCTGTGACTCAGGCCTCAGCCCGTCACCAACAAGCCACCAGCTGCCTGGCTGCCAGCCGGCTCATGGGAGGCAGGAGCAGTTGGCACTGCCTTCTCCCATCTCAGGAATGAACCAGGCAGATGTCCACTGTGGATCCTGAGCCTGTCAGGAGCCTGGACCAGTTCTGGGTGTGGCCAGGATGACCTGTGCCTGAGGCTGACCTTCAGCTTGCGCAGGCAGGTCAGGATGATTCTGCCAACCAGCCACCAAGCACCACCAACCAGCTGTTTGAGCTGGGCCTGATCTCCTCCCTCGACTCCCCAAGTAAGAACAGATTTCATCTTTCAACCAAGCTCAGGAGACCGGCAGGGGAATTTGCTACCCTCTGAGAAAGATGCTCTGTTTAGGTCATCAAAACAACAACGAAATTAGTGGTTACTTCAAACTGCCTTCAAGGAATTCACCATGTGCCACCAGGACCTTGAAAGTCAACAGCCAACTGCAGGCTTTTAGAAAACAAGAAGGGAGGGTTCATCTTTGGATTCCTTGTTCTACCTTGACAGTGGTTCACCCAGAGCCCCTCAGGGCAGGGAGGCACAGGCTGAGAGCCAGTCACACTTACCGGCAACTTAAAGCCACGTGCTCTGTGTCACAAAAGCTGTGATTCAGCCGTGAACTTGCCAAAGCTCATTCAGAGAGGGCAAAACTGCTCTGTGAGCATTTTCAAAGCGAGGGAAAACTGTAAAACGCAGCAGCAGGCCTTTCCAGCTGTGCAGGCCCGGGACCCTCAATCCAGGACCAGGGCGTGTTCAGTTCTATTGCCCCAGCCCCTCAGCTTTCAACAAACGCTTGTCAGATGACTGAAACACTTGTTAGAAAAATGAAGCGAAGCTGATACAAAAGTCTAAAGCCAAAACTTTCCAGTGCAGGCCTTCCCTGTGGCCTTGTTTCTCACGGCGGAGGAGTAATGCTTGCATTGGCCCCAGAGGGAACCTGGACCTTCAGGGACCGAGCTGCCCACCAGGTAGGGGCAAAGAGGCCTGTGTGCCCCACGAGCTCGCCCCACCTTTGCATTCCCTCCAAGAACGCGCGAGTTGTCCCTTGGAGGGAATGGGGCCTGGGTTTCCAGGGAGAGCCATTCAGCACCGGGCTACATCTAGAATTATAAAAAGCTCATATTGGCTGGGCCCCTGAGAAGAGCTTGTTGTTATTGCTATTATTATTGTAGGCCTTCAGAAAGTGGAGGCTGGGTAGCAGGTGCTGGGAGCTCAGTCAGGACCGGCGAGGTGGGGGGAGCGGTAACGGTCAGTGTGGGCCTCGGTCAGGCTGGCCTCGGTCAGGCTGCCCTGACGGAGTGGGTGGAGGCAGCCACCACGCTGCAGGCTCCACCAGCCCCCCCGCATCTCCTCCCTGCCCTAAATCCCCACTTTCAGCTGCTCTTGTGGGTTAGACAACCATGGCCGGGGCAGCTGCCACCACGTCCTAGTCCCCGTAATAGAGGAAGGGACCCAAGCATCTTGGCTTGGGCCGGTATTTTCCCCTTTCCCTTCCCTCTCGTTCCTTTTCCTTTTCTATCCTTTCCTTGCCTTTTTAAACTTTTCTGTTCCCTTTTCTTTCTTTGCCTTCTCCTGAGTAAATCCCATTGCCTAATTGTCAGTGGTCGGTGGAAACTGCAGCCCAAACACGGCCCAGCACAGAGACTTCCAAAGGAGGGGAGCGCCTGGCAGCAGGATTTGGGTGAGGAGGGGCGCCTTGGCCTCCCGCATCGCGGGCAGGTCCCGCTGGTCTCCCTGGTTCTGTCTGGGAGACACCTCGTGAGGGCGGGGAAGACGCCAGGTTGGGCCTCTGTGAGGAAGTGGTAACCAGAAGGACACCGGCAGTTTCGTGAGGCTGCCCGTATTGGAAACACGGCAGGTCTTAGTGCCCACCTGGAGAACTCAAGCGAGCCTGTGCTCAGGGCCATGTCCTCCTCGTGGTGATTCTTCTCACTCACAGGCCCTTCCACAGAAGGGCATTTTTACCATTCTCTGGTCTTAAACCAATGAAAACTCCTGGATAGTTGCTTTCCAATGTCATTGTCTCTAAAAGGAAATTGGGACTGCATTTTCTCATAAGAAGTTTAAGGAGTTGTGATTACTCAGAACTCCCTCTCAACATTCTTGTGAACATTTGAGAAATTCCCAGTGCTTCACGCTAGCCCCAGAGCGGGAAGCCAGGGATGGGCCTACTCACACAGACGAAGGAACACTTTTTGGACTCATAGCAACGGCGTAAGCCATTGCGTAACTGCGATTGTCCTTGTGCGTGTGTGTTTGACTTTGATAACGAAAGGAAATGCAAATAAAGAAGTGATGACTTCTGGTAAAATAACGCCTAAAAGATGACTCTCTGCCTACTCTCTATCCCTCCCATTCCCTCAAAATTCCTTCTCTCTAGGAGCTTATTTTCCAGAGCAGTTTTGCAGGATTGCTATGTGACTTGTGACTGTTTATGTAATTAACTTTGTGTGGACTGCTGCTTCCGGGGGAGGGTCAAATTACCCGCAAGCCCCAAAGACAGATGCAGGGACTCTCCAGGCTGGAAGAGCCTCGTGGCCGCCAGCCAACTTCCATTGCAAAGTGAAACTCCCATCAAGAAAAAAGACTGGGGAGTCTTGCCAAATACCTGCAACTGACCTGCTCACCTGCAGGCCTGGGGGGTGAGGCAGGCAGAGGCTGCGTGAGTTCTGGGGGGTGCTTTGTGCCCTGCTAACCTGGGACCTGCCAGAACCCCAAAGAAGGTGTCTGTTCACAAGAGTGCTGCAGCGAGCCAAGACGGAGAATCTCCTGGAAAGCAGAGAATTCTGGAAAATAAGGTTTCCCAGAATGTTCCACCTGGGGGAATGCCATTGGCAGGTAGACTGCAGTCTCAATTTCTAAAGAATGGGCTGTTTTTCTAAGAAAGAGAGAGAGAGAAAGGAGGGAGGGAAAGAGACAAGGGAGGGAGGGAAAAAAGAAAAGAATAGAAAAGACCAGGAAAAGAAAAGGAGACAGATCATAAAAGTTCTAGATCTGTGACGTTCCATGCAGGAGTCACTAGCCACATATGGCTATTGAGCACTTGAAATGTGGCTAGTTCAAACTGAGATGTGCTGCAAGTGTAAACAATACACTGAATTTCAGAACTTAATATGAAAAAAATAATGTAAAAGAAATAGCAGTTAATAATTTTTGACAATTGCACATTGAAAATGATAATATTTTGGGGATTTAAGGTTAAATAAAGTATGGCCTATTTCTTTTTTTATTTTTGAAAAATGTGGCAACTGGAAATTTTAAATCCGTGGCCAGCATTCTATTTCTCTTGGTACTGCTTCTCTAGATTCTTGCCTTCTGGGTGGCTAGCGCAGCCCGTGGTCCCGCTTCTAGCTCACACTAAATTGTAGAGGAGGTCTTTTAACTCAGCCCCCTTGTCAAGCGGGACTGAAAGTGAACTAACCCGGGTGTGTAGGTGTCTTGATTCTTAGGTCCTCCAGATAAGATCTAAGCATCTCCCTGAAAAACCCTTTCACTTTTTGAGCAGCTATTTTCTGTGGGGGCTGCTTGACCTTTTAGAATCCTGATCTTTATCTAAAGGCACCCAGGGCCCTTCTTGTTTGTGTTAGCGGGAGGATGCCTATGAGATAGGCATGGAAATGGAATGGAACGAACGTGCGAACCACGCCAGGGTTTTGGTCAGGTCTCCGTGGGGACTCAGGCCTCAGCAGACGCTGTTCTCGTTTGAATCCAGCTTCACTGGTCCTTAGAGAGTTTTTTTGAAGCAGCTCTCCAGAACACCAAGGCAATATTAACATTTCTTCCAAGAACATGTGTTGAACGCCTTGGGATCTGGAGTGCAGAGAATTCAGCTCAGGGCTGTAGGGACCCCCAGGAGGGAGGCAAGGGCCTGTGGCTACCCAGGCTGCGAAGCTGTGTCTGTAGATTTTCACACAACTGTAATTACAGTAGAGGTACTGCTTTTGCTTTATACTTCTTTTCATAAGAATTTCCCATGTTTCTACAGAGTCCTCATATCATCCTCTTTAATGATTGAATAATATTCCACCAAGTGAATTTTGTCACCTTCTGTAGGACACTTAGACAGCTTCCAGTGTTGCACATTTAAATAAGATGGCAGCAAAAATGCAATTTGCTTTCTTTTCTGTCTACCCTTTGGTATTTCTCTTTCAGACAAATTCTCAGCAAAGAAACTACTATTTTAAAGGGTAGGAATGTTTCTCTTGGTTCTTGATATACCTCGCCAAGGTGCTGCCCAAAAGGCATGTATCAACATTGACTGCTCACAGCAATGGAGGCAGGTATTAAGGTTCTTGCAACTTTGCCAAGATTGGGGTGTTGAGTTTAGATTTGTGTATGAGTGGGGGGGGGGGGGCGGGCAAATTTAAATGTAGTAAAAGTGGTAGTTCTCTGAGGTTTTTGAAACTCTTCTAGGCAAAATATTTATGGGCAAGTAACATGAATATACGTACTTTTTTTTTTCATTTTGAAAATGCCAAGACCTTGCCTTGAAAATTTTTCAACATGGCATGCATTTTAAAAATTCTTCTACAGAGAAGATTTGTCTCTTCTCCTCCACTTATTAATTTATTTTTTTTTAAAGATTTATTTATTTATTTCTCTCCCCTTCCCGCTCCCCCCTACCCCGGTTGTCTGTTCTCTGTGTCCATTTGCTGCGTCTTCTTTGTCCGCTCCTGTTGCTGTCAGCGGCATGGGAATCTGTGTTTCTTTTTGTTGCGTCATCTTGTTGTGTCAGCTCTCCGTGTGTGTGGCACCATTCCTGGGCAGGCTGCACTTCCTTTCGTGCTGGGCGGCTCTCCTTATGGGGTGCACTCCTTGCATGTGGGGCTCCCCTACACGAGGGACACTCCTGCATGGTACGGGGCGCACTACTTGCACGTGGGGCTCCCCTACGCAGGGGACACCCCTGCATGGCATGGTACTCTTTGAGCGCATCAGCACTGCACATGGCCAGCTCCACATGGGTCAAGGAGGCCCGGGGTTTGAATCGCGGTCCTCCCATGTGGTAGACGGACGCCCCAACCACTGGGCCAAGTCCGCCACCCTTATTAATTTATTTTTATCAGTATGGATTCATGGATATTTATTTCATATGTTTGGTTACAATCTAGTACTACTTTATTTGTCTTATAGCTCAAATTGTTCCAGCTCTGGCCATTGGGAGCTCTTTCAGTTGTCTTCTGTGCCCTTTTACTTACTAGCATCAATGTGTATGTGTGTGTGTGTGTGTGTATGCTTTGAGCACTTCCTTACTTTCTGGCACTGTAAGATGCCCCAGATTGTATGTTTCCTGTCCCAGGCCGGGAATCAGCTATTTCTCCATGGAACAGGTGCTAAGTATGCTCATTGTTTCTAGGGTGTTATTTTTTTAAGGCCCTCTTGGCTTACAGAGTAAAGAAATTTGTATGTGTGTGTGTTGTGTGTGTGTGTTCTAACCTATGTATGTACACATATTTATATATATTTCTATATGTAACCAGCTGTATCATACTAAACATGAATTCATATTGATATCTCTAACTCTGATACATTACTACATATATCACTCTATCCCTGTCCTCTTGCTAATCTGTAAATCTCCACTTCACATGTGCATGCATTTTTAAGTCCTCATTCCAAGGAGGGCTGATCACCCTTCCAGGTGATCCTCATTCCAAGGAGGGCAGAATTTCCCTTCCAGAAGTATGTGTGTTTGTGTAAGGGGAAAATTGTGCCAATTTCTATCAACATAGTGAAGAATTGTCATCCATTTGCAAAAAAATTTAAAATGTCCTTAAAGTTATCAGTGGACTCGGTTGCTGTTCTTGAACCCACACTTCGTGAGCTTTGGCCTTAATTCATGTGAGATTCCCCATCCAAGCAGGTGCAGCCTCCTGTGAAACAAGTTTATGTTTATTACACAAGTAATAATAATTGAAACACTTATTACGTATCAGACTTTTCCCAAGCACTTTTCATGTATCTATTTAATCATCACAATGAGCCTAGTATTCACCCTACTTTTATGGAGGGCAGTCACTGAGGTTTAGTTTTTTGCCTCTTCCACTAACTGGTAACTAGTGAAGACAGGTTCCTCATGAACCACCACAGCCGTGCACTGTTGTTAAATAATACATTGAAGCATGAGCGTTTGTAAAATAAAAAAACTAAAAGTCCAACAACATGAACATGTCTGTAGTAAAATGTATAGTCCATCTTTATTACCCCTTTCCAATTCTCCTTTCCTCCTGCTCTTTATAGTATGTGTGCATCTCCTGAACTTCTAAGAATGGTATAGTCTTAGGATTTCAGAGGGGCCTTAAAAATACATGTACATGATTGTACTCTATGTGTTGTACTTTTGACTGGTTTCACATGACAATATGTCTTTGAGATCTTTCCATGTCAGTATATGTAAATCTACCTCATTCTTTTAAGAATTCTGTGGTGTGGCTGTACCATAAGTTATTTATCTAGTCTCCTATCGGCCATTTAGGTTGTTTCCAAAATTTTGCTACATAAAAAATGCTGCAGTGGACATTCTTGCATGTACTTTGCATGTGTATGTCAGAAGGATAGATTCCCAGAATGGAATTTCAGGATCAGAATGAATCCACATTTAAAAGGTTGCTAACTGCCTAATTGCTCTCCAAAATGATCCAGTTGATTTTCACTCTCCCCAACTTGAATAGTGTGTTTGAGAGTGCCTCTTTTTCCACAACCTCACTAGCACTGGATAGTATCAATCTTTAACATTTTTGCCAGACTGATAGGTGGAAAACGGGATCTCCTTCTTTGAATGTGTATTTGTAGTTCCTCTGTGACTTGATATTACTGGACCTTTGGATTTCTTTTATGTTGTGCAAACATTTTTATCCTTCTTTAACAATCTACAATGACTCTAAAACTTTTGGATCTCATCTTTGAACTTAAGGTAGATTTTTGTTGAGAAATGGGAGCTCTCCTTGACAGATCAGACATAATTATCTGGAGTCATTTTCCTGGTCCCCCCAAGACCTAGCTGGTGACAGGAAGGCCTCTTCCTGTAGATGCCTTCTTACCAGGCCTTCTCAGCCCTGCCCACCGCCCCTTGAGTGCTCCTTGCTCAAGGATAAAGTGTTCTGGAACACATCAGCAATGACTGACTTTGGAAGGCGGTGGACTTTGGTCACTACCTCTAGGGTGGCTGTGACTCTGTCTCTGTTTGTGATGTCTGCAGCTGTTTGCGTGGAGAGCACTCATTGCTCACATGCAAACCCACCTGAGCCAGCAGGCGCACTTGCTGGCCCTTTATCCCACAAATCCTCCGCTCCTGCACTTCCTGTATCTTATCATATTATCATAAAAATGAAACATTCATGGAATGCTGTTATTGAAATAGCACAAATTATTCCATGAGGATATACAGATAGAGGTTTTTTAGCTTCCTTTTTCAGAAATGCCCATCGTAAACATGCATAATATTGATTCTTTTTAAAACATGTAAATGGAAGACTATATATAGTGTTCTACACCTTCTTTTCATTTTAAAAATTAACAAGGTGCAGCTCTATTTAATTTTGAATGGCCACATGGCATTCCATTGATGTATCACTATTTATTTAGCCAGTCCCCTATTACTAGACATGGGGTTATTTTTTTCTTTCTTTCTTTTTTTTTTGCCATTACAGACAATGCTTCTGTGAACATCCTTGTACAGACATCCTTGTGGACATGTAGGGTTGTACCTGCAGGATAAATTCTAGAATTGGAATTGCAGGGTCAAAGGAACTACGTACTTGAATTTTGGTAGTTATTGCCAAATTGCTATCCAAGGAGGTTATGACAATTTAGTTCCCATCCACAGTCATCAGGAAAGGCTCTTTCCCCTTTTGCCCAGATCATGCTCTATTAAACTTGTAAATCTTTGCCTATCTGATAGGTGAAAAATGGTATCATACTCTAATCTTAATTTACATTTCTTTAATTATTGTTAATTAATATTTCAAATTTTTTCCTGTGAACTATTTATATCCTGCAAACTTTCCTATTGGTTGTTAGCCTTTATCTTGTTCGTATTCCTATATAAAGGAAATAAAAACAAAAGGCAATAAACTAGGGGAAATTATTACATCGCTCATAGCAAAATTACTAATTTCCCTCATATATGAAGAACTCTTAAAGATTTATAAGACTATACTATTTGTCTTTGTTTGTAGGATTTAATTATATATGTGTTGCCCTTATAGATTCCAAGTTTTCTATCTTGGGCCAGTTAGAATTTCAAGACACATTTCAGGCGTGCAACAATGAATTTTTTAATACCTCAGCCTCAGTTCTATTTTTCAGTGGTCATTTCCCTGAGGTGGCAGGAACTTAATCTTAGTTAATCCAGAGATTGGTTCTTCCACACCTCCCCCACAGTTCCAGGCATTTTGCCTGAATCCTGGTATGTCACACCAAACATTGGAGGAGGCCAGAGCTTATCTGATCCTTCAGGCCAGCAGTCCACCTGGCATCCATTGGGATTCCTTGCCTGGTCACTTCTGGGCTACTCCTTGTTCTTGTCCATAAAGCCCCTCTGCAGCACCCCCACCCCCACCGTGGACCCCCAAAAGCACAGGAATCTTTGTGGCCCACAAGAAATGCAAAAGCTCATCAGCCTGGACATACCACGTGGCCATTTCTAACCTGGAGCTTTGCCACCTCCCCAGACTGGCAGAGCCCCTTTCTCAGGAAGCCTCTTCCATCTCACTTTCTCATCAAGCCAGCCTATCCAACCTACGCCTTTCCTGGACTCTTTCTCTTCTTTCTGTTGTCACCTCCCTTTCCTGAGGCTATGAACACAGAATGGCCAGGACTATGGCCTGAATACTGAGTGTGTGTGTGTGTGTGAGCCTGGAGGTGGGGAGAGGGCCAAAGCTGCCAGGAGCTACAGGAGTTAAAATCAGACAGGTCTGCTGTCCGTGTTAAATCTGGTGCACTCTTCAGAGCCTCTGCAGACAGCAATTCTAGCTGCAGCCCTGAGTCCCCACTGCTCCCCGCTTGTACTTTTCTTGAGACTCATCTGACCCTACCTGGGGCTGCTGTGGTCGGTGTGCTTGCTGGCACCCTTCCCTGGAAGCTCTCTGTGGGTGGGGCTAGCCCATCCCACTCTCCTTTGTGGCATCTTGCCCTGTGGGCCTGGTACCTCTGGGCACTCAGCTCGGGTCCTGTGGTATTGAGGTGCCTGCTGGTCTTAGTGAGTCAGACTGTCCTTGTCTTCAGGGCTTACCAAGAAGGCCTAGAAGGGTACCCACCAGTGAGGGGGCGGGGCTTAGGGGTCCCCCCAAATGGCCTCCTGGGCCTCTGCTTCCTCCTGAAGGCTGTCCTTAGCCCTCCCCTAAGGAATCAGGGGGGACCCTTTGCTGATGAGGCCTCCTCTTACTTAAGTTTATTTCCACCCAGGCCCCATCCCTGTTTTGCGGGTGTTTCTTCAAGCCAGAAGGCCAGGCCTTGTGAGAGGAACTCACCACAGACCTCAAGGGCCTGCAGGGCTGGGCGCTGCTGGGGAGGTGGTGGGCACCCTTCTTCCTCGCCTCAGCCCTCCTGCAGGGGAGGTGGTGGGCACCCTTCCTCGCCTCAGCCCTCCTGCAGGGAGATGGTGGGCACCCTTCCTCACCTCAGCCCTCCTGCAGGGAGGTGGTGGGCACCCTTCTTCCTCGCCTCAGCCCTCCTGCAGGGAGGTGGTGGGCACCCTGCTTCCTCGCCTCAGCCCTCCTGCAGGGGAGGTGGTGGGCACTCTTCTTCCTCGCCTCAGCCCTCCTGCAGGGAGGTGGTGGGCACCCTGCTTCCTCGCCTCAGCCCTCCTGCAGGGGAGGTGGTAGGCACCCTTCCTCACCTCAGCCCTCCTGCAGGGAGGTGGTGGGCACCCTTCCTCACCTCAGCCCTCCTGCAGGGAGGTGGTGGGCACCCTTCCTCACCTCAGCCCTCCTGCATTTCCTGGTTCCAACTCTACCTCTGCCTCCAGTGGATTCCAGCAGCCTCTGGTCCTGAGAGCATGGTCCTTTCTGTGAGGTCCCACATTTCCTGTTAATGGGGCTGACACTATCCTCCAGCCACCTGCCCACCAAGAGAGGCCTCCTCCCCCGGGCCGCGCTCTCCCTGCCCCTCTTTCTCTTTCCTGGGCATGAAAGACTCCGAGGCCTCCTCTTGGGCAGCTCTCCCCTTTGGCCAGTCTCCAGCTCCCAGCTGGTTCTAATGGTCCCTCCAGCACCCCGTGCTCACCCTGCAACCTGACCCAGTTTTTCTGGCCCCACTCCCTCCATCTGTGTGGTTCCTCCCGGGGCTTTGCTGTCAACTAATCCTCTCATCTCAACAGTGTCTCTGAGCTCCACTGGCAGGCTCCTCTCAGGACTGTTGGCCAAGCGCCTCTGAACCCTGCCTTAGTGGGGATTTGCAGTCATGAGGCCGGACCTAATCCCCCCCTGGCGTTCACTGACTGGTCCCCTGACTCCTCTGAGTCTGTTTTCTCATCAGTAAATAGTGAAAAAAAGAAAAAAGAAAGAAAAGGAAGGGAAGGGAAGGGAAGGGAAGGGAAGGGAAGGGAAGGGAAGGGAAGGGAAGGGAAGGGAAGGGAAGGGAAGGGAAGGGAAGGGAAGGGAAGGGAAGGGAAGGGAAGGGAAGGGAAGGGAAGGGAAGGGAAGGGAAGGGAAGGGAAGGGAAGGGAAGGGAAGGGAAGGGAAGGGAAGGGAAGGGAAGGGAAGGGAAGGGAAGGGAAGGGAAGGGAAGGGAAGGGAAGGGAAGGGAAGGGAAGGGAAGGGAAGGGAGAAAAAAGAAAAAAAAATACTTACCTCACAAAGCGCTAAGGGCTCCCAGAGGGTTAAGTGTATATTTACAGAATTTTATGTCACCTATTATTAGTAGTATTACATGAAAAGCGCCTGCTCCATTTTTAGTGTTAACCTTGAGTCTCACTTTTTTGAGGTGCTTTCCTCTATCATTTTCTCCCTCTTCATTTATACATTCAGGAAGCTGGAGATGGTGGTGGCAGTGGTAGATAGGAAAAACAGTATAGGGTGTGGATGGAAAGATAAATAAGCTCTGTTCAGGGAATGTGCCAGCAAATTCAGCTGTCAGTGAATAAAATTAGGAAACCTGGTACTGGGCTAATCACCTCTGCCAAAGAGGGCCAGGGCCCTACCCCGCAGGTGCAGGGAGGGGGTTCCCAGGAGACCCCACCCATGGGCGCCACGGGCCGTCAGTACCCTCCTCGCTTCCCTGTGTCAATGTGGTTTGTCACATCTAGAACACAGGTCACCCAGGAGGGTGCCAGGCCCAGGAGACAGGGCCAGGAGGGCAGGACAGGGGGCAGCAAGCCAGGAATGGAGGGAGTCAGCAAAGCCTGACAGTGGGGAGGGCCCGAAGGTCACGATGACGGTGAAGAATCTAGTTTGTAGGGAGGCACATTAGTAGATACGGGGTCATTAGCCAGGAGAGGAAACAGGAGGTTAGAAGCAAACTGAATTAATTGCAGCACTATTTGTACAGCAAAAGATTAGACACACCTTCAGTATCCCTTAATGTGGGAACAAAATGGCTAAATACACAGTGTAATAGCCATACAATAGAAGACTGGGCAGAAAGATGAAAAATTTGCCTGTGTATTGATGTGGAATGATAGTCAAGATATGTTAAGTAAAATAAAGCAAGATGCAGAATGGTACATGAAATGTGTTACCATTTGGATTTTGTTTTGTTTTTAAAGAAGGAAGAATATGTATAGAATTTGCTTGACTCTGCATAAAATGTCTCTGGAAGGAGTCAGAAAAACCTGTTGCTCTGATTGCTCTGGGGATAACTGGGTGTTTGAGAAAGAGGTATGGAGGACTTTTCATTGTACATCCTCTGTACTCATTGAAATCTTAAAAAAAAAAAAAAAGTGAATAAAATTAAAAGCAGCAAACCAATAGGGCCCAAGGCCAGGCTGAGCCTTCCCATGCCTACAGCTGAGTGGCAGTATGTGCAGTGGGAGGGTTCACTTACGAAAGAACTGCTTACAAGGATGGGGAAGGCGCCGGGCAGGCACAAGGGGCAGTAGCAGCAGCACTCACGCTTACTGCGATCCACATGGAGAGAATCCTGGGAAAAGAGGGGCTGTGACCTTCCTTCCAGGGTCACAAAGGCTGCCCTGGCGACCTAGCAGAGAGGGGTCAGGGTAATTAGCATCTTCTTCCCCTTCCTCTCTCCCTCTGGTCTCTGCTGGGCCCCACATTGGCCAGCCCCAAAAGGCAGCCAGAGAGCAAGAGCTGTTGTTAATACAGTCCACACAGGTCAGCGTCCCCAGCACAGCGCAGGGTGGACATGCGTGGGGAGAGGGTCTGAAGGGACATAGGGACGATTTCTGACACGAGTTTGCAGTCTGAGGAGCCAGCTGCCTGGCTGTGCATCCCAGCTCCTGCGCTTACTAGCTGGTATCCTTTGGCATTATGATTTGTAAAATGGGGATAGTAACCATGCCTATCCCAGAAGGCTATTAGGAGAATTAAATCCATTAATCCATGTAAAGCACATAGAACAATCTGGGCACATAGTAAACCTATCAGTGTGAGCTATGACTATCATTTATTATAGCTTCCTGCATGAGACCTAAAGCTTTCTGTAGCTCTGGCCAAGAAAGGCTCCAATTGAGCAGGCCCAATCTCAGAGGCAGGAGCAAGGGACGCCCAGGGGAGGCTAGCGTGTGGGAATAACGATAAGACCTATGTACTGAGGACCTTAAGGTGCAGGACGGTGCCGGCTGTGCTGTGTGTGCTGTCATTTGGCCCTCACCACACAGGCAGGCTGGGTGGAGTCGACCCCACCTTTCAGATGAGGGACCAGAGCTCCGAGGGGGGGGCACAGCTCCCTGCCCCAGGTCCACGGCTGTGGAAGGCTGGCGCCAGGCCCCTACACTCTCAGCCTCCCAGCTGCTCCGTGTTCTTTCAGAAATCAGTGCTCATGAAAGATTTATCATTGCAATATCAAAACTAGAATTAAGAATATCATCATGTTAGCAATACTTGCAGGTACCTCAGCACTTCTACAGAGGGTAAATTCTTATTTAAAAATATTACAAGGAAGCAGATTTGGCTCAACTGATGGAGCATCCGCCTACCATATGGGAGGTCCAGGGTTCAAACTCCGGGCCTCCTGACCTGTGTGATGAGCTGGCCCACGTGCAGTTCTGATGCACACAAGGAGTGCCCTGCCACTCAGGGGTGTCCCCCACGTAGAGGAGCCCCACATGCAAGGAGTGTGCCCTGTAAGGAGAGCTGCCCCGTGCAAAAAAAGTGCAGCCTGCCCAGGAATGGCTCTGCACAGACGGAGAGCTGACACAACAAGATGACACAACAAAAAGGAGATGCAGTTTCCCGGTGCTGCTGACAAGAATTCAAGGGACACAGAAGAACACACAGCAAATGGACACAGAGAGCAGACAACTGGGGGTGGGGAAGAGGAGAGAAATGAAAAAAAAATTATGGTCTATGGAGAATTGGCCCATTGTTTAAAATGTCAAATTTATGAGCTATAAAATGAACTTTGTAGAAGATTACAGGTAATTTATGAAAAATTAAAAATAATGAGCCCACATTGAAGAGCAATGTATTTCTTTTTCAGAAAAAAAGCATTTAGTAGAAAAATATCAATATAATGGAAGGCTGAGCAGTAAGATGAGAAATTGCATTATGTATTAATGTGAAATGATAACCAAGAGATGTTATTCAGTGAAAAAAGCAAGATGCAGAACATGGTATTTAGAGATGGATATAGTTAAGAAAGTAAAGTGTAAGAATATGTACCAAGAATAATATTTTTCTTTTGTTATTTTAAAATATTGGAATAATCCATGTAACTTTCTACCTTAATATATATGTTATCTTTTTAAATAAGTTTATTTTTGAAAAAGTTTTTGAGTACATTGTTTTATAAGTCTACCAATATAATGACGTCAATAAATACTTGTAAAACTTTTTAAAAGTTGAAGCCACCCCTGCGCCTGCAATGTGTCAGCATCTGCGGATAGATCCATGGGTCACCTCCTCACGCCCTCTCCTTTTTCTTTCACAAATGGGTAATCTTCATCCTCATCACCCTCCATTCATGATAAATATAAATATATGAATGAGTGGATGGATGAGTGGATGGATAAATGGTAAATCTGAAGAAGAAATAGACCAATGTAGAGAGGAGCTGATGACAAGATTGGAAAGACAGTTTAAGATTACAGTGGAAAGGCTTTGAAGTGAGGCTGAAGAGCTGAGATTTTACCCCAGAGGCAGGCCAGCGCTCCCTGGGGTTCTGGACAGGAGAGTGACATGACTGGTATAACCTGGACCTTATGCATAAGGGGGCGAGAGGTTAGAGGCTGGTGGCAGGGCCACCATGTAGAGTCACAAGGTGACAAATGTCTTTGGGAAAGGGCTGGGGGTTGACAAAGTCAAGGTCACAGCACCCCCTCTGATTCTGGCCCTGTTCCGGCGTGAGATCTGCCCCTCTTAGGATGACCGGCGGGAAATACAGCATGGTTCCGCACAGTCCCCAGGACGTCTCCCAAGCAGGCAGGCTCTGGCCACAGCTCTTTTCCAGACATGTTTTTAGGTCCTTTAGTGTGTTTCCGGGATACACAGTGGATAACTTCTCCACCACCTGGGACCATCCTGCTGTGCTGAAAACTAAGAGGCTGAGCTAGCACTAGAAACAGAGCGTTCTAGATCATCTCTCCCTTGTTCTCTCCAGTCCTGCTTTGAATACCAAGTTCCAGTCGAGCTGGACGTTAGGAAGAAGTAAGACAAACCATGAAGGAAGTGGCTGCCGCTTGCATTCACGCACGTAAAGGCATGCTGGGAAAGAGGCCAAGAGATCACAAACCGGAAGCTTCTGGTTATTGACTGCAGGGACAGTGCTGGGAAGATGGGATCTTTATCAGCAAGACTGTAGCCGAGCGGTCAGCAGCCCCTTCCACGCTGACCAGCTTCAGCTGGGTGACACACGCTTCCTGTGGCCCGGGCAGCCCTCCCTGACATTATGCCTCTGTGGGAGGAGGGGTAAGAGCCAAGTCTGTCCCTCCAAGCAGCATCAGAGGTAAGAAGACCCTCAAGCAGCCGTTTTCAGCTGAATCTCCTGAGTAATCCAGTGATCATTCAGGCTGTACCAGGCAGAGAGGACAGGGCTAGACCACAGACTCAGAAAACCGTGTTGGCATTTCATTCATTTAACAAATGCTTACTGAGCACCTAACAATGTACTGTGCCCTGTGCTGGATAAGGGGGAAATGGTGAACAAAACTGAAAAGGTCTCTGCCCTCGGGGAATTGCATTCTAGTGGTGAAAAGACACACAAGAGACAAGGTAATTGGAGATGGTGGGATGTGCGATAAAAGAAAAAAAGAAAGAATGACAGTGCAGGGGTGTAGGGAGTCCTTTAGAAAAGATGGGCAAGGAAGGCCTCTCTGAGAAGTCAGTGTTTTGTCTGAAAAAGGTGAAAGGTGTGGGAGGAAACCATCCAGACAGAGGGGACTGCGAATTGCAAGGACTCGGAGGTGGGAGGTGGCTTTGCTTGTTCAGAGAATTTGAAAGAGGCGTCTGCAAACTGTGAGAACTGCCTGGATACCTGGCTGAAGTTCCTAAATGAGCCTGGGTGGGAAATGGGAAACAATGCCTTGTTAAGGTTTTCAAATGTCCATAGGGGTCAAGAGTGTCCAAGCTCTGGACACTGTTTACTTCAAGGCTGGATAGTGGGGGTGCCCCTGTGAGTGCCCAGAGGAGAAAGAATGGAGGTGGCTCCCCCAGTCCTCAGAGGGTTTGAAAACGTGTCTAGGGTCATCTCGCATTCTGACTGTGTGAGGGGAGAACCAGGCTGGAATAGAGATGGGCCAGATGCCCAGAAAGCGAGAATGGTTGGCTTCTGCTCGGCTTCGCAGACTCTCTGAAGCCACAGGCTCTGGGTCAGCGTTTCTTTAAGGAGGGCAGGGCCTCTGGGGACACAACACAAAGGTACACATTAGAGGCTTACT
This sequence comes from Dasypus novemcinctus, assembly GCF_030445035.2. Lineage (NCBI taxonomy): Eukaryota > Metazoa > Chordata > Mammalia > Cingulata > Dasypodidae > Dasypus > Dasypus novemcinctus. The sequence continues at coordinate 79,621,906 of NC_080675.1, forward strand.
GGAGGTTAGAGGTCACTGTTGGGAAGCAACAGGGCTCTGCAGAGGCTCAGACCTCCGGGCACCCCCTGGCCCTGCCCACCTTCCAGAGCTTCAGCGGAACCTGGAATCGCTCCAGGGGAAGGGGGATGCGTCCGCCAAGTCTTCCCAGCTCTCCTTGGCCACAGATGCCTGGGATCAGTGGTGAGTATGTGGGAGCCACGGGCTGTGGCTACGGGAGGCCTTGGGATATGTACAGTTCAGCGGAGACCCTTGATGTCCTGGGCGGGCAGGTTCTTCAAAAGCAAAATCACTTGAAATACATCGCCGGGGACAGCTGAGGCCCCTGCAGCCAGCCCCCGGCAGCCCAGGAAGTTTCCACAGCGGAAACCCCCTGCCAGCAAGGGCAGCTGCTGGCTGCGGATGCCCAGAATTCAGGGAGCCAAGTGGCCCTGGCAACTTCCCACCTGTCTGTGTCCTGGGCCGAGATGGCTGAGAGCAAGGGGCTGAGGGGCCCAGGGACGCCCTGGGACACAGCCATGAGCTTGGCCCTGTTCCCCTCTTCTGTTCTCCATGCTTGCCTTTCCCTCCAGCAAAGGGAGGCTGGGAGGCTGCCAACAAGCTGCCAGGCCCGTGGAAGGCAGGGGCCTTGGCAGGCACACAGTGTCGCTTCTGTGGGAGCAGCAGGACTAATTGCACTCAGCCGGCGGCAGCGTCGGCTGGGAGTTTCCCAGCTCGCTGGCCTCCGCCATGTGTGGTAAACACAGGGGAGGTGTGGAGACCGGGAGGGGTGCAGGCAGAGGAGCCAGGCCCACGGCTGGCTCCAACTGAAATGGCGACCGAGAATCCTAGAGCGGAGGGCAGCTCCGCCACCTAAGTGCTGCTGAGAGGAGCGGCCCCAGGCCACCCGCGGGCTTACGGTGGAGCCAGAATGGAAGGGAAGAGCAGTGGACAGTGCTCGGCCTGGTGGAGAGTGTCCCATGTCTGCCTTTTTCTCTTCCCTGCGAACTTCAGGGACATCCCTGGGATCCCTGTGACAGCCGTGCAGGTTGTGCTAAGGGGCGAGTGGGGACTCACCCAGGCCATGTTTTGCTGGCTGGGGCTGTGCCCAACTGGAGCAAGGGCTGCCTTTTTCCAAATTTCACAAAGGTCTGAGTGGGCCAGGACTTGGTGCTGCTCTGGCTACGGGGCATCTGGGATAGCTGCTGGCCTGCGTGTCCTTCCCCAGGGGATGGGTCTTGATGGAGACCACAAGTGGCCTTTTCAGGACTGTGCAGCTGCCTGGGGTGGCAGTGCTTCGGGCTCCTGGGCTGCATTCTCAGCTCAGGAGATGGCCAGCGGGTCTGCCAAGGGCTCAGAGCCCCTGGCTCAGGAATGCCAGGCCTGCTTCTCCCCCACGGGCTGTTTCTGTCCACATCCTTTCCTGCCTGGATACCACCTTCCACCACTATGGCAGGGTCCCCTCACTGAGCCAGTCAAATTTCATCCCAAGTAGCCTGAGTCACACAGCACTGGAATGAGGCCTGTAGAAGTTGAGGTCGAGAGTCATCGTGAGCCCGCATTTGACCTGAAAAAATATAGATCACGAGAGTAAATTACCTGTCAAGTGAGAATGTTGGGGCAGGACCAATTATTTAATTTCATACCTGCCCTCACATAACTCACAAGGATGCTTTGATGCTTAATTAGATGGACCAAAACAAATCTCCGTCTATCGAACAACTCCTGGGTCCCGCTCAGCATTGCCTCCGGAGACTCAGCTGGGAAGCTAGCAGACCACCTCCCCACACCTGTGCAACTTATCTCCCAGCAGGTAAGACAGACCAAATCACAAGGAAGCAAATAAAAACAATAAGCATTATTGAGGAAATAGCTTGCCAATGTAGAGAAGTAATGGGCCTTTATAAAGTGCTAAGGGTGAGACTGAGCTTGTCTTACTTCACTTCTGGAATAAGAGAATAGAAGACTCACCCAGATCTATGTCAAAGGGAAAATGAGCTTTGGAACTACTTGCAGATCACAGAGTCAAATTAAGAGCAGCCACCTTCCCTGCACACCTGCTCTGAGCTGCGTGGAGGCCTGCAGGAGGCTTTGCCGCTGATGGGAGGGACGTGGCTGACAGAGATATGTGAGGGTTCACAGCACCGCAAGAGGGCTGATCCGGAGTCAGGCTGGCAGGACGGATTAGTGGAAAAGGAGAGGGAGCTGAGGCTGGTTTAGAGAGATGAATCCAAACATGTAGGCCGGGGGGGCTTGGCGGCTTGGGGGCAGGGGGGCAACAGTGGCCCACCTGGGGAGCCAGGAGGGAGTGGGGCTCAGCGGGCGCCAAGGGGAGGCCTGAAGGCAGGCCAAGGAGTGGGCCCAGGGCAGCCTCCAAGCGGAGGACGCCTTCCCGGCCCTCCGCCGCGCTGCCCCTCCCTGCCGAGGCTGTTTCTTCAGCTTCCGTGGGACTTTCCCATGCTGTCACCCTGGCCAGAGTTCTGCTGGGCAAGGTCCAGGCGGGGTTACTGGGGGCAGAGGGCTCTGGTGGGGCCCTGGGAGGAGAGGCTGCTTCTCCTCAGGCCCAGTGGCTTGTTCCTCTGCAGAGAGCCCCAGGATCCTGAGAAATGCTGCTGCTGCCGTATTTCTGGCTATTAACACAGAAACTCGGGGTAGGTGAGCAGTCTACTGGAGAGGAAGTGGCTGTTTTGTGTGTTTTTTTTAATTTTTTTATTTGTCTCTCTATTTTTTTTTAAATGTTACATTCAAAAAATATAAGAGGTCCCCACATACCCCCCACTCCCCTCACCCCACTCCTCCCACATCAACAACCTCTTTCATCATCGTGGCACACTCACTGCATTGGGTGAACACATTTTGGAGCACTGCCGCATCACATGGATAATGGTCTACATTGTAGTTTACACTCTCCCCCACTCCACCCAGTGGGCCATGGCAGGACACAGAGCTCACCTCCCTCCCCAGGTCTGGCCCGAGAGGGCAGGGCAATGGTCCTCAAACTTGAAAACTAGAGTCGCCTGGGGGCGGAGGTGTCTTAACATGAACTCCTTGTCCTTCCTCTCCCCTGAGATCAGAATGTCTGGCATGAGACTCAGGAATATGCCGTTTTCACAAGCACCCAGGTGATTCCAATGCAGGTGGCCAATGTGTCCAGAGCCCCGGATGTTGGGCCTACATGGCCCTGAGGCCCCCAGGGAGGTTGGGAACTGGTGGCCCACTCTGGGGCTCGCAGCTCTGGAGACCCCAAGGCTTTTCCTTTGGTTAGTGTCTGACCCATCCCTCACCCCAATGACACATGAAGCCTCGGAAGGGGCCTTCCTCTCCCTGGTGTCCTCACCCGCTCTGTCTGTGCTCTAACGACAAGCAAAGGCTACACTGGAGACTTGAGCGCCCCCCTCCCCAAATGATCACCCATGTTTTGTTTATGGGTGGTTTTTTTGTTTTTGCCAGAAAAGCAGCCAGAACAAAGCAGACGTAGGGATTTGTTGTGGCATCAGCTCTGGAAATCCAAGGCTGAAATACCTTTTGCCTACGTATAAGTCCTTTGTCCCTCAGCACTCGCAGCTAATGGTGATGCTGTCAGTGGACAAAGACGGATATTCCAGAAGAAAAGCTTGAAACCACCAGGGAGCAGAGAGAGCCCACAGTCGCTACGAACCTGGAGATGCCAAGGTATACGTTCTCTGCCAGCCCCCACAGCTGTTAGGCTGTGGGTGCAGCAGAGAAGGCGAGAGTCCTGGTGGGCGAGGAGGTCGGAATGGGATGCAAGGAGGCCAAGGAGGACCTCTGGAAGGTCAGGGGTGCTGACCTCAACCAGCCGCACTTCTCCAGGGGCTGACGTCAGCCTAGATGAGGCCGCACTGCACAGGCTAGCAGGTCTCAATTATGATTCTTCCTCACCTGCAGCCTGCTGTTTCCTAGGCCCTGAGCTGCAACCTGGGGTTGTGGGGCTGCCCAAGGCCCTTCCTGGGGGCTGGACAGAATGGGCCTCTGTGGGGACCCACCAAACAGCACCAGTATTTCAGTAGCTTTCGTGGGAGGCAGAGATTTTGCTCTAATAATTCTCTCCCCTTCGCAGTACCAATCCCAGTTCTTCCCTATGGCCTTTCGTCCCCCAAGAGCTGCCATGTGCTGGGGCTAAGGGGTGCCCAGACTGAGTGGAAGCCCCTGGGCTTAGCTCCGTGGTCCTAAACCCCTCCCAGACTTCACGGTGAGTAGCCACAATGAACAAACGTCGCTGGATAATAACTTCTAACGGGAGGCAAATTCTGCTTCTAAACCAGAAGGCAACATTAATTTGGTTTGCTTCTTAGTTGGTCTTATGCCTCATTTGGTCTACATCCTAATTTACTGGGTTCAATAAGTGAAAAATGGGTATGTTTCACCTGCTCTGTTGTTTGTACTACCTGTTGTTGTCAGTTCCCACTAATCAGACCCAAGCCTGTCGAGAGAGGAGCTGGATTCAAATGCCAGTGTCTTTTCGAGGCCTCTGGACTCCCTTTTATAGGTATAAAGATGCTATGAGACTTGGAGTTTGGAGTTGGGTGAGAAAGGTACAACTCGGAACTCTTGGGAAATTAACTGTCCTGCATTTCCTGTTGCACAAAGCAAGGGCTGCACGTGATGGTTGGCAGCAGCCTTGGGTAACTAGGGAGAGGCTGTGCGGCCCCAGAACGCCAAACAGAACGGTTTTAAATCACCAGGTACCATCTGTGTGACCTTGGGCAAGTCTCTCTGGGCCTCAGAATCCCATTTGTCAAAAAGGCATGAAAACATCTCCCTCCGAGGATTGCTGTTGAAAGAGTCAAAGGAGGTAGTGATTCTTCTTAAAGCACCTACCCAAGGACCTGACACATACCAGTCGCTCCGTGTTCCTCCCACCTCTCCTCAATGAGGAGCAGGAGCCCCTGGGTGTCCCTCTCTCTCCTGCATAATCCTGCGCAGCAGCAGTGGCAAGAGAGGAAGGTTGCTGGGAGGACAAATGAACTTCTCATCAGGCCTCCAGCCCCGGGACCACGCGGAGGCTTGGGGTTGGGGGTTGCTGCAGGAGTCAGGTCATTGAGCGGTTTCTGGTGTCCCTGCTTACCTGCTCCCCCGCCATCTCCCCATTCTCCACTACAAGTGGTGGTCCTGGGGCCCCACCTGAGGGACGCTGCCCCTCCCAGGGTGCAGCCAGCGGGCACTGCGGCTGATCTTCCTGTGGTCACAGGCTCCTCGTCCAAAGGTCTCAGGCTGCTACAACCGCGGAGCCCACGCCGGGGATGGCCCACAGAGGGCCGCACAGCCAGGATTTGCTGCCACCATTGGGTGTCCCCGCGTTCATCGCCACCCAAACTGTGGGGCTTAGAGGTACTTGTCATGTCTTCACTTTCTGCTCCAGACAGTATAAGACATTTAAATAAACAGAAATAAACAAACGTTAAACATTGATATAAACAAACCGTTTGTATCTGGTAAAATGGAGAGGGAAAAAGACCTCAGAGCGTCTGAGGGTTTTGGGTGGCCTCCTCCTGAGTTGAAGGACCCCTCCATCCCCCTGAGCTCTCTTTCCTTAGCAGCCAGGTCTCAAGGACCCAGCTGCCCTGCTGTGCATGGGGATTGCTCTTTGCCCCCTTCGGGGTAGCAGGGGTGGGGGTGGGCAACTGAGGCTGCAGGGCCTCCCTCCCTCACCTCTGCCTCTCCAGGTTTCTACGAGACAGAGACTGCATGTTGTCTAGGCAGAATCAGGAAAAGATTTACTTTGTTTTGTAAGCCTGGCAACAAACAAATTTCCTGGAGGGGGGTTTTGAAAGAGCTGGGAGCTGCCCAGAGGGAAAGCTCAAGGAAACTGGAGAGGGGAGGCCATGAGGAAACGGGCAGGGCAGAGCCAGAGGCTGCGGGAGTCGGGGGGGAAAGCCACCTTGGTCTGGCCTGAAGGCTACCCTCACCAGGCTGGGGAAACACTGGAGCCTTGCACCCCTCCACCCTTCCAAACTGCAGAGCTCAGGAGCCAGGGCCAGGAGCAGGCCCAACTCTGCCTCCGCTGCCTGCGCTGACCTGCAGGAAAGCTTGCCCAACCCGGGCCTGTGTCTGCACAAGATGATGATTTACAAGGAGAATCCAACCGGGCCACCTGGTAGGATGGAAAATTCCCACAGCGATCCTGCATCTGAGGCTGCGCCCTCAGCACCGTGCTCCACTCTGGCCCTGACTAAGTGAGGTGGGGGTCTCCCTGGGCCTCTGGGGTTTGTGGCTGGGATTGCCGGCACCACAGCTGAACAGCCTCAAGGGCTGTAAATGGAGACCTGGGCTTTGACCTGCTCTTTTGTTCTTCTGTCTCTAGAACTTGCTGGACCATAGGTTTAGTGCATGTGTTGGAAGGAATGGAGAGGCGATGAGGAAATGAGGGAAGACCGACCCACTTTCCACAGATAAAGAGGGTCCAACAACCCTCCAAAATAGGCTGAGGATCTGAAAAAAATTGGGCTGGGTTGACTGAAAGACATCAAGCACAGTCATAGTCCCATAGTTCCACAGTCATAGCAAGATTTTGAATTAAATATAAGTAATTATTTAAGCTGAGCTGCACACATTCTCAAATTCAACCAATACCAACTAATTATAGTACTTTGCCAAGTCTGGGGAGATGAACATCCATGGAGCACCAGCCTGTGTGCTGGGCACATTCATGTAAAGTATCTTGTTCAACCCTTGGTTGGTAAGAGCCCTGCCAGCCAGAAAACGAGCTCGATGCAGCCCAAAGCAAGATGGAAATGCTCCTGACCAATGCTCTTGCTCAATTTCTCCCAGGAAGCAGGTGCTTTCTGTTTAGTTGACCTCCAGAGTAGAAGCCTCATGTCCTCTGTGCCCCCCCAGAAAAGTTGCAAAGGATCCAGGTGCCAAGAGGAGTGTCCTCTGGGCACCTGGCTGGGAGCTCAGTGGCCCAGGTGCCAGGCCTCGGAAAGCCTCCCCACTCAGTTTGGGGCCCAGAGAGAGGAAGGAAGGAAGCCCTGCAAGATAGGATTTCCCCACCCCAAGCTTGCAATCCTCCTGGCTCCCATCACCTGATAAGCAAGCTGATTTGTTTGCTGACCTGTAGTGACAAAAGCCACTGGGAGGTTGCAAAATCTCTTCTTAGCAAGTAGGCTTCAAGAGGCCATGCTCTCTCAACAAGGATAGAGAGAGAAGGTGGAAGAGCCCTGGACATTCTCCAGGGACTGGTTCACTTTAGTGCACCCTGGCATAGCCCAAAGCTGCAGAGAGGAGCTTGGCAGCATAGGAGGAGTATTTTCTGGCCTGTCCTCCTCTTTCTTCTGTGCCCAGTAGGGCTTCTCCACCTCTGCCCCTCCCTCCCCAGCCGGTCTTGGCTCACACGCTCTCTGGGTGGGGCACTCCGTGGCTGTCCTCCATCTGCTTAGTCTCCTGTGTGGGGTGCTGGAGGAATCTGCAGGCCCTGAGGTGACAGACAACCCCAAGCCAGGTTGCCCCTCAGAGCTCCAGGAGACTGTGCCAGTTCATGCGAGGGTCAGAAGCAGCTTGTTTCCTGATGTCATCCTGTGTTCCTCTTGGAAGAGAAGGCTCTAACCAGGGCAGGACTTTCCCTAAAGGCTGGAGACCCCCATGGGAAAAAAAACTGCAGCCTGTGGATGTCATGAGCAAGCACGAGGTAAAGGGCACAGGACGGAAATTCACCTAGAAAGAAGTGGGAAGTTTGCTCTCTGGCTGAACTGTATGCCTGTGCAGGTCACACAGAGATACATCTGCTCTGCCCTGGCTCAGGAGAGGAACTTCTTAATCTCAGGTTGGCTTCTGTCTTGCTGACTCCCTGACTTGGGTGAAAATGTTCTCAGGAAATCACATTTTGATATTTAAGAGCCATTCTGGAAGAGCTCCATCATACCTTGTTGACAGACTAGTATCCAGTGTTCTTTTGAGCACTTTAGATGTATTATCTCATTTAATCCTTACAGCTTCTCCTTTGGTTATACTTATTTTACAGAAAAGGAAGCTGAGGCTGCAAATTGCTCAGCGGTGAAGTGAGAGTTCAAAGTCAGGCTATTTTACCTTTGGTTTAGAAGGCCCCAGCCCTTGGGTCTAGCACTTGGAAACTTGGGGATGCAAATGCCCCTTTCCCTATCTCTCTAGGTCAGCGCCTCTCTCACCCAGGTCTCCTTGAAAGGCGGTGTGAAATGGGGATATGCAGGGCTAGCACTTTGATGCTGGGTGTGCAGCTCCTGGGAGCTGTTGGCTATGACCTCTTCCGCAGGATTCTCCCCACTCCCAGTTTTGCTGTGTTGTCTGGTGTCCAAGAGGCTGGACAGGTGTCCATGTGCTTACTTATCCCCTCTGAAAGCTCCTACCAACAAGCCCGTCAGCATCCCCCACTTCGTGTAAGGGATGCCGAGTCTTGGGGTGCTTTAGAAATGTGAGATCAAAGCAGTGAGCGCCTGCAACCCTTCCTGCTTTAGAAGTAACTATATGACACCCTGAGATTAAAAAGTCCCCCTCCCCAACCAGGGCAGAGCAGATGAAGGGGCAAGCGCCACTCTGTTGGATGTGGACAGGATGTGAAGCTGCACTAGTATCTCAGTGACAGCTCACTTGGGGATGCAATGGCCTAATTCCTTAGCCACTGGAGAGACTTTGCATGTCTACCTTGTTCATCACTGTGTTCCCACGTCTGATAGCAGGGCTTGACTTGTAGGAGGGGCTCAAAAATATTTGCTGATCTGTAACAAGAACTAGGAAGACTCTTCCTAAATCAACAAGGCGATGGTGCAATAACATGGCACTGGCACAGCATCTCTCACCTGCATTCCCTCTTGAAGTACATTATCTCTGGTGGCTGCTAGACACAAATGCACAGAGGAAAGAGGGCTTCTCCAGGTCACCCTGCAATGGTGGGTCTCTACAGCTACTCTGTTAGGATCAATGGGCTACTTTTTTGGCAGGGGCAATTTTGCCCCATCTTGACTCTCCTCATCCAAAGTTTCAAGCTTGCTGCTATCACCTAAGAAATACCAGCACGGTATTTTTTTTTTTGCCTTCTTTTTGGATGAGGACTTGTATGAGCTTCCCAAAACAAGTGCTAGCCAGGCCCCCAGAGACTGCCCATACAGTACGACCCCAGTCATACTGAGCCATGTTTATGGCTCAGATGGTAGCTTTCAACTAGGCATTTAGATCTGGTTGATAACTGTGGTGCTGCTAGATATCTCTATCCCTGGAAAACCCCAGTTAGGCTGGGGATTCTGGGGCTGTTAGCTGGGGCTCTCCCCACCCATCCCTACTCTGCCCAAGGAAACCAGTTCTTTCCTGTTCTTCTTTTGCTTCTCCTTTTCATCCTTATTCCAGGCCCAATGAAAGCGTAATCACTACAGTGCTTAGTAAAACCTTAACAACTTACATACGTGTGTGTTAACATACATACAACATAGCATTTCCAATTTTCACCAGTTTCAAGTATGCAATTCAGTGCTATTAATTACATTGTTGCACTACCATCACTGCCGCAACTGGTTTAACACTGAGGTTTACAGGTCATCTCCTGCAGAAAGATCAGATGTTGATCTCTGTGCCTAGGATGCCTCTAATCTGGACAGTCCTCACATGGTGACTGCTTAAAAGGGGACATTAATAGCTTCCCTAAAGTTTATGCAACACCACTTGATATCTGGGACAAAGGTGCATTTCCTTCTAAGTCCATTTCTATCCCTTTGCATCTGGGAAAGACTTCTCTGTTGAAAGGGGTCTGCTGAGAGCCTGGGGGAGAGCTCAGGATGAGGTTCTTACAAAGCTGGTCTGCTTAAAGGGGTTAATTATTAATTAGACATTTGCATTTCTTTATTCCCTCAAATGGGTTGAGGAGTTCAAGAACAAGTTCAGGGAAACAGACTTTGGCCCAGTGGTTAAGGCGTCCGTCTACCATATGGGAGGTCCGCGGTTCAAACCCCGGGCCTCCTTGACCCGTGTGGAGCTGGCCATGCGCAGCGCTGATGCGCGCAAGGAGTGCCGTGCCACGCAAGGCTGTCCCCCGCGTGGGGGAGCCCCACGCGCAAGGAGTGCGCCCGTGAGGAGAGCCGCCCAGCGCGAAAAGAAAGAGCAGCCTGCCCAGGAATGGCGCCGCCCACACTTCCCGTGCCGCTGACGACAACAGAAGCGGACAAAGAAACGAGACGCAGCAAATTGACACCAAGAACAGACAACCAGGGGAGGGGGGGAAATTAAATAAATAAATAAATCTTTTAAAAAAAAAAAAAAAAAAAAAAAGAACAAGTTCAGCAAAGGCACAGGTGCCATGAACCTAATGTACAGGGGTCACTTCCTGGAAACCTGTCTGACTTACAGGCTCATTGACCACTGAACAAAAGAGGAGTAGAGGAGGGATGGATCCCAAATGCCAATGACTAAGATCACATGGCCTGCTGATCACCTCTCTGTCTCCTTTTTTTTTTTTTTAAAGATTTATTCTATTTATTTCTCGCCTCTTTCCACCCCCCTGCCCCAGTTGTCTGTTCTCTGTGTCCATTTGCTGGGTGTTCTTCTTTTAGTCCACTTCTGTTGTTGTCAGCAGCACGGGAATCTGTGTTTCTTATTTTTTGTTATTGTTGTTGCGTCATCTTGCTGCGTCAGCTCTCCATGTATGCGGTGCCATTCCTGGGCAGGCTGCACTTTCTTTCACACTGGGCGGCTCTCCTTATGGGGCCCACTCCTTGCGTGTGGGGCTCCCCTATGTGGGAGACACCCCAGTGTGGCAGGGCACTCCTTGCGCGCATCAGCACTGCGCATGGGCCAGCTCCACATGGGTCAAAGAGGCTGGGGTTTGAACCGCGGACCTTCCATGTGGTAGGCGGACTCCCTATTCACTGGGCCAAGTTTGCGTCCCTCCTTTTTTTTTTTAACTTTCTATTTGGAAATAATTTCAAATTTGCAGGACAGTTGCAAAAATTATACAAAACCCACAGAGAACTTGAACACACCACCCCATTATAGTGCTTCTTCAACAGCAGCAAACACCAGACTTGGCTAGAAGATTTCTCAAATACACACGCCTACATCAGCTTACTGGGAGATTCTGATTTGATAGATCAGGGGTGGGGGCCTCGTCTGTGTACTTTGAGAAACTTTTCCTGATGCTTCTGATGTGAACCCCTGCTTAAGAACCACTAATCTAGCACATGACCATTTAAAAAGTCTTCACTGCCTACCCTCTTGGGGTGGGGGTATAGAAAAGTGGTATTACAGAGAATTTAAAGCACATTGAAAAAAATTTTTTCCATGTCCTCTTTTAAAATCAGTAGGCTTTATATTTTAGAACAGTTATATATTTACAGAAAAGTTGAACACATAGTACACAGAATTCCCATATAGCTCCTGCCCTACCCCACCTAGTTTCTCCTTTTAACATCTTGCATTAGTACGGCAGATTTGTTACAAGTAATAAACTAATACTGATATGCTATTCTTATGAAAAAAAATTCATAGTTTATATTAAGGTTCATTCTGTGTTGTACTGTTTTATGGGTTTGACAATTGCATGATGTCATGTATCCACCATTACAGCATCAAAAAGAATAGTTTCACCACCCTAAAAATATCCTGTGCTTCACCTGTTCATCTCCCCACCCCTAAGCCTGACATCCATTGATCTTTCTACTGTCTCTAGTTTTGCCTTTTCCAGGAATTCATGGAGTTGGAATCATAGAGTATGTGGTCTTCAGACTGCTTCTTTCACTTATATTACGCATTTAAGTTTCTTCCATGTCTTTTTTGTGTCTTAATACCTCATTAATTTTTTTTCTTTCCTTCCTTTCTCTTGTTTCTTTTTATTGCTGAATAATATTCCACTATGGATGTACCATAGTTTGTATTTCATTCACTTATTGAAGGACATCTTGGTTGCTTTCAGTTTTTGGCAATTATGAATAAAAGTTGCTATAGGGAAGTGGATTTGGCTCAACTGATAGAGCATTTGCCTACCCTATGGGAAGCCCAGGGTTCAAACCCAGGGCCTCCTGGCCCGTGTGGTGAGCTGGCCCACGCGCAGTGCTGATGTGCACAAGGAGTGCTGTGCCACACAGGGGTGTCCCCCGCGTAGGAGAGCCCCACACGCAAGGAGTGCGCCCCGCAAGGAGAGCTGCCCCACGTGGAAAAAGCACAGCCTGCCCAGGAATGGCACTGCACACACGGAGAGCTGACACAGCAAGATGGCGCAACAAAAAGAGACACAGATTCCTGGTGCTGCTGACAAGAATGCAAGTGGACACAGAAGAACACACAGCAAATGGACACAGAAAGCAGACAGTGGGGGGGGGGGGGTGGGGGGAGAGAAAAAAGAAAGTTGCTATAAACATTTGTGTGCAGGTTTTTGTGTGGACATAAGTTGAATCTTATAGTAAGACTATTTTTAGCTTTGTAAGAAACTGCCAGACTGTCTTCCAAAGTGACAATACATTTTGCATTCCTACCAACAATGACTGAGAGTTCCTATTGCTCTACATCCTCATCAGCATTTGGTATTGTCTTCTTTTGTTTTGTCTTTTTTTAGCCATTCTAATAGGTATGTAATGGTATCTTGTTTAAATTTGCAATTTCTTAGTGAAATATGATGTTGACCATCTTTTCATATGCTTCTTTGTCATCTGTATATCTTTGGTGAGGAAGCTATTCAGCTCTTTGGCCAATTTTTAAAAATTGGATTTTTTTTTTTACTGTTGAGTTGTAGAGTTCATTATATATTTTGTATACAAGTCTTCTTTCAGATGTGTGTTTTACAAATGTCTTCTCCTAGTCTGTGGCTTGTCTTTTCAGTCTCTTAACAGTACCTTATAGAGCAGAATTATTTTTTATTTTTAATTAAATTCCTTGATTTGGACTTAAATAAATTTTTTTAAAGATAGTTAGATTACATAAATGTTATATAAAAATGTAGGGGATTCCCATATGCCCCACTCCCTACCCCTCCCACACTTTCCTATATTAACAATATCTTTCATTAACATGGTACATTTGTTACAATTGGTGAACACATATTGGAGCATTGCCACTAAGTGTGTGCATTATAGTTTACGTTATGGTTTAAACTCTCTCCCACACAATTTTGTAAGTTATGACAAGATATAAAATGGCCTGTATCTGTCATTGCAATGTCATTCACAACAATTCTAATGTCCTGAAAATGCCCCCCTATTACACTTATTTTTTTCTCTACCTCCCTTCAGAACTTCCAGAGGCCACTGCCTCCACATCAATGATAAAAGTTCTTCGATTGCTAGAAAAACATTAGTCTTTAGTAGAATAACTGTGAGTCTACTCTAGTCCATCGATGGGGATGAGGATGCCCACTCTGCCTCCAATTAGAGGGGGCAGGTGGATGGAGCTATCTTCCCAGTTATATGTTCCCAGTTATAGACTCTCTCAGTTCCTTGGGATGGTCATTGTCCAGCATCATCAGGAGTTTGGCACCCTGCCAGTGGACACACTTTGGATTTTATGCTCCCCAGTGTGACAAAGTTGGACTCAGTTGTGGTTTCCCTACACGTGGCTCTTCTGCCCCTTCTATTTGAACCTATAGTTAGTACTAGAGTTGATAGGTTTATATCCAAGAGACTTAATCATTTGGACTTTCCAAGTGCCAGTTGGGCCTTGAATCTCAACAGAGTTGCAGCACTACTCTCCAGTTCATTGGACTCTCCAAGGACAACTACCAAGGAAATGATGGTAGAGCAGAAGTTTTTATTCAAGGAAGTCCAATTTATCTTTTTTTTTTTTTTTTTTTTACTTTCATGGATTGTGCTTTTGGTGTTGTATTTAAATACTTGTTGCCAAACTCACAGTCAGCTAGATTTTCTCCTATGATATCTAGTAGTAGAAGCATTATAGTTTTGTGTTTCACATTTAGGTCTATGGTCCATTTTGAGTTCATTTTTATGAAAGGTGTAAAGTCTATGTCTAGATTCACTTGTTTCATATGTGGTGTCCAATCGTTGAAGACTATCCTCTCTCCTTTGAATTGCCTTTGCTTCTTTATCAAAGATCAAATGACTATATTTCTGTGGTTCTATTTTGGGGATCTCCATTCTGTTTCATCTATTTGTCTACTGATTTGCCAGTAACATGCTATCTTGATTACTGTAGCTTTGTAGTAAAACTTGAAATCAAGTAGCATCAGTCCTCCAACTTTGTTCTTCTTCTTCAGTATTGTGTTGGTTATTCTGGGTGGTTTTGTTTGGGTTTTTTTGTAAAATTTTTTTTTCAAAGATTTATTTTATTTCTTTCTCTTCCCCCCACCCCCCACCCCCCATTGTCTGTTCTCTGTGTTTATTTGCTGCGTCTTCTCTTCTTCATCAGCTTCTGTTGTCAGCAGCACAGGAATCTGTGTTTCTTTTTGTTGAGTCATCTTGCTATGTCAGCTCTCCGTGTGGGTGGCACCATTCTTAGGCAGGCTGCACTTTCTTTCACGTTGAGTGGCTCTCCTTACGGGGTGCACTCCTTGCGCATGGGGCTCCCCTACACGGGGGACACCCCTGCACAGCACGGCACTCCTTACATACATCAGCACTGTGCATGGGCCAGCTCCACACAGGTCAAGGAGGCCCGGGTTTGAACCACGGACCTCCCATGTGGTAGACGGACGCCCTAACTGCTGGGCCAAGTCCGCTTCCCCTGGGTGTTTTAACTTTCTGTAAAATTCAGACTTTACAATCTGTTTGTCAAAATCCACAAAGTAACTTGCTGGGATTTTTATTTTTACTTTATTGGATCTATAGATTAAGTTGGAAAGAACTGGTATTTCAGTAATATTGAGTCTTCCTATCGGTAAGCATGGAATATCTTTCCCTTTATTTAGATGTTTTATTTCTTTCATCAGTTTTATATTTTTCTCATACAGATTCTGTAGATATTGTTAGATTTATACCTCAGTATTTTCATTTCTTGTGATAATTTAAAAGGTATCGTGCTTTTAATTTCAAATTCCATTTTTTCATTGCTTGTAAATTGTAAATTAACCTTCTGTCCAACTGATTATATTTATGAGCCTGTGTGCTTGAAATTTCAACTAAGCCTAGAGCTGCAGGGTGCCGAAGAGTTACATCCTGAGATCCTCCATGTTACTGAAACGTGGCCACTCTGTAAGCCAAACCCAGCATGTAAATGCATTACATTCCCCCCAGTGTGGGACATGACTCCCAGAGATGAGCCTCCCTGGTGCCAAGGGATTACTACCAATCACCAGCTGGTGATGCAACTTGATAAAAAGGGGAAGTGGTAAAGACAAATGAGTTTATATGGCTAAGAGACTTCAAAATGAGTCAGGAGGTCATTAGAGGGGTCATGTTTATGCATGTCTCAGTAGGATCCCAGAGACAGACAAAGTAGATACAACCCCAGGTACTGGTGCTCCTGAGGGCTACAGAGACACATAGGTTCTTTGGTCATGGCAAATGGCTCTGGAGTTCAGTGCCTTGCCGGTGGGCCGCCCTTTGGAATTTGTGCTCCTGAGTGTGATAGAGTTGGACTCAGACGTGACCTTTCTACACATGCATCTTCTGTCACTTTTACTGAAACTATGATTGGCACTGGGGTTGGTGTATACTCAGGAGACTTGAATCTCTGAACTGGCTATGTGCCAGGTGAGTCCTGAGCCTCAGCAGAGTTGCAACACCTACTCTCTGGTTCATTGGACTTACCCAGGTCAGCTAACAGGGAGGTGAAGGTGGTCAACCACCACACCAGGGAACTGAGAGTGTCTACAGCTGCAAACAGGGGAATCGCATCCATCAGCCATTTGGGATCTAAGCTCCCTCTTGATTTAGAGGTGGAGTGGACATCACCATCCCAGAGTCCACAGGATGGAGGAACAAAATATGGATTAGAGTGGACTTACTGATATTCTACTACAGAACTATTGTGACTCTAGCAATGGAAGAAACTGTATCATTGATGTGGAGACAGTGGTCATGGGAGGGCAGGGAGAGGGAAGAAGAGGTGTGATGTGGGGGCATTTTCTGGACTTGGAGTTGTCTTGAATGATATTGCAAGGACAGATGCAGGGCATTATATATCCTGCCATAACCCACTGAATGGACTAGGGGAAAGTGCAAACTATGATGTAAACTATAATCCATGCCACGTAACAGTGCTCCAAAATGTATTTACCAAATGCAATGAATGTGCCACAATGATGAAAGAGGTTGTTGATATGGAAGGAGTGGGGAGTGAGGGATGGGGTATATGGGAACCTCTTATATTTTTTAATGTAACATTTTTTTGTGATCTATGTATCTTTTTAAAAAAGAGTGACAAATAAAAAAGAAAAAAAATACAAAAGGAAAAAAAAACAAACCCTCGTATCCTGCGACCTTGCTATAATTGCTTATTATCCCCAGTTTTTCCCATGTATTTTTTCACATTGTCAAGATCATAGATTTTGTGAATAATTTCATATATTATTTCTTCCCAATTACATTATAAGCATTTTACAATATCATTTAAAAATTTTAAAGAACATTTAAAAAAACCATAAACTATTTTTAGAGACATTTTACATGAAAAAAAGTTACATCAAAAGTCTAAGGATTCCTACATAATCCCCTCTCCCCCATCCACATACACATTTTCCCCTATTATTAACATCTTACATTAGTGTCATACATTTGCTCCAATTATTGAACCAAATTAAAGCGTTGCTACTAATCAAGGTCTATAGTTTATGGTTTACAGTTTGTGATATAGTTTTATGAGTTTTGACAAACATATAATGTCATGTATCAGTCACTGCAATGTCACATAGAACAATTCCAATGCCCTAAAAATGTCCTGTGTTCCACCTATTCATCCTTCCCCCTCCCCTCTGAAAGGTGGTAACCACCATCTTTTTATCAATGTTATAAGTTGCTCAGTTACCACATAAATCTACCTTGGTCCATGGTTACGCTCCTGTTAGGTTTGTTCGTTCCTCAATCTTGAGGAATTTGGGATGATATCCACTCTGCTTCAGTTTGAGAGGGCACTTAGAAATTAAAAGCAGATACATCTTAATGCCTGTACTTATGAAACTTTTTCCTATAAAAATGAAACTTAGCTTATAATTAATGCCTGAGTTACCTCCTGAAAACCTCGTTACTCAAATAACCTCGTTACTCAAGCCAAGCTCAGCAAATAAACTTACTAC
The DNA here is from genome assembly GCF_030445035.2 of Dasypus novemcinctus. Taxonomy (NCBI): domain Eukaryota; kingdom Metazoa; phylum Chordata; class Mammalia; order Cingulata; family Dasypodidae; genus Dasypus; species Dasypus novemcinctus. Next base: position 79,639,034 of record NC_080675.1, read on the forward strand.
CTTAAAAAACTTTTTAAATGGCAGCACAATATTTTATTGAACCATGACTTTTTTTTTTTTTAACCATGATTTCTTAATCAATTTCCTTTGTTGGGTATTTAGGGAGTTTTAAATTTCTTCATACATATTACTTATTAAAATTTGAAAAATACACTAGTGTTTAAAGAAAAAAAAGGAACAGTCATAATTCCACCACCCAGAAATAACCACAATTAACATTCTGCTATCTTCCTACAACTATTTCCTTTCTGCCAGTGGTTTGCCTTTCTTAGGAAATACACTACGTTGAATATCTGATGAGAACTATGGCTCTCTCCCAGGAAATCATGTACAAATTTTGTACATAGTTCTGGAGTTCTAGGGACCTTGATAGTCCATCTCAGGAACATCCCACAGAAAGCTGAGGCATTTATTCACCAGCCCCAGTTGACACTATTTACCCCACACTTCCAGGTTGTGTCAGGCTAGCACAGACTGAACAGGTTTTTTTGACTTTGGAGGTTCGAGGCTTTAGAGAAGCCCCTGACGCAGAGACACAGAGTAAAGCTGAGTGTTCTTGAGGTGGGATGCTGTTGGCAGGAGTTCTAACTGTCCAACACCGTGCAGCAGAGATAAGAATGGCAGAGAATACATGGTTACCAAAATTGTCTGCCTCAGTGATCACACCATACAATCTTGTATCCTGTTTCTTACATTTACATTGCAAATATTTTCCATATTACTAAATATTCTTCAAAATAAGGTTAATGGCTGCACAATATTCCACAGTATTGAATAAAATGTAACATAGTTGTATGTAAAATTGTACTTACTATACATAAAATTTTTAAAAATATTTCTCTCCCCTTCCCCTTCCTGCCCCAGTTGTCTGTTCTCTGTGTCTATTTGCTGCGTCTTCTTTGTCCGCTTCTGTTGTTATCAGCGGCATGGGAATCTGTGTTTCTTTTTGTTGCGTCATCTTGTTGTGTTAGCTCTCTGTGTGCCCAGCACCATTCCTGGGCAGGCTGCACTTTCTTTCGTGCTGGGCGGCTTTCCTTACGGGGCGCACTCCTTGTGCATGGGGTTCCCCTACGCGGGGGACATCTCAGCATACACGGCACTCCCTGCGCGCATCAGCACTGCGCATAGGCCAGCTGCACACGGGTCAAGGAGGCCTGGGGTTTCAACCGCGGACCTCCCATGTGGTAGACGGACGCCCTATCCACTGGGCCAAGTCCGCTTCCTATACATAAAATTTACTATGACATAATTGGCATCTCTAGTTACTTCTGTAGGATAAATACTAATAATTACTTTTTGTTGTTGTTCTTGAGGCATATTCCCAAATTGCCCTCCAAAAAGGTTGAATCAATTTATACTTTTGCTAACAGAATGAGTAGCTACTTTTAATGTAACTTTATCATTTCCTCATAAAACAAATATTTAGCAAGTACCTGTAATGTGTCAAGGATATCATGTATAATTTTATTTATTTGATGGAAAATATGGTACCTTATAATTTGCATTTTTAAAATGAGACTAAGCACCTCAAGTACATTGACTAGAAAGTTTTTATGACCTGTTGTTAGTACATCTTCCTATTGATGTGTTTGCATTTTCTTACAATTTCAAGCCAATTTTCTTTTAAAATTGTCTGTTATGGACAGTTTTTAATAAAAAATATTACTATTTGCACTGTTTAAATGTTACATTTTTATGTAGTAAAATAGTTTTTCACTTTATTTTATTCATTGTTTTGTTTAAAAGGTGCTTTACCATCCTGAGATATTAACCTTACCTTTTTAAAAAATAATTTATCCCCCCACTTCACTTGGTTGTCTGCTCTACGTGTCCATTCACTGTGCATTCTTCTGTGTCTGAATTTTGGAAGTATGGACAAGAGATTAGGAACCTGAATTTAAACCTTAAACTTACAACAGTTTAAAGGAAATATTGTTTGTAAGAATTAGCACAGGGCCTGCCTCAATAAAGGTATTAGGTGGTTTTCTTGGTTTTATAAGTAGACAATCTAAACGGCAAAGTATAATTCTATCTTCTTCTTTCTGATACCTCATAATTTATTTCACTTCCCTGTTTTAGTTGGATTATCTAGAATGTAAAATAAATGGAGAGGGGTATCCTGGGAACAGGAATAACCCCAGTTAAGTGACTACTACTGATGTTAGCTATTTAATTTTAGACTTAAATTGTGTTCTGGAAATGCAGATTACTGGAACATTTTTAACTTTAGCATTTCTGACTCTTGAAAGAGAGATCCTAAAGATCCTTAATGTAGTTATTTGGTTGTGGTACACATTTGAATCCTGGATTTGGCTTTTTTTTTTTTTTCAGGAGGTACCAGGGATTGAACCCAGGACCTCATACATGGGAAACAGGTGCTCAACCACTGAGCTACATCCACTCTCTTTGAATCCTGGATTTGGAACTAGTGTGGAAGAATACATCACTGGTGAGGAGGCCAAGGACCTGGTTTGTTGTTCACTTATTATCCAAGTGGTAAAAAGTTTTGTTACTTGATAAACGTGGGCACCAAGAGAAGAAAAACCAGATATCCAAATAGTTCCACATTTATGAATATCTGATATATATCCCTTTGAATGGCAACAGTCAACTTTATCTGTACATTTCTTACTAAATGTTTAAAACCCACTTGGGTAAAGATATTTAAAAATGTAATACATTTTTCATAGTATTTGTAAAAGACTTCTGCATTAATCCTGTTATTCATTGCATGGTTATGTTAAAAAATAACTACTTTTCACACTTAAATTGATCTTTTCCTTCTATTCCTTCCAATTCTATTAAGCATAAAATTACTAATATATTCATTTAAAACTGCTAAATACTTAACCCTTAATCTATAATTTTTTCATTATAAAGTAATCCAAATTAATCTTTAAATAAATTAGAAAATTTTAGTATTTTAACCCTAAAAGATAACTTTTTACAGAAAAATTGAGTTAATTTGCTAGTCTCACATGATTCCAGTAGGGTAGTGTCAGCCAGGCTCTTAAGAGTATGTTAAGTCCAGTTTTTGCAGGGAAGTAGTCCTGTACCGTCTCCACTTTCAAAATGATGGCAGAACTTTCATAGAGCCTAATAGATTTGGGTGGGTATTCCCAGAGCAGCAGCCCCTGAACTACCTTCTTGTTAGGGGAACCCTGTCAGAAAACTTTATAACCCACGACTAAGCTCTGAAGAGGATGTGGTTGATGAAGTTTCCTATTTCTGGTGGTCACATGCTCACATGGCCTCCCCTTGTCTCTGGGCCTGGGGACTGTGGAAACAAGAGCAACTCAGATGCCAGGCATTGGCATTAGGCAAGCAGCCACATTCACCTGTGTGAGGTAATGCCAACAGCACCAGTCTCACTAGTGCAAATGAGGAAATGAAATGCACTGGCCTTCGACTTTCCTAGATTTTTGGAACATCTTTAACAATTAATGGTTCAGGTTACCAGGGGAATCACTCTGTGGGAATTTATAAAAAAACTTAGTTCTGTACTCTTTATTTTTTAAACAAATGGATTTTACTGAATATACAGTTTGTTCTTTTCCCTTTTACAGTGTTTATGGCAGTATCTCTAAAGTTGATTACAGGCCAATTCCTTAAATCTGCTTTATCTGAAGATAGCATAGAAAAACAAATATTCAACTTGTAGGGCAGGCTCAAGAACATCCTGTTTGAATGAGGAATTGCAAAACAAAGGCCTTTCTTCACATGCCAGCTAAGTATCAGAACAAGATACCAAACAAGAGTTCTATTTTGCTATTTATTAATTATGCCACATAGCTATAGTTTAAATTTCCGGCTATTAAAGTTCCTTAAGCCAAGGAAACCTGCATCTTTGACAACAAAATGAATAAAACTGCAATTTAAGGATGGTGAACATTTAAAAGTTTGCAGGTATTAGAGGCTTAATATTAAAATTGGTGGTAAATGAGACAGGACACTATTATTTTCCAAAAGCACTGTTTTTATTTATACAGAGTCCTGACAACTTCAGGGGTAGAAGGAGTGGGAAAGGTTCCTTTTTCAATCCAATCCTTCCTAGTATTGGTTTGTTTTTACCAAACATGTAGGCAAGTGGCATCATGGATTTGAAAAACCAATTACAATGTTGTCTCTCTAGTCTCTCTCTGCTAGAGCAACAAGGTGAGCATCAATCTCTGCTTCTGTAAGAATCCTAGAAGGCAAAATGAGGGGAAAAACCTTAACTATTTATCTTTTAAAACCTTTTTATTATGGAAAAGTTCAAAGACATGTGAAAACAGTAGAATTAGTATAATGAACCTCCCCATGTACCTATCACCCAACTTCAACAATTATCAATTTATGGCCAATCTATACCATCCTCACTAGGGTTATTTGAAAATATTTCCAGATACCAATCAACTTTTTTTTTTTAAAGATTTATTTTTTATTTATTCCCTCCCCCTCCCCCATTGTCTGCTCTCTGTGTCCATTCGCTGTGTGTTCTTCTGTGTCTGCTTGTGTTCTTATTAGCGGCACCCAGAATCTGTCTCTTTTTTGTTGCTGTTGTTGCATCATCTTGCTGTGTCAGCTCTCTGTGTGTGTGGCACCATTCCTGGGCAGGCTGCACTTTCTTTCGCGCTGGGTGGCTCTCCTTATGGGGCGCACTCCTTGGGCATGGGGCTCCCCCTCGCGGGGGACACCCCTGTGTGGCACGGCACTCCTTGTGCACATCAGCACTGTGCGTGGGCCAGCTGCACACGGGTCAGGAAGCCCTGGGTATGAACCTTGGACCTCCCATGTGGTAGGCGGATGCCTTATCTGTTGGGCCAAATCTGCTTCCCCCAATCAAATTTATGAACAAAAATGTTTACTTCGTTGACATCAGATTCAGAATTAAGTCTTTTGAAAACAAAACCCTTGAGAATAGCTATGTTAGAAAATCTTTAACTTAATAATATAAAACTAAAGTATACATAATGTGTTCTTTTTCAGATTCTATATCAAAATGCCCTGTACCCAGTATAACTCAAGTCTTTATGAATGAGAAGAAAATTCATTGAAAACTTCTGAAATAGAAAAAAAAAATTTGCCCATAATTAGCAGAAGTACATGAAAACAAATTCTCTGAATTAGAAGATGTACCTTGTTAAACACATATATTTTCTAAGTGATGCTTGTTCAGAAAGGAATCAGCTACTCAGCCACCTTGTCAATGTGAACTATTACTGCTGGTCTTATTAAAAAGTGAAATTTGCCAGTGACAACTTTTAGTGCAACTTGAAGCAATATAAGAACCTTATTAAGTTGTTGATGTTTATGCTATATATAAACATCAGTTTAAGTGCTAGTTACTTAAAAACTTCATGCTACTTACCTGAGGCCCTATTTAAGTATACTTACTATCACAGAATTTTAAAATGCTACAAGGATCTTTGGTTTCTTATCTATTTATTTAAGTAACAAAATAAAAATTAAAAAGTTATAGAGGGTTTCAGAATAGAAAAACAAGAATGAATTTCATGTCATTTAGAGAAATTTAAAAATGCTTTTGCTGGAATTTTTTTTTTTAATGGCAACCTTCCCCTATAAGAAAAAAAACTTAGAGAGGTCAGACTCAACTGTGGTTCTTTTTAAATAATCCTGATTTTTTTCTTAAATCTTTCATGTTCATATCATTTGCCTGCAGGCAACAAAAAGAACAGAACACATGTCCTTATGGCTGTGATCCAGGAGTAAATATATGTAATAGTTAAAATGCCTTCTAGTAGTTTCTTGCATCTGGGAATTTAACTGAAGTATTTTTCACTATTCACATGAGCATTCTGGTTCGTGGTATGCAAACTACTTCATAGGGCTACTCGGAGGATTTAATAAGCTAATGTATGTTGAACACCCAAGATGGATTTGAATTATGGAAGCTGTAAGGCTGTTGTGTGGGAATTAGTCACTTAGTGAGTAAGAATAGACAAAATCCAGTATGTACAACTAAATTAACTTACTTCAAAATTGAGGGTTTCCCAAAGATCTGGGTCTGACATATATTAGTATTTCATATTGCTCTTCAAACTCCACTTAAATAATGACTAACCAAAGTTCCTTCTGAAAAACTTGAAAACTACTACCCTGGGAAATGAATTACTATTGGTCTTAAACTAAAAGAAGAAAACACTTATGTTTACTTAACTCCTGCCAAAAGAACGTTATTTTACGTTGTCACCCCTGGTGTAAAAAAAAAATTCCAAAATGAGAAAAGCTGTCTGACTATCTTAAAGAGGCATCCAACAAGTTTTGAAACAGATATCTCAGTTTTGAAGGACAAAACTGTAACCATAATTTTAAAAAAAAGTACCCCCCCTACCCCCCCCCAAAGTTACATAGGGCAAATGAGCCCATCTTCCTATTGTGGAATTTTAGCACTTGGTAAACATTTTTAAGTACATGGCTGACAATATAACTCACCTGAACTTAGGATTTTCAATTGTAACTACTCCAACTTCTATTTCTGAAGGTTTGAAATCAATTGATAGAACAGTAGACAGGCATGTAATTGCAGTCTGAAAAAAGTATCAACATTAAGATATAGTATTTACCAGAGTTTCCAAAGCTTTCTCATTCCAAGTTTATTCAAATCAAATATGAGTTAACCACAAGCTATTCATTTTTGCTCCATGTTTCAGTAGTCACGTTTACTAACAGATTGCTTAACTCTAATATATCACCTCCCAATGATGAGAAAATTATTTCTACCAAGTCAAGCCATAAATTAAAGTGGTCCATCGAACAAAACAGGCTAATTTATACAAAACAGGTCATTTGTTTGGCAAAGACTATATGCTAACACTTGGGGTGAGATAGAAAGAGGACAGGACAAAGATGAATGATAAAAGTCCCCATCTTCAAGGAATTTATACTAATAACAATTTTATAATATTTTAAGTGATCTGGTATCTGATGTGATTGTGTAATTATGAACTGCAATGATCTTTAAAAAAAAAAACTTTTAAAACCCTTCAAGAAACATTTAAACAGGGCATAGTAACTCCCTGGTGATAATCAGCTTTATATCTCCTGTTGGTATGTAAGATATACTGCAAACCAAATATAAAAGTATTAGAGGGTAATTTTTCCTTTGTCATGATCAGAAGTACTTTGTTAGTCTTCAAAATGTCTTTATCCCTAGAACCCCATACCCAACATTTACTAAAACCTTTGTTTTTAAAATTTTGGCAGTAAATAAGAGGCTTCTTTACAGTCTGAGATTACCAAGCGTTTGTATAAAAATTTTAGTTTGTCCTGTTAATTTAAAACTTTCCAACTATAAGGAAAAATCACCTCAAGAACCCTGTAGAAAGCTAGCTCTACTTTTTGGTTCCTTGATATAATTTCACTGCCAAGTCATCTTTTGAGTACATTCAATAATAGCTAGGAAAAAGTGTGCTTTTCCTGAGAATTTGGTGTGTGGCTGTTTTTCCTTTAGGACCAAAAAGAAGAGTATTCCTGATTTTAGCCCCTTTTTCCTTTTACTACCAGGCAACTTAAGCCTAACTGGAATCTTAACCAAAACAAATATGCTGGTCTTGGTTCCTATTCCTATTTATACTTTCCCATTTGATGTTATATGTTTTGTTGAAAGCCATTTCAAATACATTATGAAATGAGATAGGGAATCAAATGAATAAAGGCAATCCTCATTGTTCCCATGTCAGCTAAATGATATTCATTTTACTATTAAGCTGACAAACTTGGATCTCATGAAGATACCTAGGAAGAGCCTCTATGGATTGTCAATTATGCAAATTTTATATGACAGAAAAAAAGTCTCTATTTTTTGACTAACTTACTTCTACTGTCTGTTCAAACGTCCAATCAAATTTCTTCTTCACTTTTTTTTCAAGGAAGCTGGTCGACTCAGTTTGTTTAACTCCTGCTGCAGTGGCTTTAAACCCACAGTAGTAACCTGCAGGATCACACTTATACACCTGAGGGCCTTGTTCTTCATCTATACCAATTAAAATCATACCTAAAAGAAAGAAACACTCTAATCAAGTACTTTGTACCTTAAATACAACAAAATTCCCTCTGTTTAGGTATTGGTAGCTGTGATTAATCATTACCCTGGCCATAGATTTTAGGATATATGTTTTAAGAAAACTTTATATACAAAATACAGGTTATAACCACAGATAAATTACATAACAGATGAATTTCTAATTCACAAAAGGATTTATCACAGACTTAAAAAAAGAATTATTTCAATTATTATAAATGCAATTTACAACAATTTTCCAATCCTTGCTATTCCTAGAAGCATGCTCCTTTGAACCCTAATCCCTCAAGATTTTATCTGGTCAAATAAATTTGGAAAACAAACTTTTCAATATACCCATCTTGGAGACAAATACTATCCAATAGCATATGAAATGTTCTAAAATTTTCTACAGTAAGCTGACATGTTTAACTCAGCATTTCTTAAATGTGACTAAAAAAAAAAAAACTAGAAATATTTTAAAAGTCTACTGGCTGCTAAAGCTTAAAGATAATGTCTAGCTTTCTTTATACATGCTCTCTAAAAAAAATTACAACGCATCAATTATTTGGGAGACTCCTTAACATACTTACAACACCCAAGGGGCCTCATTTCAGCATTCTGTGTGTAGACCTGAGAAATATCTGCAATTCGTTTACACAGCATGTCCACAGGAATCTCATAGCCATACTTGTATTTCCAATTAGCTGCCTCATATCGTGCCCTCTGTACCTGGGATCTGCTGTCAGCTTAGTGCATAAAAAACAAAGGTTTGCTTCTTTAGAAGGAAAGAATGAATCTCAAAGCCAGATAATATTCCTACCATATATATCCATTATGAGTTAAGGAAATGAGAAGTACACCACTAGGGCTTTTTCACCCATCCATGAATAGTGAACGGCTCAGCAAAAAAGTACATGTCAAAAAAGAGCAATTTTTTAAAAGATGAAGCTTTATACACACACAGTACTGATCATATATGCTGAGTCCTGTATCAGCATAAAGCCTATCATCAGTAGAAAGTAGTTTCTACAACTACCCAGGGTCTCTTCCTTCCTATGTTAAGTGGGATGTGCAGAGCTGCCATTCATCGGCCCTGACTCCAAGCATTTGGCCTTCCTGGGAGAATGGCCACAATGGAATCTCTTCTCCTGCTCTTTGCACCATCTGTGCTGTGTAAGTAATAAAGTATTTCTTTGCTGAAAGTCTCTATTATGCCTGAGACTGTGTTCCCAAGATGTACTGTGTAGCATCTTCCTACATACCAGGTTTGAGATACACTGATGTAGGTCCCATTAAAACATTAATTACATGTGCAATAAGGTAAATCAGCTATGACATAAATATCAGCCAGTTCCCCTGACAGTGACGTAAGGACCTAATTCCATTATTTTTATAATTTCAAAAAAGCTCACAATACTCTGAAGATACTGTTAATAGCCTTGGAAGACTGCAAATCTACTCATTTTGCCTGAAACTCATTCCGTGAAGGGAGCTTTAAGATTAACACAAAGCTCAAAAATAATTTGATGAAAATAACATAACGCTTGTATACTAAAGTATACAATTAGACATTGAGCTGATTACCTGTCATTCCTGTCATCACGCAGCCAATGTTTTCGGTTATCTTGAATAAGTGAGTCACTGTGCTGGAATCCAATAATTTGTCCTAATAAACAATAAAAATTACAGTTTATGTGTAGCTATGAAAAATGACACTTTTTAACTATAACAATAAACTATACAATAAATGTCTTCTTATTTATTTTATAGTTAAAACCAATAAGAGAAGGTGAGATGGGATAGTTTTCCTTTTTTAGTTAATATTCCCTGTGGGTAGGAACTTTAAATTATTAAAGCGTGTCTCAAAGTTCTGGAAGACAAAAGATCTAGAAATCCTATTGTGCTTATAATCACACAATTTCTTATGTTAATTCTATCTTCTCAGTAAAACTGAATATATAGGTCCAATACATACTTCTTGAATGACTGATGGGAAAGCAGAGTCAAAGTAAGAATAATGATAACTTATGTAGATAGTAATATATTTTTGTACAGGCTCATGAAAAAGTCTTACATTATGGTCTGTAGTAAGTGGCTATCTTGGCAGCATTACTTACAGGTACTTTCTTCTGTGTGACAATTACTGCACAGTCTTTCCCTCTGACAGCTACTGATGTAAGGCCACCCTGGTTAATAGCCTTAAAAGCATATTCTGGAAAATAGAATTGTTTTTTAAAAAAGGTAAATTATCATAGAGTGATGCAATGGAAATTACAGTCATTAAAAACAATGAGGTAGAGCTATTATGAACTGACGATGTACCATCTAAGAAAAATGTTAAGTCAAATAATAATAATAGGCGGCGGACTTGGCCCAGTGGTTAGGGCGTCCATCTACCACATGGGAGGTCCCCGGTTCAAACCCCGGGCCTCCTTGACCCGTGTGCAGCTGGCCCAAGTGCAGTGCTGATGAGCACAAGGAGTGCCCTGACATGCAGGGGTGTCCCCTGCGTAGGGGAGCCCCACACACAAGGAGTGCGCCCCGTAAGGAGAGCTGCCCAGCACGAAGCAAAGTGCAGCCTGCCCAGGAATGGTGCTGCACACACGGAGAACTGACACAACAAGATGATGCAACAAAAAGAAACACAGATTCCCGTGCCGCTGACAACAACAGAAGTGGACAAAGAAGATGCAGCAAATAGACATAGAGAACAGACAACCGGGGTGTGGGGGGGAAGGGGAGAGAAATAAATAAATCTTTAAAAATAAAAATATTAATAATAATAATAAACTATAGTTAAATCATCTCCATTTTTTCCATTTTCGTTTTACTGGAATTATTTTTATCAGGCTCAAGCACCAACTTTCCAATAAATAAAGATTTAATTTAATCAGTTCTGAGCATATCAAATCCTTATCAATTTTATGTTTTGTCATTTTAAATGTTTATATGCTCATTTGTTTTATGGCCATTATTTCTACCAACTCTGATTTTCCTGGGTCAAATTTAGACAAATTAAACCACATGCAGTTCTAACCATTGTTACATTTTCTTTTCCTATCACCAAGTTGAATTTTTCTGGATCAGAAAAATTTTTGTTTTGCAATTTTCATGTTATCTACAAGATACGATTCTTGAGTTTGTCTATAACAAATGCCAGCTTTTACAAGTTTAGCTCTGTCAACCCATTCTCCAAGTCAAAATGGTGAGATCAAACAGTGGTATAAAAACTACCACATACTCCACTCAGCTAACATGGAGTTGAAGAAGGTCAACCACCACAACATGGAGCCTAGAGTGTCTACAACTAGAAGCGGGAGGAGTGCATCCAGTACCCATGTGGAATCTAAGCCCTCACTTGACATAGGTGTGCAATGGACACAACCAATCCAATGTCCACAGAGAAAATGTGGAATGGGTGTGGGAACGGTAGCCATGGGGGCTGCTGGGTGTGGGGAACGGGAGGAAGAGATGAGATGTGGAGGCGTTTTCGGGACGTGGAGTTGTCCTGGATAGTGCTTCACGGACAATTACGGGACACTGTAGATCCCCCCAGGGCCCACTGGATGGAACGTGAGAGAGTGTGGGCTATGATGTGGACCATTGACTATGGGGTGCAGTGATGCTCAGAGATGAACTTACCAGGTGCAGTGGATGTGTCATGATGATGGGAGAGAGTGTTGCTGTGGGGGGAGTGGGGGGCGGGGGCGGTGGGGTAGAATGGGACCTCATATATTTTTTTTAATGTAATTTAAAAATAAAAAAAAAAAAAAAAAAAAAAAAACTACCACAGCACCATGTAACAGGCAATGGAGTATAAGGTAACAAATGGTAGTATCACTTTCTATGTCATATATTTTTGTAACATTTAAATAATAATAAAGGATGTTATAACTAGGAAAAGCAACAATTATAAATATATGCTTATAGCCAAAAATATGGAAAATATAGAAAAATTTAAAAGAAAAAAATTGCTTATAATCCCAATCATTATTTATATTTTGGCATATAAAAGATACTTTAAAAATTCTGTCTGCAAGTGGGTCTGAGGCCTAGTCTCATGTATTCAAAATCTACTGGTAATAAGGGCCAGGCTGAGACAGATGCAATGACAATAAAGAATTTCTTTTAATAGGTGCTGTAATAAGAACCTTCTATAAAATTTTGTTAGTGATTTTAAAGTGATGAGAGAACAAAAGAATAGGGCAGGGGGAGAGGATGTGGCTCAAGTGGTTAATCACCTATTTCCCACATGGAAGGTCCCAGGTTCAGTTCCCAGTGCCTCCTAAAAATAAAACAAGTAAACAAATGAAAAAACCAACTCAGGGAGCCAATGTGGCCCAGTGGTTGAACACCAGCTTCCCTCAAGAATAGGGTAGAAAGATTCTAGAAAAAAATCACTTTAAAGAAAATAATCAAATCTAGTTTAGATTTAATTTGCTAATTATAATAGTTTTTATAATCCCATTACTTGGTAAATTACTCAGTAAATAATTCCTAAAATATAATGTTTCAAAATGCTTCTCAGTTCTGGTTCTGATATGTACAAAAAAGCTTTTATTAGACCAAACCTCCACAGATAACAGATATGAACTCTATACAAAACAACTACCTGAAGACAACAGAGAGGATATATGGAAGAAAGGAATGGCACTGAGTGAGTTTTCCGTTTTCATGGCTTGGAGGCAGAGGGCAGGCGCCAGTTAGCACTATATTACCATTAAAAAAACTCAGTCTTTTTTAGCCTGAAGAACTAGAGAATACTTTGGAGTAACTATGACTGTTGGAAAGTGATGAAAAAAAAAGAGAGCTACAAAGTAGGAGAGCCTCAACTTCTGTATAAAAAAGTTGTCCAAATCTCTGACTGATCCCATAAAAGCACATGCACAAGGCAGACTCCAAGCAAGCAAACTAGCTAAGGATAAAAGAAATTAAGTGAGATTTCAGTTGCCATCCAAGAGACAAATTTTGTAGCTTGAGCCCAGCCAAATTAATTGCCTGTTAAAACAAAACAAATCAACACTCTTTGGAGGAATATAGAAGAAGGGAGAGTCTTCATAACATAATATTCAAAATGCCCAGGATACAATCCAACATTGCTCTACATACCAAACCAAACCAGCCCACACAAAACCAACCAAATTTAAAACCAGGGAAGCAGATGTGGCTCACGTGATTGGACTTCTGTCCACCATATAGGAGGTCCAGGGTTCAATTCCTGGGGCCTCCTGGTGAAGGCAAGCTGGCCCAAGTGGAGAGCTGGCCCACACAAGAGTGCTGGCCCTCGCAGGAGTGATGGCCCACTTGGAATGCTGGCCCTTGTGGAGAGCTGGCGCAAGAAGATGATGCAATAAAATGAGACACAGAGAAGAGACAATAAGACACGCAGCAGACCAGGGAGCTGAGGTGGCATGAGATTGAGCATCTATCTCCCACTCTGGAAGGTCCCAGGACTGGCTTCCAGTGCCACCTAAAGGGAAGACACAGACTACTCAGCGAATGGACACAGAAAACAGACAACAAGTACAAAAACAAGGGGGGGGGGGGTGTAGAAATAAATAAATAAATCTTAAACAAACAACAACAATAAAAAGAAAATGTAATCCATTCTAAAAAGTTCAACCCTGAGTTTACCCAAATGTGTTAGCAGACAGAATTTTAAAACACCTATTTTAAAAAAGCTCAATGACATATAAGAAAGTATTATTAAAATGAAGTGAGAAAATCTCAAAATCTCAGCAGAGAACACAGAAAGAAACCAAATGGAAATCTAGAACTGAAAAATACAGTATGTGAAATTTAAAAATTCATGAGATGGACTTAACTGCAGAATGGAGATGATAAAGGAAAAGGTGAGTGGGCGGCGGGCTTGGCCCAGTGGTTAGGGCGTCCGTCTACCACATGGGAGGTCCATGGTTAAAACCCCAGGGCCTCCTTGACCCGTGTGCAGCTGGCCCAAGCGCAGTGCTGATGTGCACAAGGAGTGCCGTGCCACGCAGGGGTGTCCCCCACGTAGGGGAGTCCCACGCGCAAGGAGTACGCCCCGTAAGGATAGCCACCCAGCGCGAAAGAAAGTGCAGCCTGCCCAGGAATGGCACTGCACACAAGGAGAGCTGACACAACAAGACGACGCAACAAAAAGAAACACAGATTCCTGTGCCACTGACAACAACAGAAGTGGACTAAGAAGACGCAGCAAATAGACACAGAGAAAGAATAGACAACTGGGGTTGGGGGGGAAGGGGAGAGAAATAAATCAATCTTAAAATAAATAAATAAATAAAGGAAAAGGTGAGTGAACATGAACATAGATCAACTGAAATTACCCAATTTTGAGAGAAAATAGATGGAAAAACAATGAATCTGTGTGACATCAAATGGTTTAATGTGTAATTCTAGTCCTATATGTAGACAAAAGAATGGAGTAGAAAAATACTTAAAGAAATAATGTCCAGAAATGTTTCAAATTTGACAAAAGAGATAAACTTTCAGATTAAAGAAGTTCAGCAAACTTCAAGCAGGGTAAATACAAAGGAAAGCACATCTAGGATCGTTAGAGTCAAATTCCTAAAAGGCAAAAAATGAGAAAATTCTGAAAACAGAAAATCAACAGATTCATACAACAGACAAAATTTTAATGTCCAATAACTTCTCATCAGAAGAAAGCAAAACAACATCCTTAAAGTGTGAAAAGAATAAATTATCAGAATCCAGCAAAAATATCCTTCCTGAGCGAGGTAAAATAAAGACATTTTCAGGACACCCCTAAATAAGAATCTAAAAGGAAGTTCTTCAGGCTAAAGGAAAATGATATCAGATGAAAATTTTCATCTTCAGGAATGAAGGACATCAAAACTGGCAAATATCTGAGTAAATATAAAAGATTACTTTTTCTATTTCTTTAAGACAGACACGATGTTTTAAAGCAAAAACTGGGAATTTCTAAAATGTGCAGATGTTTTGCTTATAGAAAGGGGAGGGAGTAAATGAACTTATATTTCAATATTTCTACATTTCACATGAAGTGATGAATTTTTTTTTTTTTTTTTGATACCAGGGCCGGGGATTGAACCTTCGACCTTGTATGTGGGAAGCTGGCGCTCAACCGCTTGAACTATATCCGCTCCCCTGAAGTGATGAATATTAACTCTAAAAGGATTGGGAAAAGTTAAAGGACATGTATTGTAATCCTTAGAACAATCATTAAAAATATGCAAAGAAATATAGCCAAAAAGCTGACACATAAGTTAAAATGAAATTCTAAGAAGTATTGGAATACTTCAAAAGAAGGTAGATGAGGGACAGAAGAACATACAAACAAGCAAGCAAATAAAACAGAGACAAATCAAATAATAAAATGGTAAACCTAAATCTAGTCCTGTCAACAATTACATTAAATGTTAATGGACTGGGGAAGCGGATTTGGCTCAACTGATAAGAGTGTCCACCTACCTTATGGGAGGTCCAGGGTTCAAACCCAGGACGTCCTGACCACGCACAGTGCTGATGTGCTCAAGGAGTGCCATGCCACACAGGGGGGTTCCCCACGTAGGAAAGCCCCACACACAAGGAGTGCAACCCTCAAGGAGAGCCGCCCCATGCAAAAAAAGCGCAGCCTGCCTAGAAATGGCACCGCATACACCGAGAGCTGACACAGCAAAATGAGGCAACAAAAAAGAAATACAGATTCCCGGTGTCGCTGACAAGAATGCAAGGAGACAAAGAAGAACACACAGTGAATGGACACAGAGAGCAGACAACGCAGAGGGGGGAGCGGAGAAGGGGAGAGAAATAAATTTTTAAAAATAATAATAATCTTAAAAAAAAATGTTAATGGACTAAACACTCCAATTAAAGGGCTGAAATAGAATAGATTAAAGAACAAAACCAAACTATAGGTTGTCTACCAGAAAGACACTTTGATTATGAATGGAAAAAGTACACTATGTAAATAGTAAGAAGCCTGAAGTGGCTATATTAATATCAGATAAAGTACATTTCAAGACAGAAAGCCAAGATAAAGAGGGGCTTTTCATAATATTAAAAGAAGCATTTGGGAAAATATAACAATCATAAATGTATAATGACTACAGAATAAATATTATTTTCAGGTACACATGGTACACTTAAGAAGACA